>NC_089505.1:103049792-103368116 GCF_036850995.1 Saccopteryx leptura | reverse complement strand
GTGGGGAAAAAGGCCCTGGCCAGTTGGCTCAGCATTAGAGCGTCAGCCTGCCGTGTGGAAGTCCTGGGTTTGATTCCTGGCCAGGGCACAAAGGAGAAGCTATCTGCTTCTCCACCCTTCTCCCTCTCCTTTCTATCTAGCTCTCTCTTCCCCTCCCACAGCCAAGGCTCCATTGGAGCAAAGTTGGCCCGGGCGCTGAGGATGGCTCCATGGCCTCTGACTCAGGTGCTAGAATGGCTCCGGTTGCAACAGAGTGATGCCCCAGATAGGCAGAGCATCACCCCCTAGTGGGCTTTCCAGGTGGATCCCAGTCTGTCTCTCTGCATCCCTGCTTCTCACTTTAGAAAAATACAAAAAAAAAAAAAGTAAAGAAAACTTCAGATAATGAATATAGCTGTCATATCCCAACTGTGTCTTCTCCTTTCTAAATAAAAAGGTCTCCACTTCCTTTCAATCGTGCAAAAGAAAGGGGGGCAGATATTGCCATTAGTAGGAATATTCAAGAGAATATGTCAAGGAATCCTATGGTATTTCCAAAGGAAGCATTCCAAAAAATGTTTGCATAATGATGGCCCCACTAGAATAGTTAGCAGATTGGTTGAGACTATTTTCAGTTGCAGGTTGAGTTTTCTCACATAACAAGAAGCCCTGAGGTAGATGACTGTTGTAATTAGTTTAGCTGTTCAACATAATTTGTTTCTATTTTTTTCTAGCTCCGGCATCCTTTAGGTTTTTTCTGTAGTAACAAAATGGCTGCTGCAGCACCAAGCATCATATCTACGTTCAAGGCATGGAGAATAGGGAGAAGGGAGCAGCACTAGCTGCCTCTTATTAATGAAAGCAAAAGCTGTTTACAAGCCTCCAACAGATTTCTGCTAATATCTCACCAGCCAGAACTATGTTTTGTAACTACCTACAAGGTAGGTTTGGAAGAGTCTGAAAAGTTATCTCCAGTCTCTGTTTTAAGAGGGGGCAAAGGAAAAGAGATAAATGAGTAGATATTGGACTTGCCAACCAAGTGTAATCTGCCACAGAACCTTTCGAGGTGATAGTTTGAGGCAGAACTCAGAGCCCAGGGGTCAAACCCAGTCCCATATGGTTAGACTCTCAGTGGTGCCAGAGTTCCCAGTATCAATCAAAACCAGGGAGATGACTTCTGCTAATCAAACTCACAAGAGACAGATCAAATAGAATCCCAGTGTTTTAATGTATAATGGAGAGTAGTTGTTAACCTTGCAGATGATAGAGCAAAGTTCCCTCCCCCGGGAGCAGGTTAGTACATCCAGGCACTAAAGCCAAGATTCTGTGACCTGTTGGATGAGTTGGTTATTTAACCTCTTTATGCCTGTGTAAATAGTATATACCATATGCTACCATCTACTTGGCAGGAATTATAAGTGGAAACCAGCAGTATGCATGTAGAACACATTGAAATTTTGAAATTCATATATATATATATTTTTAATTTTTTTAATTTTGATTTTTTTTTGTATTTTTCTGAAGCTGGAAGCGGGGAGACAGTCAGACAGACTCCCGCATGTGCCCGACCGGGATCCACCCAGCACGCCCACCAGGGGGCTATGTTCTGCCCATCTGGGGCCTCGCTCTGTCGCGACCAGAGCCACTCTAGCGCCTGGGGCAGAGGCCAAGGAGCCATCCCCAGCGCCCAGGCCATCTTTTGCTCCAATGGAGCCTCGGCTGTGGGAGGGGAAGATAGAGACAGAGAGGAAGGAGAGGGGGAGGGGTGGAGAAGCAGATGGCGCCTCTCCTGTGTGCCCTGGTCGGGAACTGAACCCGGGACTTCTGCACGCCAGGCCGATGCTCTACCACTGAGCCAACCGGCCAGGGCCTGAAATTCATATTTTATTTCATTTTATTTTAATGTTCAATGTTCTCAGAACTTTTTCTTGGCTTCCTGCCTCCCAAGGGATGCCCACTTCTGCTGCCTTTAATGTCTCTGAACTTTGGTGTTGTTGACCCCAGACACCACTTTGCCGTCCACAATCCTGCAGATTGTGGTCTTTTGGATAGATTGTATGTAGTGGTTGTTATCCAAATTGAAGTACTGCCCTTCCTCCAGCAGGCGGCTGTAGGTGGCAATGAGCCTCCTGTTTGACCTTGATGTTCAGCAGGGCTTCGTACTCATGAGCCTGGTGCGGCCCCTCTGGCGGGGTTGGGGGTAGCTTTGACTCCAAGAGAAGTAAGATCCCGTTGTACTGTTCCATCTGCATGGCATAGCACATCTCCACCTCTCTCAGGCTGTTCTCTGCACTGTCCTTCAGCTTTCTCATCATGTCAGGTCAGTCTTCAAAGACTGGACCTTGTGAGCTCTGTGAGTATCATCTCAGCAGCTCCTATCTCAGCAGTCCATGAGGTGACCACCATGGTGCTCCTTTCAGTCTACTGGGGCCACTACTTGTCTAGATCCTCTCAGTTCTTTCGAGACAGCTTGTCATACTGGGCCTGGATGTCCTCATGATTTTGCTGAGGTCCCTAAATTTGGGGAGCATGCAAGTCCACAGTCAATCCACAGTTGGCAATCTGTAGATGGTTTTCTTCCTTCTCGTGACTCTTCTTCATGAAGAACAGCTCCTCCTTGAGAGACTCAGTCTCTGTCTCCAGCTGCAGCCGAGTGATATTGGTGTCATCAATGACCTTTTGGAAACCCATTGATGTCACTCCACAGAATGGCACATGGCTACCTCTATCTCATACTTGACTCCGAAGTCATCAGCAGCAAGATGGGAATTGTCAGTCTGCAGAACAATGCGGGCACTGTCCACAGAACTTGCAAAGATCTGAGCCCTCAGGTCCTTGATGGTCTTGAAGTAATGTCCCCAGTCTCTGACCTGGGGTCCTTTCTTCGCCAGGTATTCTGGGTTTTGTTCTCCAGTGTCCAGTTAGCAGACTCCAGGCTTTGCATCCTCTCCAGGTAGGAGACTAGGCGGTCATTCAAGCATTGCATAGTCTCCTTTTCGTTCTGGCCCCTATGCTTGTTGGACACCTGGTCATCCCCCCAGCCAGGCCCCCAGACCCTGGCTGCCTCTCAAACTGGTGGAGTGGGAGCCTGAGCCCCAGGTTCACAGATGCTGGCTATGCTGCTGTCCTGCCAAGCCCAGTAGCTGGGTGACTACATGGAGCCCAGGGTCTGGTAGTTTCTGGACAAGCTGGAGCTGGTGCTGAAACTCATGTTGTTGGGGAAGAAGGCAAGAGGCTGAGACTTAGATTCAGGCAGCCCGAAGTTCAAATTTTAAAGCACCAACAAATCAGAGGACTGACACTATAAAAATTCAGGACTTCCTACAAAGCTACAAAAATCAAGACAATGTGGTATTGGTGAGATAGACAAATAGATCAATAGAACAGAATAGAGAACCCAGAAATAGAGCCACACAGAAATAGTCAACTGACTATATTTCACCAGCATTGACAAAGGATCACTGACTATTTAATGATGAAAGATAGTCTTTTCAATAAATGGTACTATAGCCCTGGCTGGGTAGCTCAGTTGGTTCGAGCCCTGGTCGGCAAACTGTGGCTCACGAGCCATATGCGGCTCTTTGGCCCCTTGAGTGTGGCTCTGCCATAAAATACCACGTGTAGGCACTACCTTGATAAGGAATGTACCTACCTATATAGTTTAAGTTAAATTTTGGCTCCCAAAAGAAATTTCAATTGTTGTACTGTTGATATTTGGCTCTGTTGACTAATGAGTTTGCCAACCACTGGTAGAGCGTTTTCCCAATACACCAAAGTTGCAGGTTCGATCCCCAGTCAAGGCACATACAAGAATTAACCAATGATGCATTCTATAGATCTGGACAAATGTATGATGATATAACACATCATTATATTATCATACAGAATATTTTCACTACCTTCAAAAATCCGCTGTGCTCTGCCTACTCACCCTGCACCCCCAACCTGTGGCACTGCTCATTTTTTTATTGTTTCCATAGTTGTGCCTTTTCTAGAATGTCATATAGTTGAGATCATACAGTATTGTAACCTCTTTATATTGGCTTCTTTCATATTAGTAATAAGTATTTAAGGTTCCTCCATATCTTTTTTTAAAAATTATTTATTGATTTTAGAGAGAAAGGAAAGGAGAGAGAGAGAGAGAGAGAGAGATGAACACCAATCTGTTCGTGTATGTGTGCTGACCGATTCCTCCATGTCTTTTACTTTTTTTCTTCCATGTCTTTTCATGGCTTTATAGCTTTTTTATTTTATTTTTATTTTTTTATAATTGTATTTTTCTGAAGCTGGAATCGGGGAGAAGATAGTCAGACAGACTCCCGCATGCGCCCGACTGGGATCCACCCGGCACGCCTACCAGGGGGCGATGCTCTGCCCCTCCGGGGCATCGCTCTGCCACGACCAGAGCCACTCTAGCGCCTGGGGCAGAGGCCAAGGAGCCATCCCCAGCGCCCGGGCCATCTTTGCTCCAATGGATCCTTGGCTGTGGGAGGGGAAGAGAGAGACAGAGAGGAAGGAGGGGGGGTGGAGAAGCAAATGGGCGCTTCTCCTATGTTCCCTGGCCGGGAATCGAACCCGGGTCCCCCGCACGCCAGGCCGACGCTCTACCATTGAGCCAACCGGCCAGGGCCTATAGCTTATTTTTTAATTTAAATTTTTTATTGACTGATTTTAGAGAGAAAGGAGGGAGACAGTAAGGTGAGAGAAAGAAGGAAACATCGACTTGTTTTTCCACTTATTTATGCATTCATTGGTTGATTCTTTATGTGCCCTGAGTGGACCTGAATACACAACCTTGGTGTATCAAGTCGATGCTTGAACCAACTCAACTACCCAGCCAGGACCTACTGATTCCTTTTTAGCACTGCATAATATTCCACTGTCTGGAGGTATCATAGTTTCTTTATTAAGTCACCTCCGAAAGGACATCTTGGTGGCTTCCAAGTTTTGGCAGTTGTAAATAAAGCTGCTCTAAACATTAAAATTAAAAAAAAAGAAATCCACTGGCCTTGGCCAGTTGGCTCAATGGTAGAGCGTCAGCCTGGCGTGCAGGAGTCCCGGGTTTGATTCCCGGCCAGGGCACACAGGAGAAGCACCCATCTGCTTCTCCACCCCTCCCCCTCTCCTTCCTCTCTGTCTCTCTCTTCCCCTCCCGCAGCCAAGGCTCCATTGGAGCAAAGTTGGGCCAGGCGCTGAGGATGGCTCCAGGGCTTCTGCCTCAGGCTAGAATGGCTCTGGTCACAACAGAGCAACGCCCCAGATGGGCAGAGCATCGCCCCCTGGTGGGCATGCCAGGTGGATCCCAGTCGGGCGCATGTGGGAGTCTGTCTGACTGCCTTCCTGTTTCCAACTTCAGAAAAATACAAAAAATACACACACACACACACACACACACACACACACACACACAAGAAATCTACCAATGAATGCATAAGTAAGTGGAACAACAAATCAATGTTTCTCTCTCTCTCCCCCCTCTCTAAAAATCAATCAATAAAAAAATTTTAAATGGTGTTGGAACAATTGAATGTGATATCCAAAAATGTGAATTCTAATATATACCTTTGTACCATATGTAAGAATTAACTCAAAATGGGTCATACACTTAAATGTAATACCTAAAACCACAAACTTCCAGGAGAAAATGGAAAAGTTTATTTATTTATTTTTTTAATTATTTTTTTTTTTTCTGAAGCTGGAAAAGGGGAGAGACAGACAGACTCCCGCATGCACCCGACCGGGATCCACCCGGCACACCCACCAGGGGGCGATGCTCTGCCCACCAGGGAGCATCGCTCTGTTACGACCAGAGCCACTCCAGTGCCTGGGGCAGAGGCCAAGGAGCCATCCCCAGCCCCCGGGGCCATCTTTGCTCCAATGGAGCCTCCCTGCGGTAGGGGAAGAGAGAGACAGAGAGGAAGGAGAGGGGGAGGGGTGGAGAAGCAGATGGGCGCTTCTCCTGTGTGCCCTGGCCGGGAAGCGAACCCAGGACTTTTGCACACCAGGCCGACACTCTACCACTGAGCCAACCGGCCAGGGCCTGGAAAAGTTTTATGACTCTGAGTTAGGCAACAATTTCTTAGATATAGCAACAAAAGCATGACTCATAATAGAAAACATTGATACATTATATGGCAACACAAGCATGTTCTTACAAAGTTACAGTGATATGAACAAACAAGTGATTGAGAACTGAATTTCAAATTTTAGTTTTAATTCACTTAAATTTTATTTATTAAAATATGTATTCATTTTAGAGAGAGAAGAAAGAGAAAGAAAGAGGGTAGGAGGAGCGGGAAGCATCAACTCGTAGTTGCTTCCTGTATGTGCCTTGACTGGGCAAGCCAGAGCTTCGAACTGGCGACCTCAGCGTTCCAGGTTCATGCTTTATCTGTGTTACCACAGGTCAGACTGTTTTAATTAACTTAAATTTAAATAGTCATATGTGGTTAGTGGCTACCATATTGACATCACAGATCTCTAGACTAATCCTCTAATCTATGAACTGGAGCTTTGAAAAATGTCAGTGACTTGAGTAAGATCACACCATGAGTAAAGGGCATGCAGCTTTCACCTAATGAGCTTTAAAGGTGAAGAGCATTGAACATAGAAACAGACAAACCTGAGTCTCTGGTGCTGACTCACCCATGAAACTGGGAAATTTGGATAACTTTTTTGGGTCTCACATCTCTTCTGTAAAAAGAGGCATTTGACCCTGGCCGGTTGGCTCAGTGGTAGAGCGTCGGCCTGGTGTGCAGAAGTCCCGGGTTCGATTCCCGGCCAGGGCACACAGGAGAAGCGCCCATTTGCTTCTCCACCCCTCCCCCTCTCCTTCCTCTCTGTCTCTCTCTTCCCCTCCCGCAGCGAGGCTCCATTGGAGCAAAGATGGCCCAGGCGCTGAGGATGGCTCTGTGGCCTCTGCCCCAGGCGCTAGAGTGGCTCTGGTTGCGACAGAGCGACGCCCCGGATGGGCAGAGCATCGCTCCCTGGTGGGCGTGCCGGGTGGATCCCGGTCGGGCACATGCGGGAGTCTGACTGCCTCCACGTTTCCAACTTAAAAAAAAAAAAAAAAAAAGAGGCATTTATTTTACCGTTTGTTTGCTCTAAAATCCCTTCTAATTACTCTTATTGAATGGTTTTTACTTGGTCATCTGTGTGCCCTCCTTGTATAGTGCCACCTAGTGGTGGATTATGAATAGCACCTCTCCTCCTGGATCAAATTCTTGGCCAAGGAGAAAAGAAACTCTTGTGAGTTGACCACTCCCTCACCGTGAGTAATTTGGCCATCACATCCCACTCCTATCTACTCTCCTTACACAGACGTTGGCAGTACTTTAGTGCTGACACTGCTAGATGTCTCAGGGTTTTCCTGATTACCTGTCACCCATTGCATCCATAGAACCAAGGCTTTGGGAGTGTGCTCTTGGTGGGGCGGTACTTAATTGAAATGTCAAAAGTCACCTGTTCCTGTCTGTGTTTGGTGCATGGCATGGCAGCTGCCTTCTCCGCCAAGACCCCAGTTTTACTATTTTTTTCTTTTTGTCTTGGCATAGCTCAGCTGATAACCAAGAGAAGAGCCAGTAGGCGAAAACTGTAATCTCCTTAACATCAATGGGGGACAGCGCTAGATTCCCAAGACCCCTGTCCCCAAGGTCATAACAGCTCTGTGACCTTGGACAAGTTATTTGATTTTTCTGAGCCTCAGTTTTCATAGTGGAGGTAAAAATACCTCTCTCTTGGATAGTTTTGAGAATTAGAAACAATATAGAAAGTACTTAGTGCATAATACATGATCAATAAATGATACTTGGTTATAATCACAGTAATAACATATACCTTCTATTTGCTCAGCAGCAATTTCTAAACTCTAGGGTATGCAGAAGAGCTATAGAAGACATGACCCCTGCCGGCTTCTGTGCTGATTATAAACAGCAGGCTACCACACAGGAGCAAGAGCAGACAATTGGAGACAGGGAATAATTAAGTGCAAAATGGTGGGTCATGACCTGTGAGTGTGGCAGGAGCACTGTGCCAAGAAAGATAACTATCCTTATATCTACATAACACTTCAGTCTTTTAACATCTGTAATTTTACTTATAACAACCCTGAAGTGAATATTAATGTTATTCTCTCCATTTTACATAGGGAACTGAGGCTCATTTCTCAGAGGTAAAGTGACACACCCAAGGTCGCACTAGGAAATGGCAAAAGTAGGATTTGAGCTAGAGACATTCTGACTCAGAGGGAGCCCTTTTTTCACTCCCCAGAAGAGTTTCTGGATGAGTCTGGGCTGGAGACAGGTCTTGAAGAAGCAATGGAGCATTTTCAAGCAGTGATACCCATCAGGGACGCAATGGAAAAGGATGAAAAATTAGACCAGGTGACTACTGGGATCCCTCTGAGTGGGGAGAATGTCCGGATTCTATACACTAAGGATTCCTAACCCAGTTTGGTGGGATGGATGAGGTTGGAGGGCTTCCTGGAAAAGGTGGCATCTATTCTAAGACCCAAATGACAAGCAGAAGTTAGTCAGAACATTCAGGCAAAAGAAAGATGAGCACATTTAAAGATATAAGCACAGTTTGATAAGGCAGAAGCAGATGTGGCTAGGTAGGTAAGGGGCGTGGATGTTATATCAAGCCCCTGAAAACTCAGTGGGATGTTTAACCAGACAATTTGAGCTTTAGACCAATCACTCTGATTGCTATGTGTAGACTGAATGTCAGGGGCCAAACTAGAGGCAGAAACTGGTGACAAGGCTGATGCTACAACCCATGCAAGAAAGGAGGGCTGCCGGGTGGAGGGAGCATAGCAGGGATTGAAAAACATCGCAGATTTGGGAGACAATTTAAGAGGCAGAAATGGATTCAAGCTGAGTAATTGGAAACCGTGTGGTGGGGCAGGCAGAAAGAAAGAAGGTGAGCATGACTTCTGGCTTCCATCTGGAGCAGCTGTGTGGGTGGCTGTGTCAATCCTTGACTGGGGAAGATGAGGGAAAAACAGTTTCTGAAGGGAGAGCAAGGAGTGAGGCTTCTAAGGATGAGAGGGATTTAGGGAGATGATGATAGGGATGATGATGGGGAGATGGGGAGATGATGGGGAGTAGGGTGTGAAGTACTCTTAGTGGAAGAAAGTAGAATTCTCCTTCGTATTCATTTAACACATTAGGACCTACTATGTGTCAGACTCTAGGATTACAGCAGTAAACCAAACAGACCAGTTCCTTGTCATCCTGGAGTTTAAGATCTAGTCGGTGGACTAACCTTAACCCTAACCTAACACTAACCCTAACTCTAACCCTAATCCTAAACCTTAAACTTAACCCTATCCCCTAACCCTAACCCTAACTCTAACCCCAAACCTAACCCTAACCCTGAAAAAAAAAAATCTAGTAGGTGAAGACAGACAATAATTACGGTTTAAGACAGTGTTTCAGTAGACTCACAGGCTCCAAACCCATGTTGTTCAAGGGTCAACTGTATATGAAGATGTCAAGATGTGGTAGGTGCTATGAAGACAGAGTAAGTGAGACAGAGTAAGGGAAAATGTGATAGAGGTTGCTGTTTAGATGTGAGGTGATCAGGGAAGGCGTCTCTCATTTTTAGGCAGAGACCCAAAGGAAGTGAGGGAATAGTATGGGGGAGGGACACCTTTCTGGGCAAAAAGGAAGGGCAGGGCTTTGAGGTGAGAGGTTCTCTGCATGCTGTGCCACTCTAGCCATGGCGGGGCGGGGGGGGGGGTGATGGTGAGGTCAGAAATGCAAGCTGGAGCTTGGCCTGTGGTGGCACAGTGAATAGAGTGTCAACCTGGAGCTCTGAGGTTGCTGGTTGGAAAGCCTGGGCGTGCCCGGTCCGGACACGTACAATAAGCAATCAATAAACAACTAAAGTGAAGCAACTATGAGTTGAAATTTCTCGTCCTCCCATCCCCCTCTGTAAAATCAATAAATAAAATCTTAAAAAAAAAAGACAGAAAGAAAGAAATGGGAGCTGGATACTCAGTAAAAAATTTGGATTTTTATCATAAAATCATTTTCTTTTCCCCTAAACTGTGATGTTCCCCAAGATCTTTTTTTTTTTTTTTTTTTTTTTTTTTTTTTAAGATTTTACTGCTTTTTACAAAGAGAGGAGGTGAGAGAATGAGAAGTATCAACTCGTAGCTGCTTCACTTTAGTCGTTCATCGCTTGCTTGTATGTGCCTTAGCCAGGCAAGCCCAGGGTTTTGAACCGGTGACTTCAGTATTCCAGGTCAGCGCTTTATTCACTGTATCACCAACGGTCAGGTCAGCCCAAGATCATTTTTTGAGCCCATACTTCTAAAGATTTGAACTGGCTTTGTTTTCACCTAGCTCTGCCACTTAACAGCTGCATAACCTTTGGCATGCCATTTACTTTTTCCGGGCCTCAGTTTTCTCACCTATAAGATGGGCATATTAATATAGAGTTGCTGTTGAGACTGCTCAATGGTGTTAGCTTTCTCTTTTCCCTATGGAAGGAGAGAAGATACAGAATGGAGGAAACTGGTTTAATTGAGGTGTGATAATCTGAAACATTTTAGCGTTGAACTCTCGTTGCTATGACTGCTGGTAGGAAAAGTATATATCATACATTCCTTCACCTCCTTTTTCTTTCCCCCAGCTTCTGACCTGGACATATTTGTATTTCTAAGCAGGCCTGCTGAAGAGAGATTGATAATGGACAATTCTCCTGGAGACATAATATCCTAGGTTCCATCTTGAAGCCTCCTCTTCTGTCTCCAAGTCCTTTCCCCACACCGATGGACTGCTTTCATTCCATTACGGAAGGAATGAAGAGAGGGGGTATGGTGGAAGGAACGACTCAATCTAGAGTATGTTGATTTTTACACAAGCTCCATCCCTTTTAACTCCCTGCCCTAGGGTTTCTGTGCCGGGTGGGCAGTGCCAGCCAGGCTGCCCAGGTGTGGCCTATTGAGATTCTAAATGCTGAGCCTCTGAAGACCACTGAACTAGGATGGGCTGTGTGTGGCACGGTGGGACACGGTGGGCAGGAAAATGATCATCTCTGTTCTAGTGACTTAGATCTATGCCAGAGCTTGGCCTCTGCAGGCCAAGAAGGAAGAGCACATGGAAGGAGGGGGCACTGGGTAGGGAGCCACTGGAAGCTGAACTATGCCACCTAGGCTGAATCACTGTGTAATCAGCCACACCCTTGCTCAATAGCTTTCAAAGGCTAGGCCACAGGATAAAGTCCTGTAGGCTTAACCTGAACCCAACCTGCAATTTAGGTTGGCTCTGCTACTCTACCCCACCTCTTGCCCAAACTTCCTGCAATGCAGCCTCATCGGAGGCCTCGCCTTGGAATGGCAAGACCTCTTTTCTTTCTCGATGCTTTTCTCCCTTGATTTCAGCGGTGGGATTCAGCAGGTTCGCACCAATTCAGCAGAACTGATACCTAATTTTTTGTTGAGTTTGGTGAACCAGTTGTTAAAATGGCACTTGAAATCAGCATTTTCTCTAAGGTAGGTGCCTGGGCAGCCACCCAATGTGGAAATCACAAATTTACATTCCTGATTCCTTTTTAATGTTCCTCTGCGCAACAGCATATTCTAAGCGCCTGTAGTAATGTTCATTCTGTCCAGAGGTGAAAAAATTGCAAGTGAGGATGCCAATCAAGAAGCAATATGAAAAAAAAAAAAAAAAGAAGAAGCAATATGGAAATATCTTAAATAAGAGCTTTATTGTTTTTTGTCAGGTATTATTTAATATTTTTTCATTAATATTTTAAAACTCTTTCTTATAACAATCTGGTTTTATGCACCTCTTTTATTATTCTTTTTTTTTTTTTTCCTGAAGCTGGAAATGGGGAGAGACAGTCAGACAGACTCCCGCATGCGCCCGACCGGGATCCACCCAGCACGCCCACCAGGGGGCGATGCTCTGCCCCTCCAGGGTGTCGCTCTGCCTCAACCAGAGCCACTCTAGCGCCTGGGGCAGAGGCCAAGGAGCCATCCCCAGCGCCCAGGCCATCTTTGCTCCAATGGAGCCTTGGCTGCGGGAGGAGAAGAGAGAGACAGAGAGGAGGGGGGGGGGTGGAGAAGCAAATGGGCGCTTCTCCTGTGTGCCCTGGCCGGGAATCGAACCCGGGTCCCCCGCATGCCAGGCCGACGCTCTACCGCTGAGCCAACCGGCCAGGGCCATTATTATTCTTATTAAAGTATTAAATGCATGAAATAATGAACTACCTTTCGGTATATCGGTTTTTTACACTTAAAATGGACATTAGGGCTGAGAACTGGCTATTAAATTATTTGAATCCCACCATTGCCTGGTTTCATATATATCATGAATGAAAATAAGGGGTTTTATAAAAAGTAACCTCACAAGGTGAGCTGATCATAAATTCCTAACTGGGTAGGTCATGAAGACTAGTCATGCCACAGGCATATTACTTTAGTAGAAGGTTTACCTTTGCCGTAAGTAAGCCCTGTCTTGGTCATCTAGGTTAGCACACCTTTGAAATACCAGAAATAATATCCCTCAAAAACAGTATTGATCCTCAAGAGAGCACAAAATTATTTTTAAATTTTATTTATTGATTTTAGCGAGTGAGAAGAAGGGAGAGAGAGAGAAACATCAATTTGTTGTTTCACTTAGTTGTACATTTGTTGGTTGCTTCTTGTATGTGCCCTGAAGAGGATCAAACCTGAACCCTGGCATACTGGGATGATGCTCTAACAAACTGAGTATCTGGCTAGGGCTCCAATCTTCCTTAATTTGAGATGCATAAAAGAAGCTGAAAAACTGTTATTCTCTAGAGCAGTGGTCCCCAGCCTTTTTTGGGCCACGGACCGGTTTAATGTCAGAAAATATTTTCACGGACCAGCCTTTAGGGTGGGACGGATAAATGTATCACATGACCGAGACAAGCGTCAATCAAGAGTGAGTCTTAGACGGATGTAACAGAGGGAATCTGGTTACTTTAAAAAAATAAAACATTGTTCAGACTTAATATAAATAAAATGAAAATAATATAAGTTATTTATTCTTTCTCTGCGGACCGGTACCAAATGGCCCATGGACCAGTACCAGTCTGCAGCCTGGGGGTTGGGGACCACTGCTCTAGAGCATTTGAGATTGCTCCCTGGCATATGCTCCAGTTTGGCTCAAATAAACTCTCATAAAAATTCTCTACAAGTTTGGACATCTTTTTATGCTGAAAATATATACACACATATCATATATATGATATATAAAAATTAAGCTTTACTTTGGAATAATTTTTTTCCCTTTGGAATAATTTTAGATTTATAGAAAAGTTCCAAAGATAGTCATGGGAGTTCCTGTATACCTCTCACCTAGTTTTCTCTAATGTTAACTAACACTTTACATTACCAATGTGTGTTTATCAAAACCAGGAAATCAATGTTTGTATATTATCATTAGCTAACCTCCAGACTAATTCAGATTTCACTAGGCTTTTCACTAATGTCCTCTCTCTGTTCCAAGATTCCATCCAGAATATTACATTGCATTTAGATCTCATGTCTCCTTAGTCGCCTCTTGCCCGTGACAGTTTCTTTCCTTGTTTATACGACCTTGGTAATTGTTTTTGTTGTTGTTGTTTTTTGTGAGAAAGACAGAGAGAAAGAGAGAGAGGGATAGATGGGGACAGAAAGACAGAAAGGGAGAGAGATAAGAAGCATCAATTCTTCATTGCAGCACCTTAGTTGTTCATTGATTGCTTTCTCATATGTGCCTTGACCAGGGGGCTACAGCAGAGGAGTAACCCCTTGCTCAAGCCAGCGACCTTGGGGTTTCAAACCTGGATCCTATGTATTCCAGGTTGATGCTCTTTCCACTGTGCCACCACCTCGTCAGGCTGATCTTGAGAATCTTAAGGAGCACTAGCCAGGGATTTTACAGAATGTCCCTAATTTGGATTTATCTGATGCTTTCTTCCTGCCTAGACTAGGGTTATGGGTTTAGTGGAAGAACACAGAGGTGAAATGACTTTCCCATCACATCCTATTAAGGGACACATGCTACCCAAATGACTTATTACTGGTGATGTTAACCTCTATCACTTGATGATATTTGCCAGGCTTCTCCACTGTAAAGTTCCTTCTACCCACTCTCACTCCTTATTTCCTTCCTCTGCCCCTCCCCACCACACTCAAGAGGTAGAGAGTGGGATTAAGCTCCACCTTCTGGAAGGGGGGTATCTACATAAATAATCTGGAATTCTTTAAAGAAGATTTGTTTCTTCTTTCCCAATTATTTATTTATATCAATATGGACATATATTTAATATTTTGGGTTATAAACCAATACTGTTATTTATTTTGTTGCTCGAATTGTCCCAGCTTTGGCCACTGGGAACTTTCAGGTTGACTCTTGTGTGCCTTTGTTTTTTTGAGCACTTCCTTATTTTTTAGCACTTTAAGATGCTCTGGGCTCATCTTGTGTTTTCTTTTGCCTAGCCCTAGAATCAGCATGTTCTCCAAAGATCTTTGATTCTTTTTATAGGAGGATGTTTTTTGTTTTAAGTGAGAGGAGGGGAGATAGTGAGACAGACTCCCCCATGCACCCCAACAGGAATCCACTCAGCAAGCTCCATCTGGGGCCAATGCTCAAATCAACTGAGCTGTTTTTAGCATTTGAGGCTGATGCTCAGACCAATAAGCCATCCTCAGCACCTAGGGTTGATGCTAAACCAATTGATCCACTGGCTGCGGGAGAGGAAAATGGAGAGAAGGAGATGGTTGCTTCTCCTGTGTGCTCTGACTCGGAGTTGAACCCAGGACGTCTGTATGCCAGGCCGATGCTCTAGCCACTGAGATAACTGGCCAGGGCCCAGGAGAATGGCTTTTAGAAACCAAAATCTGGGTGCTGGATCATTGTTCACTGCTACTGGAGAGTAAACCTATGTTTTTATTTTTCTTTTCTTTTTAAGATTTTATTTATTCATTTTTGGAGAGGGGGGGAGAGAGAGAGAGAGAGAGAGAGAGAGTGAGAGAGAAGTGGGGGAGGAGCAGGAAGCATCAACTCCCATACATGCTTTGATTGGGCAAGTCTGAGGTTTTGAACCAACGACCTCAGCGTTCCAGGTCTATGCTTTATCCACTGTGCCACCGCAGGTCAGGTTAAACCTATGTTTTTAAATCATGAAATATATACAGAGGAGAAAACATCAAACAAAAAAAAAATACAGTCTAAAGAATAATTATAAACTGAACCTAATGTTATGTTCATCCCTTTGCATCTTCCTCCCGAAACTGTCCCCTGACTTGCAAGGCTGCATTGGGTGCCTCTCAGATCAGCACCTTACAGTCAGGGGTACTTGGCACAGATACTTCCAAGAACTGATGTCCAGATCTCTCCTAAGACCCGTCTTCAGGAGACTACATGCTGAAGTGCAGGTCTTTCTTCTCCTTCCCCACCTCCCCTGCTCACACTTTACAAAGGCTTCTCCAACTCAAGGTTTCACCCACAGCATCACTGCAGGGGTAAAAACCTGCAGGGCACCAACCAAAGCTGGTTCTGACTGGACAATAAAGCATTTTGCAAGTTGGCAGTTGCTAGTTCTTTGCTTTCAGTAAAGTTGAAAAAGTTTCTAATTTTGTTGTCATTAAAAATAACTTTTGATGATAGGTCACTTTGTGATTTTATGGCTTCTAACTCAAAAGGAATTAAAATAATTGACATTATTGTAACAAAACTTCCTCCATTCTCATCTAGTTATTTGTGTGAACATGGTTTCTCAGGGATTCTATTTATTAAAAAAAAAAAGATATAAAATCAATGCCAAATCTAGTCTCATTCCAGGAAAAAGTAATATTTATCCATAAATATATGAACTGATCGCAAAATATTTCAGTAAGAGATGCATCTCTGATTTCATTTTAGTCTTTATTAAATTTTTTTTAATTTATTGATTTTAGAGAGAGAGAGACAGGAACATCAATCTGTTCCTGTATGTGCCATGATCAGAGATCGAACCGGCAACCTCTTTGCTTCTGGATGATGCTCTAACCAACCAGCTATCCAGCCAGGGCTACTCTCTGCTTAATAATCACTTATCAAAAGAATATGCTATATTGCTTTAATAAATTGTTTACTAACATAATAATAATACTAGTTTCAATTTTATCTAAAAATTTCTGTTGAAGTATGATTTAGATAATCAATAATAGGCTTTCAAGCATAAAATTTATCTTCTTAGGACTTTCTGTGAGACGAAGCAAAATGTAACCATACATTTAAGAAGAAAAATATAACAATGTAGCATTTCTGTCTGTCAAAGTAGAGCTTGTTCCAGTATTTTTAAATTTACTATTATTTTGAGAGAGACACAGGCAAATAGACAGAGAGAGAGAGAGATGAGAAGCATCAACTCATAGTTGCGGCATTTCAGTTGTTCATTGATTGCTTCTCAAAAGTGCCTTGACCGGGGAATTCTAGCTGAATTAGTGACCCCCTGCTTAAGCCAGTGACCTTTAGGCTCAAGCGGGTGAGCCTGCACTCAAGACAGATAAACCCGTGCTCAAGCCAGCAACCTTGGGGTTTCAAACCTGGGACCTCAGCATCCCAGGTCAATGCTCTGTCCACTGCACCACCACCAATCAGGCTCACTTTTTTTTTTTTTTTTTTTTTTAGTGAGAGAGGAAGGGAGAGAGAGAGAGAAAGAGAGAGACAAACATCAATTCCTGTATGTGCCCTAACCGGGGATTAAACTGGCAACTTCTGTACTTCAGAATGATGCTCTAACCAACCAAGCTATTCAGCCAAATATTCTCTCTCTCTCTTTTTTTTTAATAAGAGAAAGTTTATTTAGAAAGTCATAGGGAGAAAGAAGTGAGATTCAGAAGAAATAGGCTCAGGAAACAAGTTACAGAGGCAAAAGAAGGCTAAAGGTAATGCGCCTGGGGGAAGAAGAGAAGGAAGAGAAAGGCGTGGGTGTTCTCTGGAGAGGGAAAGTGGCCCAGAATTTTCTTTTCTTTCTCTCTTCCTCTCTTCCTCCCTTCCTCCCTCCCTCCCTCTCTCCCCTCCCCTCCCCTCCCCTACCCCTCCCCTCCCTCCCCTCCCCTACCCCTCCCCTCCCCTACCTCTCCCCTCCCCTACCTCTCCCCTCCCCTACCCCTCCCCTCCCCTCCCTCCCCTCCCCTACCTCTCCCCTCCCCTACCTCTCCCCACCCTTCCCTTCCCTTCCCTTCCCTTCCCTTCCCTTCCCTTCCTTCCCCTCCCCTTCCCTCCCTTCCTTCTTACCTTCCTACCTTCTTTCCTTTCTTTCTTTTTTTAGAGTAAGTTTATCAGAGCTGGGGACTGTGAAAGACTTCCCTGGGCCTGGAATAGACAAGCAACAGGAGAGAGCCTGGGCGGGGCTGCTTTAGCTCTCTAGAAACCTAATGGGAAAGAAATGAGCGGAGAATCCCCAGTCAGGGCACATACAGGAACAGATCGATGTTCCTGTCTTTCTCTCTCTCCCTTCCTCTCTCTCTAAAATAAAAAAGAAGGAAAAAATAAATGAGCAGAGAAAGGGAGTATTGGGCAGATAAAATATATTATGCTCACTTTGTTAAAGATGGCGTTGCCCAGGTGAAATTAATGTGTGTCTCTGTGGGCAGGCAGGATCTTTGTAGCCTGGGGCTTGGTTTTGGGATTAAGCCTTTCCCACCCTTTTTGATGTGGGGTGGTACAATCCCATCATGACTCGGAGAAGTGACTTTGTATTAGAGACTTCCCTGTTTTGTATATTGGATTAAAGATTGTGAAGCTACACTATAAAATAGGGGCAGAATAGGAGCTGGCTCTCTTGGTTCCTGGGATGATTAGAGAGGAGAAAGCAGAGAAGGGCAACGTGGAAGAGGCCAGGAGGAGCAGCCAAGATGGCGGAGTGTTGAGTGAGAAGCCAGTTTGTGCAGTTTGTGCAGGGAGAAGGAAGGAGATGAGGAACAGAGGAGAATAAGTCTGGTGAGCTAGAAACCTTTGATTCTAGGAAACTCGGATAAGTCAGTAGCTTTGTGAGCACTGAATGTGAGTGGGTTTTGGAGCCCAGTGTGTATTTTTACTTGCCCGCCGGGTGCAAGCTAGAATTAAAGAAAATGGCCCATCAGCTTTTGGCTCCATTGTTTCTTTATCGACTGTCCGAATCCAATGCGAACCTGCATGGGCCAGGAGGCTGCTGTGATAGTGGCCCTGGCTGCTGGCTTTACATTTGGCGTAGTCTGTGGTAGGATTCGATACAGATCGGCAAGGAGCCTTTGAGTGGTGGAGTAGAGGACTGGCTAGTGTTAGGGTTCCCCATGGCTGTCCTTTTGGGGATTGTAGGCTGGCTGACTTTTATAGCCATGCGCGAGGAAACTGAGAGCTCTGTGGAAGAAGCTGCCCGGGGCCTGCAAGCCGAGCAGTGGAAGGAGCTGGAGCAAACGCAGGAGAAACCGATGCTGACCCTGGAGCTGGAGGAAATGCTGGAGGAGGAGGCCGACCAGGTTTGCAACATTCGCCTGGAAATGGAGCAGCTGCTGGAGGAGGATTCACAGGTTCATGAGTTGCAGATTGCCGTGAATGTTGTGGAGAGCCAGCAGCGGCAGGAGGCTGAGACCGGGGCTGAGGCTGAGGCTGAGCTGAAGCTGAGGCCAGGTCCGGGGCTGCAAGCCCAGCAGTGGGAGCTGGTGTTTTCAGTTCCTCTTTGGAGGATGAGGAGAATTGGGCTGGAGTTGCAATCTGCAGTCTCCATAAAATGAGAGTGCAGCTGGAAGGAGCACCTACTACGGCCCTGGTAGGTCTGCGATTTTGGGACATAGGGCTGGACATGTCCGGAGCAGAGATGGAAATGCTGACTACCATTGCCATGTGCTCCTCTTTGGAAATTAATGTGTGTCTCTGAAATTAATGTGTGTCTCTGTGGGCAGGTAAGACCTGCCAGGATGGCAGGAATGAGGGGGGTGGCTGAGGTCTCATGTGCACGGACTGATTTCCTGGACTACGACCGGAGTGGGCATTGGCTCCTTTGTTGGATGGACTTACGGATTACGGATTTTAGACAATGTGAAATACCCTGATGGGGGTGGGGGGTGGCTTTCCTAGAAGCACTCCCCTGCCCCGGGAAGCTTTTCCCATGGCTAGAAAGAAGGCCGAGGACATTTTGTGTTTTGGGCAAAGTGCTCAGAGACTGGTGAAGTGTACCTTTGTAATTGTTGAAATTGTATGATTTGCCATGTTGTTGTAATTTGTGTAATGTGCCTAATTTCCTTGCACGGGGATGCCGGTGATGTAGATTGTGAATAGTAAAGTGAGCATAGGGGTGGATTGTTGGGCAGATAAAATATATTATGCTCACTTTGTTAAAGATGGCGTTGCCCAGGTGAAATTAATGTGTGTCTCTGTGGGCAGGCAGGATCTTTGTAGCCTGGGGCTTGGTTTTGGGATTAAGCCTTTCCCACCCTTTTTGATGTGGGGTGGTACAATCCCATCATGACTCGGAGAAGTGACTTTGTATTAGAGACTTCCCTGTTTTGTATATTGGATTAAAGGTTGTGAAGCTACACTATAAAATAGGGGCAGAATAGGAGCTGGCTCTCTTGGTTCCTGGGATGATTAGAGAGGAGAAAGCAGAGAAGGGCAACGTGGAAGAGGCCAGGAGGAGCAGCCAAGATGGTGGAGTGTTGAGTGAGAAGCCAGTTTGTGCAGTTTGTGCAGGGAGAAGGAAGGAGATGAGGAACAGAGGAGAATAAGTCTGGTGAGCTAGAAACCTTTGATTCTAGGAAACTCGGATAAGTCAGTAGCTTTGTGAGCACTGAATGTGAGTGGGTTTTGGAGCCCAGTGTGTATTTTTACTTGCCCGCAGGGTGCAAGCTAGGATTAAAGAAAATGGCCTATCAGTTTTTGGCTCCATTGTTTCTTAACCGACTGTCAGAATCCAATGCGAACCTGCATGGGCTGGGCTGCTTTGATGATGGTAGCCCTGGCCACTGGCTTTACAGGGAGTCTTGGAGACAAGGTGAGGGAGTTAGCCTGGGGGAGCTACTGCTGCCCACTGCTCCCCTGGCTGCAAGTCTCTCTCTTGAAGACCCTTTGAGTTAAGGAGATGCACTGGGGGGTGGGGGGCTGGGGGCGGGTGGGAGGATGGGGAAATAAGAGGGGAAGGGGGAAGGGAAAGGAGCTGGCATGCTCCCTGGAGGGAGAGCGCCTCCAGTATTCTCTTGAAATGAATGGGAGTATCAAATCACAATGATACTGCCCTGATCAGATGGCTCAATTGGTTAGAGCATTGTCTTGAAGTACAGAGGTTGCCGGTTGGATCCCTAGTCAAGGCACATACAGGAACAAATCTATGTTCCTGTTTCTCTCTCTCTCTCTCTAAAATCAATAAAATAAACATTAAAAACCTTTTTTAAAAAAGAAAAAAATCACAATGATACTTACAGTGTATTCAGTGGGTGATGGAACAGTTTTATTTAAAATATTATTATTTACAATATACTAGGCAGTATATTCTTTATAAAGATATATATTTCAGCTGCCAATTTAAAAATATGCCAGACATCCAGTCTGTAGTCCTGCAGAGCCAGTCTCTGCCTTGGTCCTTCCTGACTCTCCCCTGGTTGGCTGACTTGGATGGGTCTTCCAGCCTCGCTTGGCTTTGGCCAGTGGGGAGTCTTGACAGGAGCCTGAGGGAGGGAAGAAAGTGAGGTCAGTGTCTCTATTCCCCTGGTTTCCAACTCTGGAAGTCTGGTCAGTCTGACTCTGTCCCTGGACAGAAAGTTAATGCTCCTCTTAAGGCAGAGAAATCGTGTGGTAGCAGCCTGGCTGCTGCCGTCCCAGCTCCCTGTGTGATCCCTTGTAATTTCTGGATACCTTGACCACACCTTCTAAATTAGCCCCTTTATATATATAACCTTCTTGAATTGTCTTAATTTGAGTGTGCCATTTGTCTCCTGCTGAAATCTTCACAAATACAGAGGATGTGCAGAGTTTTTAAAAAAAATCTTAAAGGGGTCACTAGAGCAAAAAGTCTGCAGACTAGACTACTGATACATTGGATAAATGGGCAGCCTTACCCATTTATCCAATAAACATTGACAGCACCATGCCCAGTGCTTGGTTACAGAGATGACTTACATGGTGTTTCCTCAAGTAATAATAATCTAGTGGGACAGGAGACACAAAAATAATTAAGCAAAGAGCAAAATAATAGCATGTAATATGTGCTGTTATAAAGATAGGGTCCAGCCCTGGACAGATAGTTCAGTTGGTTGGAGCATCGTCCTGAGTGTAGAAGTTGCCTGTTCCATCCCCGGTTGGGGCACATGCAAGAACAGATCGATGTTCTTTTCTCCTCTCTTTTTCTCTCTCTCTCTCTCTCTTTCTCTCTTGCTAAAATCAATAAAAATTAAAAACAAAACAAAAACAAGATAGGGTCCATATGTGGGAGCATGTGAAGAGAGCAACAACCTAATTCTACCTTGGGAATTAGGGAGGGCTTTTCAGTGGAGGTTTCATTTGGTTTATGGCATTAAAGATGAGTAAGAGCTTACCTAGAAGGGAAAGGGAGGAAAGGCATTTAGGCAAAGGGGTAATGTGAATAAGTCACTAGAGCCAGTGGTTGGTTAGTAGGGAATTGCTGAGTCATGGCTGGGTGCTCAAAGGTTGTTAAAAAGCACAAAGAATAAAGGCAATAATATGTAAGTATGATTAAATTAAAATAAAAATCTTTTACATGACAAAAGGCATTATAAACAAAATTAAAATATTAAATGACTCCCTGGGAGAAAATAATTATAATTTATATATAAGTAACACCTAGAAACCAGTAAGAACTAAAGACAAGCAAACAAGTTGAAACATAGGCAAAGGACACGAACAGGCAATTCCCATAAGAAGAACTCTGAACAGCAGGAAAATGCAAATTAAAATGATTAGATACCACCTCCAAAGAATAGAGTAGGGAAAGAGAAAAAATATTAACTTTACAGTGGGGAAACCTGGAAACACCACATTAACCAAGTGTTCAAAGGTAATAATAACATCACCAGTAATAAGCCATGAGGGTAGCATTTGCCCCCTGAGAGAATGTGATGAGAAGGGCACTTCACCTCTGTGCTGTTCTTCCTCTAAACCCGTAACTCCAGTCAAGTCAGGAGGAAACATCAAATAAGTCCAAGTTGAGGGACATTCTGCAAAATACCTGACTACTGCTCCTTAAGACGATCACGGTCATAGGAACTGATAGAGTTGCAGGCAGAGGCCATGACCCCTTCTCCCCTTGAGTAGACGAAGGGGCATTAAAAAGCTAGACATTCCAGATCACCTCCCACCAAGCATCCGGATTGACTCACCCAGGTTTGGAAGGTTCCCCTAGTTTACTTACAGTTAATCCTCCCCCTCACCTCCCACCCCTCTACCCCCACCCCACAAATCCCCTATTTAACCCTACCTGTTAGAGAACTGGTTGCTGACCTCCACCTTAGGAATTAGCCCAGCAGATGACTCCCTACTAAACTTACCTGAACTTGGGTGTCCTCCTTCGGCCGATCTTACAGGAACAAGGAAAGACTGAGAAGCTGTCCCAGACTAGAGGCAACTAAGAAGAAATGAGGACTAAATGCAACAGAGTATCCTGGGAAAATGAAATTGATGAAATCTGAATAAAATCTGGAGTTCAATTAATAGTAGTAAGCTAATATTGTCTTCTTAGTTTCTTTTTTCCAAAATTTTACTTATTTTTACAGAAAGAGGAGAGGGGAGAGCAAGAAGTATGAAGCATAGTTGCTCCAGTTTAGTTGTTCATTGGTTGCTTCTCGTGTGTGCCTTAGCCAGGCAAGCCAGGGTCTCAAATCTGGGACCTCAGCATTCCAGGTCGACGCTCTGTCTACTGCACCACCACAGGCCAGGCTGGCTTCTTAGTTTTAACAAATCTATCACAGTAATATAAAGTGTTAACATTATAGAAATTGAGTGAGACGGCATTAATATAATTTTAAAAGACACTCAAAAATACTATTTATTGTTTATGTATACATATAATTCATTCATCTACAGATCATTCTTTTTTTATTTTTATGTATTGTGTTAACATTGTTTCAAGTGTAACAGATTATTCTTGAATGACTTATTATACGCCAAGTGCTTCACTCAGTGATGAGGATACAGGACACAAAACAGTAAAAGCTAATAATTGTGGAGGACTTACTATGAGCCAAGCATTCTGTAATAATAATAGCAAGCACATGTAGCATTTACTCTATAGCAGGTGTAATTGTAAGACCTTGACATGCATTAACTTGTTTAATCTTCATAGTAACCTTATGACATAGATTCTATCACCCCAATCTTACAGATAAAGACACTGAGGTACAGTGAGGTTAAGCTCCTTGCCTAGGGTCACAAGGCTAGGCAGTGGTAGAGACAGCATTCAAATTCAGGCAGCCTGGCTCCAAGTCTGTCCTACCAACCATTGTACTCTCTGCTTTGAATCCCTGCTGTTGTGAAGCTTATGTTCTATTGAGGGTAAGACAGGCCATAAAAAAATATGTAGTATGTCAGGCAGTGAAAAAGCTATAGAGAAAAATAAAAAAGGAAAGGAAAAAGAAAGTGTGGGGTGGGGGTATTACATTTGATAGAGGGGTGAGGGAAGGGGGTAAGGGAAGGCCTCACTGAGAGATAATACTTCCTAAGAAAGTAAAAGAGGAAACACCCAGATATCTAGGGGTCACTGCATTCCAGGCAGAGGGAACAGCAAGGTTAAAGGCTCTGGGGAGGCCCTGGCCAGGTTCAATTCCCAGCCAGGGCACACAGGAGAAGCACCCATCTGCTTCTCCACCCCTCCCCCTCTCATTCCCCTCTGTCTCTCTCTTCCCCTCCCGCAGCCAAGGCTCCATTCGAGCAAAGTTGGCCAGGGCACTGAGGATGGCTCTACGGCCTCTGCCTCAGGCGCTAGAATGGCTCTGGTTGCAACAGAGCAACAGCCCAGATGGGCAGAGCATCACCCCCTGGTAGGCATGCCGGGTGGATCCCGGTTGGGCGCATGCGTGAGTCTGTCTGACTGCCTCCCTGTTTCCAACTTTGGAAAAATACAAAAAAAAAAGGGGGGGGGGCTCTGGGGAAGTACTAAGCCCCAAGTGTCTGAAAAATAAATAGCAACGAAGCCAGTGTGGCTAAAGCAGAGGGAATAATGGGAAAAGAGTCTGAGATGACACCCGAGCAATGTGGGGGCTAGATTGGGTGGAGCCTTATAAGTCATAATAAGGAACTTGGAGGGGTCTGAGAGCAGGGGGTGACAGCATTTGACTTTTTTTTTCTTTCACAGAGACAGGGAGAGGGATAGACAGTCAGGAACAGAGAGAGATGAGAAGCATCAATCATCAGATTTTCGTTGCGACACCTTAGTTGTTCATTGATTGCTTTTTCATATGTGCCTTGACCGCGGGCCTTCAGCAGACCGAGTAACCCCTTGCTCGAGCCAGCAACCTTGGGTCCAAGCTGGTGAGCTTTGCTCAAACCAGATGAGCCCGCACTCAAGCTGGCGACCTTGGGGTCTCGAACCTGGGTCCTCCGTATCCCAGTCTGACGCTCTATCCACTGCGCCACTGCCTGGTCAGGCGGCATTTGACTTAGGGTAGAGAGATCCCTCTGGATGCCTTGTTGAGAGGAGACTGCTCAAAGGATATTATAATAAGCTGGGCAAGAAATGGTGGTGGCTTGAACCAGAGTGGTAGCAGGGGAGATGGTAAGAAATGGTTGGATTCTGGATATATTTCAAAGATGAAATTGATAATATTTGCTGAGAACTGATATGAAAAAAAAAAGAAGTCATGCAAAGGCAAAGGAATCAGGCAAATTCAAACAGGTGGGACTACATCAAACTAAAAAGCTTCTGCACAATCAACAACATCAAAATGAAAAGGCGCCTGACCAGGCGGTGGCGCAGTGGATAGAGCGTCGGACTGGGATGCAGAGGACCCGGGTTTAAGACCCCAAGATCACCAGCTTGAGTGAGGGCTCATCTGGTTTGAGGAAAAGCCCACCAGTTTGAACCCAAGGTCGCTGGCTCGAGCAAGGGGTTACTCGGTCTGGTGAAGGCCCACGGTCAAGGTACATATGAGAAAGCAATCAATGAACAACTAAGGTGTTGCAACGCGCAATGAAAAACTAATGATTGATGCTTCTCATCTCTCTCCGTTCCTGTCTGTCTGTCCCTGTCTATCCCTCTCTCTGACTCACTCTCTGTCTCTGTAAAAAATTAATTAATTAATTAATTAATTAATTAATTTAAAAAACCCCAACAAACTTTAAAAAAAAAAAATGAAAAGGCAACCTACGGTATGGAAGAAGCTATTTGACAAGCATACATCGAATAAGGGGTTAATAAATAAAATATATAAAGAATTCATACAACTCAGCAATAAAAAACAAGCAACCTGATTTTAAAATGGGCAAAAAGCCCTGGCCAGATGGCTCAGTGGATAGAGTATTGTCCCGACACCCTGAGGTTGTGGGTTTGATCCCCAGTTCTGGGCACATGTGAGAAGCAATCAATGACTATACAACTAGATGGAACAACTAAGTGGAACAATGAGTTGATGATTCTCCCTCTCTCTCCCCATTCTTCACCCCCCAAATCAATGGAAAAAAATGTGGGGTTTTTTTCTCTTTTTTTTGTATTCTTCTGAAGCCAGAAACAGGGAGGCAGTCAGACAGACTCCCGCATGCGCCCGACGGGGAGCCACCCTGCACGCCCACCAGGGGGCGATGCTCTGCCCATCTGGGGTGTCACTCTATCGCAACCAGAGCCATTCTAGCACCTGAGGCAGAGGCCACAGAGCCATCCTCAGCGCCCGGCTTTTCGCCCTGGCCGGTTGGCTCAGTGATAGAGCATCGGCCTGGCGTGCAAAAGTCCCAGGTTCAATTCCCAGCCAGGGCACACAGGAGAAGTGCCTATCTGCTTCTCCACCCCTCCCCTCTCCTTCCTCTCTGTCTCTCTCTTCCCCTCCCGCAGCCAAAGCTCCATTGGAGCAAAGTTGGCCTGGGCGCTGAGGATGGCTCCGTGGCCTCTGCCTCAGGCGCTAGAATGGCTCTGGTTGTGATAGAGCTACGCCCCAGATGGGCAGAGCATCCCCCCCTGGTGGGTGTGCCGGGTGGATCCCGGTCGGGCGCATGCGGGAGTCTGTCTGACTGCCTCCCCGTTTCCAACTTCAGAAAATTTAAAAAAAATAAAAAATAAATAAAACTTTTCTGGGGGAAAAAAATGGGCAAAGAATTTCAATAGACATTTTTTCAAAGAAGACATACAGATGGCCAACAGGCATATGAAAAGGTGTTCAACATCACTAATTATTAGGAAAATGCAGCTAGTGTTGGAGAGAATGTGGAAAAAAATAACCCTTGGGCACTGTTGGTAGGATTGTAAATTAGCGCAGCCACTATAGAAAACTGTATGGAGATTCCTCAACAAATTAAGAATAGAACTACCATATGATCCACTTCTGGGCATTTTTATAAAAAATATTAAAACACTAATTTGAAAAAATATATGTGCCTGACCTTTGGTGGTGCAGTAGATAAGGTGTTGACCTGGAACGTTGAGGTCGCTGGTTCGAAGCCCTGGGCTTGCCTGGTCAGGGTACATATGGGAGTTGATGTTTCTGGTCCTCCCCCCCTTCTCTCTCTCTCTTTTTCTCTCTCTCTTTCTATCTCTCCTCTTTAAAATGCATAAATCAATAAATAAAAGAATTCAGAAAAAATATATGCACTCTTATATTCATAGCATTATTATTATTATTATTTTGCAAGAGAGACATACAGACAGGAAGGGAGAGAGATGAGAAGCATCAACTTGTAGTTGCATCATTTGGGTTGTTCATTGATTGCTTCTCATACATTTCTTGACCAGGGGGCTCCAGCTAAGCCAATGACTCCTTGCTCAAGCTAGTGACCTTGAGCTTAAGACAGTGACTTTGGGCTTCAAGCCAGTGATCAACAGGGCTATGTCAATGATCGTACGCTCAAGCTGGTGACCTCACGCTCAAGCTGGTGAGCCCAAGCTCAAGCGATGCAGCAACCTTAGGGTTTGGAACCTGGGACCTCAACGTCTCATGTCGACATTCTATTCACTGCACCACCACCAGTCAGACCATAGCAGCATTTTTTCTTTTTTTATTTATTTTTATTTTTTTATTTATTCATTTTAGAGAGGAGAGGGGGAGAGAGAGAGAGAGAGAGAGAGGAGAGAGAGAGAGAGAGAGAGAGAGAAGAGGGGAGGAGCTGGAAGCATCAACTCCCATATGTGCCTTGACCAGGCAAGCCCAGAGTTTCGAACCGACGACCTCAACATATCCAGGTTGACACTTTACCCACTGCGCCACCACAGGTCAGGCAGCAGCATTTTTTCAACAGCTAAGATATAGAAACAACCTAAGTGTCCATCACTAAATAAATGTAGTGCATACATACAATGGACTACTACTCAGCCATAAAAATAATGAAATCTTGCCATTTGTGACAAAATGGATGGACTTTGAGTGTATAATGTTAATGAAATAAGTCAGAAGGAGAAAGAAAAATTCCATACGATTTCACTCATATGTGAAATCCAGAACAAATGAACAATAAGCAAACAAACAAAAAAGACAGAAACAAATGCATAGAGAGAACAGATGGGGGTTACCAGAGGATAATGTGTTTGGATGTGGGTGAAAGGAGTGAAGGGGGTTATTGTATGGTGATGGATGGTAACTAGACTTTTACTTTGTAGTGTGTAGAGATGTCAAATTATAATGTTGTACACCTGAAATATATATATATATATATATATATATATATATATATATATTTATTTTTTTTTTCGTTTTTCTGAAGCTGGAAACAGGGAGAGACAGTCAGACAGACTCCCGCATGCGCCCAGCCGGGATCCGCCCGGCACGCCCACCAGGGGCGATGCTCTGCCCACCAGGGGGCGATGCTCTGCCCATCCTGGGCGTCGCCATGTTGCGACCAGAGCCACTCTAGCGCCTGAGGCAGAGGCCACAGAGCCATCCCCAGCACCCGGGCCATCTTTGCTCCAATGGAGCCTTGGCTGCGGGAGGGGAAGAGAGAGACAGAGAGGAAGGAGGGGGTGGGGGTGGAGAAGCAAATGGGCGCTTCTCCTGTGTGCCCTGGCCGGTAATCGAACCCGGGTCCTCCGCACGCTAGGCCGACACTCTACCGCTGAGCCAACCGGCCAGGGCCTACACCTGAAATATATTTTTAAAAAGAAAGGAAGAAAGGAAAGGAGTCAAAGATGACTCAGATTTTTTTACCTGAGTAAGTAGAATATGGATTGTTCCCTGGGCTGAGAAGACAGTGGGTGAAGCAGGCTTGAGGAGGGAGTGGGGAGGCTTGGAGTTCTGTTTTGGACATGTTGAATCTGAGATTTCTCTTGGACAACCAGGTGGACATGCTGAGTGATCGCTGGATGTGGTAGTCTGAGTTTTAGAGCAGAGAAGATAAAAATTATGCATTGTCTGTATATAAGTGTTGCTTGAAACCACAGCGAAGGATGAGATCATCAGATAAATAAATACAGATATATCTTGTTGGGCAGATAAAATGTATTATGCTCACTTTGTTAAAGATGGTGCTGTCCACGTGAGGCCCTCGCCCAGGTGATATTAATGTGTGTTGAGAATCCTTGTAGCCTGGGGCTTGGTTTTGGGATTAAGCCTTTCTCACCCTTTTTGATGTAGGGCGGTACAATCCAATCATGCCTCAGAGAAGTGACTTTGTATTAGAGACTTCCCTGTTTTGTATATTGGATTAAGGGTTTGGATTTCTACACTATAAAATGGGGACGGAGCAGGAGCTTGCTCTCTTGGTTCCTGGGATGATTAGCATGAGAGAGCAGAGGGAGCAGAGCAGAGAGCAGAAAGAGGCCATGTGGCCAGGAGAAGCAGCCAAGATGGCGGAGTGCTGAGTGAGATGCCAGTTTGTGCAGAGTTTGTGTCTGGGATAAGGAAGGAGATGAGGAACTGAGGAGAATAAGGCTGGTGAGCTAGAAACCTTTGATTCTAGGAAACTCGGATAAGTCAGTGGCTTTGTGAGCACTGAATGTGAGTGGGTTTTGGAGCCCAGTGTGTGTTTTTACTTGCCCGCCGGGTGCAAGCTAGGATTAAAGACTATGGCCCACCAGTTTTTGGCTCCATTGTTTCTTTACCGACTGTCCGAATCCAATGCGAACCTGCACTGGCCAGGCGGTTGCTGTGATGGTGGCCCTGGCCGTGACTACTGGCTTTACATTTGGCGTAGTCTGTGGCAGGATTCGGAGATCGGTATGGAGCTGCCAACTTTGATGTGCATAGTAGAGCACTGGCTGCTGTCATCGTTCCCCATGGCTGTCCTTTTGGGGACCGTAGGCTGGCTGACTTTTATACCCATGCATGAGGAAACTGAGAGCTCTATGGAAGAGGCTGCCCGGGACCTGCAAACCGAGCAGTGGAAGGAGCTGGAGCAAATGCAAGAGAAACAGATGCTGACCCTGGGACTGGAGTTGCAATCCGCAGTCTCCAGAAGGTGAAAGCGCAGCTGGAAGGAGCACCTACTACAGCCCCGGTAGGTCTGCGATTTTGGGACATAGGGCTGGACATGTTCTCCGGAGCCAAGATGGAAATGCTGACTGCCATTGCCATGTGCCCCTCTTTGGGACAGTGTAAGACCTGCGAGGACGGCAGGAATGAGGGGGGTGGCTGACGCCCCATGTGCGTGGACTGATTCCCTGGACTTCGACTGGAGTGGGCACTGACTCTTTTGTTGAATGGACTTACGGATTATGGATTTTGGACAATGTGAAATACCCTGATGGAGGTGGGGGTGACTTTGCTGGAAGCACTCCCCTGCCCCGGGAAGCTTTTCCCATGGCTAGAAAGTAGGCCGAGGACATTTTGCGCTTTGGGTAAAGTGCTCAGAGACTGGTGAAGTGTACCTTTGTGATTGTTGAAACTGTTGTCATGTTGTAATTTGTATAATGTGTCTAATTTCCTTGTACAGGGATGCGGGTGATGTAGATTATGGGTAGTAAAGTGAGCATAGGGGTGGATTGTTGGGCAGATAAAATGTATTATGCTCACTTTGTTAAAGATGGTGCTGCCCACGTGAGGCCCTCGCCCAGGTGATATTAATGTGTGTTGAGAATCCTTGTAGCCTGGGGCTTGGTTTTGGGATTAAGCCTTTCTCACCCTTTTTGATGTAGGGCGGTACAATCCAATCATGCCTCAGAGAAGTGACTTTGTATTAGAGACTTCCCTGTTTTGTATATTGGATTAAGGGTTTGGATTTCTACACTATAAAATGGGGACGGAGCAGGAGCTTGCTCTCTTGGTTCCTGGGATGATTAGCATGAGAGAGCAGAGGGAGCAGAGCAGAGAGCAGAAAGAGGCCATGTGGCCAGGAGAAGCAGCCAAGATGGCGGAGTACTGAGTGAGATGCCAGTTTGTGCAGAGTTTGTGTCTGGGATAAGGAAGGAGATGAGGAACTGAGGAGAATAAGGCTGGTGAGCTAGAAACCTTTGATTCTAGGAAACTCGGATAAGTCAGTGGCTTTGTGAGCACTGAATGTGAGTGGGTTTTGGAGCCCAGTGTGTGTTTTTACTTGCCCGCCGGGTGCAAGCTAGGATTAAAGACTATGGCCCACCAGTTTTTGGCTCCATTGTTTCTTTACCGACTGTCCGAATCCAATGCAAACCTGCACTGGCCAGGCGGTTGCTGTGATGGTGGCCCTGGCCGTGACTACTGGCTTTACATATCTGATTTTTATTTATTTTTTTACAGAGACAGAGAGAGAGAATCAGAGAGAGGGATAGACAGGGACAGACAGACAGGAACGAAGAGATGAGAAGCATCAATCATTAGTTTTTTGTTGCGTGTTGCAACACCTTAATTGTTCATTGATTGCCTTCTTATACATGTCTGACTGCAGGCCTTCAGCAGACCGAGTAACCCCTTGCTCGAGCCAGCGACCTTGGGCTCAAGCTGGTGAGCTTTTGCTCAAACCAGATGAGCCCTCGCTCAAGCTGGCGACCTCGGGGTCTCGAACCTGGGTCTTCTGCATCCCAGTCCGACGCTCTATCCACTGCGCCACCACCCAGTCAGGCAGTAAATATAGATATAGAAGATGAAAATGAGAACTAAAGCCTGGGGCCCTAACATTCAGAGGGTGTCACTGAAAGGGAGGAAGAAAGGGGGAAGGATTTGGCAACAGTAGACTGAACAGGAAGAGCCAGTCAAGTGGGAGGGAAACTAGGAGAGAGCAGGGTTTGATCAGCTGAGGAGTGTTTTAAGGAGAAAGTACACAAACAAAAACAAAACAAAAGGAGAAAGTGATCAAATGTGTTGAGGCTACTAATAGGTAAAGAAAGATAAGGACTGAGACATGACCATTAAATTTTTTTTTTTTAATTTATTGATTTTAGAGAGAGTGAGAAGAACATTGATTTGTTGTTCCACTCATTTATGCATTCATTGGTTGAGTCTTGTATATGCCCTGACTGGGGATTGAACCCACAACCTTGGTGTATTGGGACAACGTTCTAACCAACTGAGCTACCTAGCCAGGATAAGACATGACCATTTGATTCACATGGAGGTACAAAGTAGTAGAATGTGCCACCCAAAACATGTCATTTTGGCATAAGGATTATTTTGAGCTGAAGGCAGTTGAGAAGAGGTAGATCTGAATAAAGCTCTCTGTCCTTCCCCTATTAGCATATAAGCAGAACACAAATTTACAGAAGTGTCCCTCCTCTCCTCTCTACCAGAAACAACAAGTTAATCACTAGAGACAGCTTTAGACTCTTATCAGCCTGGAGACAGCAGCAGAGGAATCTATAGAAAAACTTTACTAACTGGCTTTTATCTACCAGTATTTTCCCATATATTTGCCTTCCCTCAATTTGTCACCCCTAGATACCGGTCCTTTTTCTTGTCTTGTTACTTCCCTAAAAATTTATTTATTTATTTCCTTCCTTCCTTTCTTACTTATTTATATCAATATTTGAGAGAGCAAGAGAAAGAGAGAGAGGAAGAGAGGGAGAGGGAGAGACAGGAAGGGTGAGCGATAAGAAGCATCAACTCATAGTTGTGGCACTCTTAGTTGTTCATTGATTGCTTCTCATGCACGCCTTGACCAGCAGGCTCCAGCCAAGCCAGTGACCCCTTGCTCAAGCCAGCAACTATGGGATCATGTAGATGATCCTGCACTTAAGCTGATGAGCCCATGTTCAAGCCAAATGAGCCCATGCTTAAGCTGATGACTTCAGGGTTTGGAACCTGGGACCCCAGCATCCCAGGTCAATGCTCCACCCACTGTGCCACCACTGATCAGGCTCTAAAAATTTATTGTTCCTTTGTTAAGATGCTATATGTAAGCCTAAGTTCTAACTAAATCTTTGAGTCACTCACTCATCTCTGGGTACATGACATGCATGTTAATGAACTTCTGTTCTTCTCTTGTTGATTTGTTTTTGGCCAGTCTAATTTATAGGGCTCCAATTGAGAAAAAAAAAAAGACAGAAAACTCATGAGCATGGGCAACAATGTGGTGATTGCTGGGGTGAGGAGGTGGAGGAGGGAGTGGAAGGGATGAATGAAGATGGACAAAGACTTGACTTGGGGGAGGTGAACACGCAATACAGTATAGAGATATGCTGTAGAATTGGGTACCTGAAGCCTGTATAATTGTGTTAACCAGTGTCGCTCCAATAAATCCAATTAAAACATAAATAAAAAGAAAAAAATACAATACAATAGCACGTTATTTTATTTTATTTTAAGATTTTATTTATTCATTATAGAGAGGGGAGAGAGAGAGAGAGAGAGAGAGAGAGAAGGGGGGAGGAGCAGGAAGCATCAACTCCCATATGTGCCTTGACCAAGCAAGCCCAAGGTTTTGAACCAGCAACCTCAGCGTTTCCAAGTTGACGCTTTATCCACTGCGCCACCACAGGTCAGGCGAGCACGTTATTTTAAATTGCTTGTGATACAGTTATATTCTTTTCATGTTTCACAAATACTACATAGATATGCTTATAAAAATGTATTCATTGTTTATCTAAAGTTCAAATTTAATGGTACATCCTATATTTTTTGTTCTATCTGGCATCCCAAATGAGTTTGTTACATTTTCCCACATGTTATAGAATAAAAATATCAATAGTTCTGAGTCAATGTATACATAAAAAATGTGCAGATGAGAAAATGGAACCAATAAAAAGAAAAAAATGGAAAAAAATGTTATAGGGCTCCAGATGTAGAACCTAAGATGGTTGAAGGAAGAGATTTTCCTCCCTTACAGGGTCATTAATGACATTGGCAAGAGCAAATTAGGTATAGTCTATGTGGGTGAAAACTTAATTGGACCAGATTAGAAAGACTGGGAGGAGAGAAATGATGCAAAAATTATAGACAATTCTCTCTAGTTTTTGGCAGTAACCAGAGGGAGTGTGAAGTGAAGACACTGGTGTTAAATTGTCTAAATAATACCTTACACTTATGGTAGAGGTTGCTTGTCATTGATAGAGGTTGACATACATTATATTCATGCTAGAATAATCAGGTAAATATATGCGGTACTTGCTGAGTGCTGCACTAAGTGCATTGGCTAATATCCTCATAACATGCTCCCCACATTATGGAGGGAGAAACCGTGGAAGAGGAGGGTTGGTTGATTTCCTTAAGGTCTCACAACTAGTGAATAATGGTGCTGGGATTTGAACCTAGGTGATATGGCTATTCACATTAAGTATTGCCTGTGTTTTTGTTTTTTATTTTTGAGAGAGAAGCAGGGAGAGACAGAAATGTTGAGCTGCTCCTGTGTGCCCTGACAGAGGAACTGAACCGGCAACCTCTGCGCTCTGAAATGACGCTCCAACCAACCAAGCATCCGGCCAAGGCTTAAATTTCTTTTTATTTATTGTTTCAGAGAAACAGTGAGAGGAAAGGAGAGAGAGAGAGAGAGGAGGAGAAAGGGAAGCATCCATTTGTGTTCCACTCAGTAGTGCATTCATTAGCTGCTTACCGTGTGTGCCCTGACCAGGGATCGAACCCACAACCTTGTTGTTTCCAGATGACGCTTTTAACAAACTAAGCTAACTGGCCAGGGCAGTAGTGCCTGTACTTAACACTTATGTTATACTGCCTGGGCTGGGCTGGGCCTTGGTCATGGGTTGTCCCAGACAATTTCTCCCAAGGGCTCTTTCCTGGTTCTATAACCTCCTCCAGGCTGTGGAGAATCTCAGGGCTGACCTTTGTGGGATTTGCTATCTCCCAAGGAATTACTGAGGATGGAATGAGGAAGAGTCAGAGAGTAGGGGCGATGGGAGCGCAACAATAAACATTGCCCTCAGACTGGGAAGGACTAGAGGTCTCAGAGTTCTGGCCCCATGTCACCTGTGGGAAGTCCCTCTACTAGCCCCTCCCTTTTCTTTTCTTTGTTCAACACTGAACCTGTGGCGTTTTGAAAGAGTTCTGGACATTAGATAGCTGACTTAAGTTCTAGATCTGCTACCTAATAGCTGTGTGACCTTGGTCAAATGGCTTCATGTATGAGTCCTGGTTGTTTCATCTTTAAAATGAAAATGAATAATAGCTACTATCTGTTGAGCCCTCATTATGCACCAGGACTTAGATCAGGGGTCGGGAACCTTTTTGGCTGAGAGAGCCATGAATGCCACATATTTTAAAATGTAATTCCATGAGAGCCATACAACGAACTGTGTACGTTACACATTATCCCATAAAAATTTGGTGTTGTCCCAGAGGACAGCTGTGATTGGCTCCAGCAGCCCGCAACCATGAACATGAGCGGTAGGGAATGAATGGATTGTAATACATGAGAATGTTTTATATTTTTAACGTTATTTTTTTTATTATTAAAGATTTATCTGCAAGCCAGATGCAGCCATCAAAAGAGCCACATCTGGCTCGCGAGCCATAGGTTCCCGACCCGACTTAGATTATTGATAACTGGGGTATTTGGTTGTGAACTATAAAGTACAATCATTGTGAGGCATTATTGTCATTATTCTGATCTTCGCCCTTACTGCTGTTCTCCTTTCATCTGCTCCCAGGTGACACAGGCACTCGGCCTTCTCTGAAGTCTCCTCTAGGCTCTTTTGTCATTTCTCAAGTGGCTGGGCCTGTGCCAGGAAAATGTGAGGTACAGAGAACTTACAGTAGTTTAATGTTGGAAACTTCAATCACTAACAGATCACTCTATCGTTTTATTTTTATTTATTTATTTATTTATTTATTGGTATTTTTCCGAAGCTGGAAATGGGGAGGCAGTCAGACAGACTCCCGCATGCGCCCGACCGGGATCCACCCGGCACGCCCACCAGGAGGTGATGCTCTGCCCATTTGGGGCATCGCTCTGCCGCAATCAGAGCCATTCTAGCGCCTGAGGCAGAGGCCGCAGAGCCATCCTCAGCAACCCGGCTAACTTTGCTCGAATGGAGCCTTGGCTGTGGGAGGGAAAGAGAGAGACAGAGAGGAAGTAGAGGGGGAGAGGTGGAGAAGTAGATGGGCGCTTCTCCTGTGTGCCCTGGCCGGGAATCGAACCCGGGACTCCTGCCCGCCAGGCCAACGCTGTACCACTGAGCCAACCGGCCAGGGCCTCACTTTATCATTTTAATATGTCTTTTTGTGAAAGGATAGCATATCTTAAGAAAAGTAGACAAATAATGAGCGTTTAATGAGTTATCACAAAACAACTACATCTGTGTAGCCTTTATTAACACTACCTAGTAAATAAACAGGACATTATCAATACTCTAGACACCCTCATTGTGCCCCTTTGTGCTCCCTCCCAATCACTTCCACATTCCTCCTTCCCAAGGTCTTATCTCTGTGTTGCTAGAGCCCAGTTCAAAGCCTTGTCAGGAGGCCCCATAAATATTTGCTGAACCCCTTTGAAATAATTTTGTGATCTGGAGCTAGTCACCTTGACTTTCTTGGCCTTGATTTACTCATATGCAAAATAGGGATGGCATTCCAGTAATTTCAATAGTTCTTGACCCACCCTGGCCTGGTGGCTCAGTTGGTTAGAGCTTCATTCCAATATGCCACCTTTGCAGGTTGGATCCCTGGTCAGGGCACATACAGAGAGTAACCAATGAATGCATGAATAAGTGGAACAACAAATTGATGGGTTTCCCCCACCCCTCTTTTCTTCTCTCTTTAAAATCAATAAAGAAATTTAAGCCTGACCTGCACAGTGGATAGAGCGTCAACCAGGAATGCTGAGGTTGCTGGTTTGAAACCCTGGGCTTGCCCGGTCAAGACACATAAGAGAAGCAACTACTATGAGTTGATGCTTCCCACTCTTCCCCGCCCCTTTCTCTAGCTCTCTTTCTCCTCTCTCTAAAATCAATAAATCCAAAAAAAAAAAATAAAAATATACTTAAATAAATAGTTCTCAACCCTAATTGTATATTAGAATTACCTGGGGGAGCTTTTAAAAAAATATAAATCATGTTTGGGCACTTCCCTGGAATAACTGAATTCAAATCTCTGAAGGTAAGTCCCAGAGAATGGTAGTTTTTTAAAAATTCCAATTATTCCAATGTACAGTCATGACTCTCAAATCTTATCAATTTCACACTGGCTGGATAGCTTAGTAAGTTGGTTGGAGCATTGTCCCAAGGCACAGGGGTGGTCAATTTGATCCCTGGTCAGGGTACATGCAGGAACAGGTTGATGAACATCAATCTCTCTCTCTTTTCTTTTCCTTCTCTCTAAAAATCAATAAAGTAAACATTTTTTAAAAAGTATCTCATTTAAAAAAATCTCATCAATTCCAACCAACACTATACATTCAAATATCAATTCCGCTGCTGCTGTGGGTTGCATTGTGTCTTCCCAAAAGATGTGGAAGTTCAAACCCCCAGTACCTGTCAATGTGGCCTTATTTGGAAATAGTGTTATCGAAGATGATCAAGGTAAAATGATTTTATTAGGGTCAGCCCCTAATCCAGTCTGACTGGTGACCTTATTTTTATATATTATTAAATTTGAACTCAGAGACAGAGACACAGAGAGATCACCTTGTGAAGGCAAGAGTTACACTGCCACAGTCAAGAACAGCAAAGATGGTCAGCAAACCACCAGGAAAGAAGCATGGAACAGATTCTCCCTCACAGCCTTCAGAAGGAACCAACTCTGCCAACACCTTGATTTCAGACTTCTAGCCTCCGGAATATGAGACAATAAATTTCTGGATTTTTTTAAGCAACCCAGTTTGTAGTACTTTCTTACAGCAGCACTAGTAAACTAATAACAACTATTTACATTCTAGCTAGGGAACTTCACCCATTTCCTCATGTGCAAAACTGAAACTGGAATAATAGTTCTATATGCTGGGCTCCATTCTAAACACTTTACACAAATTATCTCATTTAGTCATTATGGTATCCCTCTGATAGGGACTACTACCATTTCCAATTGACGGGTGAATACGTGTGGAACAGGGACAAGGTCACATGGTAACTAAATACATAAGATAATATATTCTTCACGGGACAATTGGGAAGCCTTACGACTGAGGTTGTGGATGTGAAAGCGCTCTGTGAATAGTAAAACATTTCACCCCTATTAAGAAAGAATCTCTGTAGATTCAGATTCACGACTTTTTGGGGGCCATCTGTGTGATTCTCCTCTCTTCCTACGAAATACTTCCTTCCGTCGGCGGCAAGGGGTCGCTGCGCTGCGCGGGCGCTTAACTGGTCCCTCTAGCCTGCTCACGCTGGATGCTCGTTGGTATCTATAAATGGCAGCGACCGGCTCAGCTAGGTAACAGTCCATCGCCGCCGGGCCGGACCCGGCATAGGAACTAGAACTGGAGCTAGATGCAGAGGAGCTGAAGCTGGGTCTGGGCGGAGTGCGGCGCCACGCCGGGGCTGCAAGGAGGGGCGGGTTGCTGCTAGCCCCCCGCGAACCGCCCCCAGCCCGCCTCGAAGCGTTCTGCTGCCGGGCCGCCTGCCTCCGCCTTCCTCCCCACTCCGTTTCTCCGGAATCTCAGCCCGGCGCGCCTGCACTCCGACGGTTCTCTGGGTCGGGGAGCTCCCCGCCGCTTTCTGGCTTCACTACTTCGCAGCCTGGGCTCTCAGCCTCCTCTCTTCTTTTCCTGGTTTAAGTCCCACCCCTTCTGGTCCCTTCTTTTAGCTCAGGCTCCCTGCTCCTTCCCGTAGTCGAGTTCCCGCTCCTCAGTCACTTTCCTCAGCGAAGGTACCCACCTTACCTCTTCCTTTTCCGTGTCTGGGGAGCAACCAACCTGTCCTGTTCCTTCCTGTGTCCCAGGGTGCAGCCTGTTCCCCACGCTCCTCTTCCCTGGCTTGGAGTTCCAGACCTTTTGGTCTCCTCCTGTGGTCCTTCCTGGGTCCTTGTCCCTCTTCCCCAGTTTGAAGTTCTAGATTGAGAACCCAGCCTCCCTCTGTCCCCACAGGACTGCTTCCGCAAAAAGACCTCTCTAAGACATGAACTTTTCCTAGAGACTACCTACCTTCTTCTCTCTTCCCACCTGCTGACCCCTTGCTACCTATGTCCCAGGTCTTACACTCACTTTGCTAAGGGTGGAGGCCTGCTGGGCTGACGGAGTAGCAGGATGCTTCTGTGGTTTGGCCTCTGTGGCCTCTCTCCACCTCGAATCTTCCCTTCGTTACTGGTGGTAGTCGCCTTGGTGGGGCTACTACCTGTTCTCAGGAGCCATGGCCTCCAGCCCAGCCCTACTGCCAGCACCATCCGAGGCTCAGAGCCACCACGGGAACGCTCAATTGGGGATGTCACCACCGCCCCAGCACAGCACCCCCCTGAGAGCCTCCCTGTTAACCATTCTGTCACTGAACACGGCACGAAGGAACGAAAGAACTTTCCAGTCCTGGCCATCGACTACAAGCACGTGCGCACACCCTTCGAGATCTCCCTCTGGATCCTGCTGGCCTGTCTCATGAAGATAGGTAAGTCCAGTTGGCTCTGATGCATCCACCGCCACCAAACTGGCAATCTTCTTGCCGCACCCTTGCCCCGTGAGGCAGGAATAAAGGTCTGCACTCCTATAAGAAGGCAGCCTCCATCCTGCCATCTTGGTCCTTCTCAAGCTTGAGCTCTGTGGCCTTTGTGGTCTGAGGCCTCCCAAGATTGGAGCCAGCATCATGCATGGGAAAGAGCAGGATTAGAGCATGGGCTGTTTCTGATACTAGGTACTTTCTGCAAGGCCACCAGGCCTGGCAAGTCTCCTCTGGCTGGGCCAGATTCTGGGGGGTGCCAGGGACCCAGCTGTGTGTAAGGTAGAGAGGAGTGTCTTCCAGCAAGTGGCACAGTCTGCTCTGTCAACAGCTACCAGTGCAATTACACGCTTCGTGGGAAGGTGTTCCTGGATGGAACATATTTCTCCTTGGCCTGTCTAAGGAGTTTGATTATAACGGGAGATCCGTGTGCTGGAGACCTAGACATGTGGTGGACCATGAAACATCCCAATATTTTCACCTTTCTTTATCCCCAGAATATTATCTGTCTGCTTTGCCTGTCCTGGCTGGTCAGGAGCCCCCAAGTTAGTTTCTGGCCCAGAATGCCATTCTTTAAACACTTTATGGGACAGGGGGCCTGAAATTTCTGAAGTCTGCTTTGGGGGTAGAGGAGCAATGAAAGTGGTTGAAGCTTGGTCTGTCTGCCCCTCCCCACCTCCAAGTTGGTACTCAGCTGTGTCTCAAGGTGGTATCAGGGCTGGCCAGTCAGGGCCTGCCACTCAACCAAGTGAGAGAGGGAAAGGTGGAGGGGCACAGGATGTCTTGGTCTGAGTCCAAAGACTTTGAAATGTTCTTTTGGGGAGAAGGAAATAGAAAAGTTGTTCCCTGCCAGTGGGTTGGTCTCCTTGCTAGGCCTGAGCACTCTGTTCTGCTGGGTAATTGATGGAGCTCACCGGAGCCTGCACAGCCTAGAAGTCCCTTGAAGGGCTGGTCTTTAAAAGCTGCCTTTGCCTTTTTTAGCCCCAGGAGCTGCAGAAGGAATGAGGGCCTGGGACTCTGGTGGCTCGGGTTTGGGGAGTTTTTGATTCTTGGCTGGAAACCTTGCAGCCTTCCCAAGGACATGCAGGAGCTGAGTGGCAATGCCAGGCTGGTCTGAGGCAAGCTCTGGGACATGCTGCAGGAGGACACTCTGTTTTGACACATCCAGGAGCTGGCTTCCTGGTATGGGGCTTTGGTGCTGTGACAGTAGTAGGGTCTGGCTTATATATGGACCTGGGCCATTGGCACCCATATCGTGATGGCAGCCAGTTTCCTGGAAAAAATCAAGGACCAGGCAAGGGGAGTCATGTATAACTGATTCTGACAAATAACGTGACCTTGAGCAAGCTGGGTCCTTATTCTGCAGGTCTCACCCACCTGTGAAACTAGCAGGAATCTAAATGTGACCATATCAATTAAGTCATGAAACCAATGATTTAATTTTTTGTAAGAAACTGAAGTGACCATGATGTCATTTGCTTGTGTGACACCAGGGAGAGACCTCACAAACACTGTCTGTAAATTGCCCTCCTCTCTTCAACCCCCTCATCTCCCAACCACACTTGGCATTGTGTTAGGGCATTGGGGGCTGGCACACACATTGCAGGTCTCAGTGACATCTGGTGGGATGACAGCATGACCACAAAGCTCTTACTCTGGTCCGGCAGGAGTTTGTCCCTGCAGGCCTGATATCTCTAGTTTTAATGGGGTCAAGCTTGGTCTGCGTTGTCCCACCAGACCCTGTGCCAGGGACCCTGGGCAGCAGGAGAACAGAAATGGTGTCACGGCAAGGGTATTAATCTAGAACTTAGGAAACTTGACTTCTCATCCCACCTCCCTCTGTGACCTTGGGCCAGTCAGTTGATCTTTGTGGACCCTTCTAGATTTGCAATTTCTGCCATTTCACCGACTGGGGTAACCCTGACAAGTCACTCAGTCTCAGGGCTTCTGATTTCCCATTGTAAAAGGAGGAGGTTGGAAATGGTATCTGAAGGACTTCGCAGTTCCAAAAGTCTGTGTTTCTGGCCTAGAAAGGCATTTTTCTGCATCTGAAAACAGAGCAGTCCTAGCATCTGGCCATCATGGGGAAGAAAATAGAAGGAAAGGTGACTGAAAGCTCTCAAGGGGCAAAAGCCCATTTTCCCCTTTACCTTTGTAATGTAGAATTGAGGTTAGATTCGGGCTCCACCGCCTTTCTACTTACCCTCCCCGTGCCTCAGTTTCCCCATATATAAAGTGGGGAAATAATAGTATCTAGCCATAGTGCTGCTACTGTGTTGATGACATAAATGAACTCACATCAACTTGTCTTTGTACCCATAAGAAGCACTCGGTGAGAGGCACCTGCCCCTGTTGGTATTTTAACCACCCAAGGGAACTGCGTCCCCACCTCCTCTAGTCTTCCTCTGAGGCTGGAGGACTACAGATCTCCCAACCCTAGGCTGCCACGGGGTAGCCTTCCTTAAGGCTTCAGGGTTGGGAGTGCGTCCTGCTGACTTTGTTTTTCCTTCACTTAAGCTGCCTCTGGAGCTGGTCTTGGTGGGAGGGGAGATGACACCAACTGACCTACAGGGTAGGATTGGGGGCTGAGGCCATGCTCCCTCTGCACTGATCCCCAAGAACCTAGGAGTTCATTTTGGGGTCTTGTGTATTCTCTCAGCGCACCAGCATGGGTAGGAGCTATGCTGGAGCCCTCATTCTGTCATCTGTGGCAGCTGCTTCCTGCGAAAGGTACCCCTCCTTTAAGACTATGACATGCTGTGTGCACTTCTCATTCCTACCCTAATCATTGAGCAGAGCCCTGGGAAGACACTGTTAGAGATGGGTGTGGGAACGGAGGGGTTGGAGCTGAAGTTTTAGAGTAGATGCTCCTGACTTCTCTGATTGAGCAGGTGAGTAGACAAGCCACTTCCCTTCTCTGGGCCTTTTTTCTCTCTTTGACAGACATTCTTGCCCTTTCCTTGGTAGGGAGAGGCTTGTGGCGCCAGGGGGTTTAGACCACCAGGAGAACTGAGAGTGACCCCAAACCTCAGGGCAGGTCCATTCCCCACCCCCACCACACATTGTGATTTGAACCCTGCATGAATTCTGCTTTGTCCCAGTTCACCTGACTCCCAGTCCAGTGCTTATTCCAAGGGAGAGCCTCACTGTAACCCAGCTCACCACTGGCACCCGGTTAATTTGTTTGCCCATATCCCTGACCTGGAACTCCTGGCAGAGGCCTGGCAGCCCATAAAGCAGGTATTCATCTTGTCTCCTGACCAGGGCAAAAAGCCTTCCTTTGTCCCTTTACATCTTATAGCTTGTTTTGTTCTTTGCAAGGTGTATCCTGACATTTCCTCCTAGAACAAGTCTGTGAGTAGGGAGAATGGGGGTCATTATGCCCACGTCACATGCATGTATATCAGAGCCAGCAACTGGTTTCCTATAAAAATAAGACTAGAACTCTCCTCTCCTACTTCTCAAAAGGGGAGAGGAAGAACTTAAAGGTCACTTGAAACTATCTCAAGAAGCCCTAGTGGGACCTTTCTAAAAAGAAAGAGGTGACTTTTTTCTTTTTGGGAAAACAGCTGACTGCAGGACAGTGGGAGGGGAGGTCAGCTGAGGACTGGGAGGAAGCCTTCAGGTAGGACATGTGTCTGCAGAAGAGCCAGGGCACTTAGAGGGCCTGGGTTGGTCATATTGCTTGGTCTTCATTTAGCTGAGTACCCACCGGCATGCCTTTCCTCTCTGCCCTGCCCCACCCCGCCAGCACCGGCAGAAAGGAAAGACAGTCAGAAAAAACCTGGGCCAGGCACCTTGTCCCTCTGAACCTGACTCGCCCCACTGTACGGTGACATGCTGGTGACATGCCGACTCTGCTCTCTAGGGCCCATGTGGGTTTTTTTTGTTTTTTTTTGTATTTTTCTGAAGCTGGAAACGGGGAGAGACAGTCAGACAGACTCCCGCATGCGCCCGACCGGGATCCACCCGGCACGCCCACCAGGGGGCGAAGCTCTGCCCCTCCAGGGCATGGCTCTGCAGCAACCAGAGCCACTCTAGCGCCTGGGGCAGAGGCCAAGGAGCCATCCCCAGCGCCCGGGCCATCTTTGCTCCAATGGAGCCTTGGCTGCGGGAGGGGAAGAGAGAGACAGAGAAGAAGGAGGGGGGGGGTGGAGAAGCAAATGGGCACTTCTCCTATGTGCCCTGACCGGGAATCGAACCCGGGTCCCCCGCAAGACAGGCCGACGCTCTACCGCTGAGCCAACCAACCAGGGCCCCCATGTGGGTATTGAATGTAGGAATGCCCAGCACAGCACGCGGCTTGCTGGGGCAGCGTTCGGACCTGTTCCTGTCCCGCCCCCCTTGGGCAGTCTTCCCAGCCCACTCCAGGCCACAGTAGTTACTTTCACTTCTCCCCCCTGCACCCGTCTCCCTGATTGTTTATCCACAACTTTGGCATTAGGCCTCGCCTGCCCTGTGACATCTCTTCTTTTGGGGGGGTGTGTGTTTTAATAAGAATTACCATTTATTGAATATCTAGAGAGTAGAGTCAGGCACTTTATAAAAATGATCTCATTTAATCCTTACTAAAATCATATGAGATAAAGGCTATCTCTGTTTGGCAGATGAGGAAACGTCTCAGAGGTTATCTGTTGCGATGCTGAATTGCTGTTTATTTTCTGTTTGGGTCTTGGCATAGCCTTCTCGGGGGGTGCAGCTACATCTCCTGCCCCTCACATTCCCCTTGTCAGATGCGCACGGCCTTGCACTGAGTAAGTGCCCACCGCAGTGCACTTGCACCGGGGAGTTGTAGGACTCCCTTTAGGGACTGGACAGCTGTCAGTGGTGGGAGCCTAATCCCCGACCTGAGAAAACTGTAAGGGTTCTGTGCTAGCGTTGGGCCCCTTCTCTGTCCCTCTGAGTTTGCATGGGGGCACCTGAATCTCGCAGTCAGGCTGGGCTGTGGTAGTGATCCTGCCCGCTATCTCTTTGCTGGTGACCTCTTGGTGGTCTGATTGGAGCTTGCTTCTTTCCTGCTTGGGCGGGAAAGATGCCAATTAAAGGGTGGTTTCCTCCCCCCCCCAGCAGGGGGTGACTAACCTTTTGATTGTGATCTCCTGCCTCTGGGCAGGAAGGGTACTGGGGTACCCTCAGGGTCCAGCACGAGCTCCTAGGGGACAGCCTCTGTGTTGAGATCAGGTGGCTTTTTTTTTTTTGGTGAGAGACATTGACAGAGAGAGACAAATAAACAGGAAGGGAGAGAGATGAGAAGCATCAACTCATAGTTGTGGCACTTTAGTTCTGTTTTTTTAAAGATTTTTTATTTATTCATTATAGAGAGGGGGGAGAGAGAGAGAGAGAGAGAGAGAGAGAGAGTGAGAAGGAGGGAGGAGCAGGAAGCATCAACTCCCATATGTGCCTTGACCAGGCAAGCCCAGGGTTTTGAACCGGCAACCTCAGCGTTTCCAGGTTGACGCTTTATCCACTGTGCCACCACAGGTCAGGCGCACTTTAGTTCTTCATTGATTGCTTCTCATATGTGCCTTGACTGGGGGCTCCAGCTGAGCCAGTGACCCTTTGCTCAAACCAGCGATCATGGGATCATGTCGATGATCCCATGCTCAAGCCAGCGACCTCCTGCTCAAGCTGGTGAGCAGGCACAACTTTCTTTAGCTCTAAAAGGCAGGCAGACTTGAGAATAATTCTCATTGGTACTGTAATTTGCATAAATGGTATTTAATTTGATCGTTCTCAATGGTCCTGTGGGTTAGAGTAGCAGCTTGTATTGATGTACCCATTATACAGCTAAGGAAACTATGTCTCAGGTTGTGACCTGCCTGGGGTCACTTAGCAAGTACGTGGCAAAGGATACATCCTTGGACTTCTAACCCAAGGCCCTATCCTCTTCCTGCCTGGTTGACATTTGGGTCATTGAGAGGATCAAGGGGAACCAGAGATCCAGAGGTAACCTGAATGGTTGTCAGGAGGAACACCAGTTCTTACTGCAGGAAGGAAGGGCTGAAGAGTGGGGTGATCTAGGGTCCAGGTCATCTCTGGTCCGAGTTCGTATCAACCCCTTGAATATACCGGTACCTGTATTTGCTTGAAGGAGGAGCATGAGGGCTGGACTCAGGCGTGGGACCTGTCATTGTTAGAGCTCTTTCTGTGGAACAGCAAACCTTTGAAATGGAGTGCTTTTCCTTTCCCTTGAAGTATTTTAGGTCCTCTGGGAGGAGAAAGGAGAGACAGAGAAATGAATCAAAACGGACAACATGCGAGATGGGAGGGAGGGGTCAAAAAACATGAGATCTGGTCTAACTTAGCTCTTTGCTGCCTACCTGTGTGACCTTAGGCAAGGCCAAGCCTCTCTGAACCTTGTTTCCTAATTTGTAATATCTGTGTTAAATATTCTTTATATTAGCTGCCATTTATTCAGCTCGTGAGTCAGAGGCTGTATGGCTACTTGCAGAGCTAGAAAACATTGGGGTTTAAGCCCAGATGTGTCTGACTTGGAAGCTCATGTTCTTTTCATCATCATGCCCTGGCTCCCTTCCGGTTCAGAAGTTTTATCTTCTCCAAAATCATTTTGAACAGGGAAGATTGAAAAGTTTAAGTATTTCAAATCTTGGCTGCTCTCTGTGGATTATTTCTTGGGTTTTGGGGGTAACTGTGGCCCCTCCAAGCCCCACTGTGAAGGAAATAAGTCTTTCTCAGAGGTGGCTGGCATTGAGAAGCACAGGAGGGGCTGGGAATTGGAGCTGAGGGGCCATAGGCTACCTCTGGGAATGCCAGCCTATATACACAGCTGGCAGGCCTACCGCCTTCCCTCCCTCTCCCTGTAATCCCGCCCCCCCCCCGCCCTCCCCTTTTCCTTCCGTGGTGGGGAGAAGGCTCACTCAGCAAACCCAGGACCTGAGTTATTCCTGAGTCATCCATCGCCTGTGTGGGCCTCGTTGTGCAGCACTCACTCCCCCTGCGGAACGTCTGACTCAGACATGTCTCCCCAAGGTTGTCTGCACACACCGCACGGGGCCAAACCATCTCTTTAGATGCTGATAAACATCAACTGATACTTTAATGCAGCCCGTGATTATACGTGGGTATTTTTAATCTTATGGGCTAATCTAATTTTAACTCAACTAAGTTTTACATTGGTCCTGGATCAGTGGGCTGCCTCCCTTCCCTGGGATCATGCTGACTTCCACTTTCTTTCCCCTAAAGCTAAGCCAGCATGCGGGGCCAGTTTGGGGGGGGGGGTGGTCTGTTAGGCCAGACCTGACCCATGAGTTCTGATACTGACTTGCTGAAAATCTGGAGTTCCCCAAATTACCCCAGCAAGATCTTTCCTGAAAAGATGTGTGAAACAGCTCTGAATGAGGCTCAGGATGAGACGTCCTGTTCCTTCCCAGGCCCCCTTCCTGGTCTCTTTGGGAACACTCACTTACCCCTAAGCCCACACTGGCCCTTCCATAGTGCTCAGCCTGTTTGAGACCACGCCGCTGACGGTGGAAAGGTGACATCACAGCTGTGTGTCCGGCAGAGCCTACAAGCTCACCAAAATAATGAATAGCTAACACTTACATAGCACTTGCCTTGTGCCAGGCAAATTCACAAAGGCTGTGTTTGGCCCCGGCCAGCCAGGACTGAGAGCAGCTAATTAACTTGTCTGTTTAGGCTGGGGTGGAAGAGGCAGGTCAGCTGAAATTAGCCATCAGGCATTTAACTTGTGGCCCATCGGGGAACCAAGAAGAGTATAAGTCCCCAGCTCCCCAGCCCGGCTCTTTGGGGGCTTCCAATCTACGTAGGAGAAAGTGGCTGGTCTGTGTGGAGGGCCGGGTGGATTGCTAGTAGGAGCAAAGTTCTGAGGAAATAATTAGTCCCTGAGGGCAGGGATAGTTAGGGAGGCTTCTCAGAGTAGGTGGAACTTGAGCCAGTCTTGAAGGGTGGAGAAGAATTAAATAAGGGACAGAGAGAGCTATTCTTAGTACTGATTCCTAGGAATGTAAGCCCCTTGAGGATAGAGCCTTTCTGGCCCCAGCCCACTTGAGGACAGGAAGTTAGGAGCCCTTACTTTCTGGCACAAAATAAGGGCTCCTAAATTTGAGGAATGAATGAGTGCTTGATTGACTTTCAGATAGATGTAGGGTCCACATGAAGCCTTTGGGCACACAGAAACCAGTTTGACTGCTCAGAGAAGAGGGAGAGCAAGGGTTGGAGAGGAGGCTAGTCACCAGACTGAATGCCAGGCCACGGGGTTGAACTGAGCTCAGGAGAAGACACATGGTGATGCTTTATGCATCCGTGTGTTGTTGCTTCCTCCCTGCCTCCCCCCCAGTGTCCTTCAGCTTGGCTCTAATGGAGGGTCCTGCAAGGGCATCCTCTCTGGGCTAGCGGTGGGGAGTCTCTCTGGGAAAGTCTGGGTTTGTTTGGTCTGCCCTTGATTTGTGTAAGTAAAAGCAAGAGACCAGAGCTTCCTTAGGGAACTGGCGAGAGCCCTAATTGAATTAAGCTTTTCCCAGGAAGATTCCTCAAGCCATCAACCACACTGTGACTGTGAATTAATGAGACCAGTGGCCATAAACCATACAAGAAGGCAATCTCGTCAGTTTATAGTTGTGAACCTGGACAGGTTGACTTATAGCTTCTTTTTGTTTTTATGTGTGTGTTGGGAGTGGCCTGGGGCCAGAATCTCCTTTCTGTGGCAGATTTATTTTTATAATATGAATAAATAAAACATATTCATGGTAAAAAATAACAACAACAGAATCCTAAACAAACAAAAATAAAACCCCAAAGTACAAAAGGGCCTTAAGGGATACAGTAGAAGTTCCCTCTGCACCTCTCTGACCACCCCCGCCGTCACACTCCCCAGAGGGAGCACTGTTAACTGTGTTATGTATCTTTTCAGAAATTCTCTATGCATATCGGAGTGTGGGAGCGTGAGGACAGATTTAGTTTTTATAAAGCCATTTGTGTAAAATAAAGAGCTCTAGACTGGGAATTGAGATCTGGGTCTCAGTCCCAGCTCTGCCTCTTTCTTGCATATTGACCTATGGTAAGTCATTTTGCCTCCCTGGGTCTTAGTTTCCCTATCTGTCAACTTCCACTGTTGAAAGGCTTTCTGGGACTTTCCAGCAGAAAAGGCAGTTATCCCAGGGGGGTCCCTGCACTGGTGAGGCCTAAGCAGAGTATAAGGCCCTTGGAGGGGCATCTACACAGCCCCATCCTTTGGGGGATGGGTCACTGCTGTCATGATCCCTGGCTTCAAAACACAGAATCCTCAAGTATAGGATCATGGTTATTTCCAACTCCAGCTGAGGGTTATAGGATTAAATACATGGGTCCTCAGAGAGCCTGCTGTCTTGCTGGGGAAGTAAGACAACACACAGGGAGATAGCACAGGTGGGAGATTGTGTGGCTCAGGCTGGGATGCTGAGGGGATCAGAGAGGAGGAGGAGGAGAGAGAAAGGAAGCCTTCCTGAACGAGGTGATCTTGAGCAGTGGGCCAGGTGGAGAAGAGGAACGCCATTCAGGGGGCTTGCTGTGAGAAGCAATTCTGACTTAGGTGGGAGAATGGGCGGGATGTTCTGTTCTTCTAGGATATAGCTTTCTTAGATTCTTCCTAAGTGCATGATGGAGTTGAGGGAATGTGTAGACCCCCCAAATAGTCTGCAGATATTTATATATGTTTGCTTTTATCAGAGGGGGAAGGCCCTTAGTAGCAACAGATTTTCAGAGGGATCTGCGGGCCCCTGAACGTTAAGAGCTTCAGCCCTTTGTGGTATGGAACTGCGGAACTCATAGGGACGGGGAGTGAACCTAGTCAGGATGAGGAGGCTGTGTCCTGGGAGAAGAGAAGGGAAAGGGACTTTACGGAAAGAAGGGGAACACTTTCCTGGACTGGGGGTCGGCGCCACTGTAGCAGGTTTCTCCCTCCCCTGTTCAGGCAGGGACGGTTACTTCTACCCCCTGGGTCAGCTGGATATCTGAGGTGAGCCCAGCTCACACTGCAGAAGCTCACTCAGGGCCCTGTCCTTTTCCTATGGACAGGACTGGAGCCCAAGCACAGCTCTGAGGTTCTGTTAGGGGCAGCAGCTACCTTTGAGGCAGCAGAAGCAAGGGATTGCACCTGAAGGGGACAGGCTTTGAGGTCGTAGTGTTAGGCAGCCCCAATTGGCCTCTGCTGTTTCCTACACTAAGGGCTCCCAACTTCTGCTCTCACCTTACTTTGGGAAGTAAAAGTAGAGAATATTAGAGGTAGAAAGAACATATCAGAGCCTGTCGCCACAGTGCCCAAGGGGAAAAAGATGTTTTGATCTAGTCCGGTTAAGGCCCACAGGGTGTGCCCTGAGCCACACACAAATCAGTGGCAGAGGGAGGGCTTCCTCTGTTCTGTTAACTAACCCAGGGGTTAAAAGCTGGACCAAGAAAAGGGATTCTGGCCTTTTTTTTTTAAACTCAGTGAAAAGGGGAGTCAGAGAGACAGATTCCGCATGTGCTCCAACTGGGATCCACCAGACAAGCCTAGTAGGGGGCATTGTTCTGCCCATCTGAGTTGTTGCTCCGTTGCTAAGCAACCAAGCTCTTAGCGCCTGAGGCGTAGGCCATGGAGCCATCCTCAGCGGCCTGGGCCAACTAGATCCAATCCAGCCATGGCTGCAGGAAGGGAAGAGAGAGAGAGAGAAGCGAGAGAGGGAGAGGTGGAGAAGCAGATGGGCATTTCTCTTGTGTACCCTGACCAGGAATCGAACCTGGGACATCCACATGCCAGGCTGATGCTCTACCACTGAGCCAACCGGCCAGGGTCTGGGACTCTGGTCTTTGGCCTAGATATTGATATCTAAGCTTTGGTTACTCTCTAGTGGGCCCTTTAAGGCTAATGAAGGGCAGCTTCCTGCTGGAGTATCCATCAAAGAACTGTTAGGGACAGGGAAGCCATCTGGCCATGGCCACACAGGTCCTTGCAGGAGAACCAAGTGCAAGGCTTGGGACCTCTGAGCTAGCCTAGAGGCTTCTGTCCGTCCTCACCCAACAAATTCCTCAGGTCTTTGTATTCCATCACAAGCCAATGTTGAGCCTGGGTGCTGTGCTTTTTATAGTATCTTTGCCATCAAATCAGGGAATGAGATCTTCTCCTGGGTCTTGGGCCAGGGCCCACAGGAATCTGGATGCTGTACCAGGAAGGCAGGATGCCAGTGTGAGGTGGAGCCAGCTCACCTAGCTGAGCACAGCCCCAGCCTCAAGTTACAGCTCAGTGGGGAGGGAGCAAGCACCCTACCTTCACCCTTCCAGGCCTGCCTGGCTGGTAGAACTAGCAGAAAGTGCAGAACTGCTCTCTCTTAAGAAGGAGTTCAGGGACTGGTTTCAGAAATGCAGTACAGCCTGACCAGGCAGTGGTGCAGTGGACAGAACATCGGACTGGGATGTGGAGGGCCCAGGTTCAAGACCCCGAGGTCCCCAGCTTGAGCACGGGCTCATCTGGTTTGAGCAAGGCTCACCAGCTTGAGCCCAAGATCGCTGGCTCGAGCAAGGGGTTATTCAGTCTGCTGTAGCCCCCCCCCTCACCCCCCGTCAACGCACATATGAGAAATCAATCAATGAACAACTAAGGAGCCGCAACGAAAAATTGATGTTTCTCATCTCTCTCTCTTCCTGTCTGTCTGTCCCTATCTGTCCCTCTCTCTAACTCTCTTTGTGTGTGTGACACACACACACACACACACACACACACACACACACACGCATGCACACACAAATGCAGTACAGACATAGAGCAGCCAGGCAATAGAAAGTGGCTGGGATTTGAAGTGCAGATGGAGTTCTATGAGGATTTGAAGGAAGCAGAAAGACCTCACTTGGGTGGATGGAGGGGAGGGATTGGTAAACTAGGATTTAGATGAGATGTTTGAGTGAAACAGGTCTCTCACTGGGCACAACCAGAAGTTTCAACTTGGGGCAGGATTGCATAGGACTGTCCCAGAGTAATTCCCTTTGCAAATATGGTGGTTAGGAACATAGGGTTTGCAGCTCAATGAACTTTACTTCTGATCTCAGCTCTACCACTTTGTAACACCATGACTTTGGGCAAGTCACTTCCCCTCTTTGAGTCTCAATTTAATCATCTGCAACATGGGGAACACCTGGCAGGGATGTCAGGAGGATCCCGGGAGAGTGCTCCTGTAAGATGGTGGCACAGAGTTTGGCAAATTCTGAACACACAATAAACGGTGGCACTTAGGAGCCCCTTTCAGATCCAGGAGTAAGAGAAATACTGGCTTGTTTTCTCTGACTCTTGAGCTTCCAAGCATCTGAATAATCACTCAGCAAGAACTACTAATGTCCTACTGTGTGTCCAATGCTGTGCTAAGTGCACAGGGTGAGGTGGCTAGAGACAAATAATATTTCTCTCTCTCTTTTTTTTTTTTTGTGAGAGGAGGGGAGATAGAGAGGCAGACTCCTCCTGCACATTCCCCAACCGGGATCCACCCAGCAATCCCCGTCAGGGGCCGATACTCAAATCAACGGAGCTCTCCTCAGTGCCGGGGCCAACGCTTGAGCCAGTGGAGCCACTGGCTACAAGAGGGGGAGGAGAGAAGGGAAGGAAGGAGGGGGAAAAAGCAGAAGGTTGTTTCTCTTGTGTGTCCTGACCAGGGATTGAACCCAGGATGTCTGCACACCAAGCTGATGCTATATCTACTGAGCCAACCAGCCAGGGCCATATTTCTCTTCTTAATTAATAAAACCTTAAGGTGGGCAGAGCAAACCCAGAATGCATCAGAGAATCTTTTAGGGAGATGCTGCTCTTCTCTTTTATATCAATGATGACAGGGGCCCAGAGTGGTTAGGTGACTTGCCTAGGGTCATATGGCCTGACTGTGGCACAGCTAAAACCAGACCCAGGGCTTCCCATTTTACGTCCTATACTGTTTTCTCTCACTGAACAGTCATTTTACCACCTAGCTGGAGTAGAAAGACCTATCAAGTGAAACAGTTAATGAGCAAAGGATGATTTTGTATGACAACTTGACATGTAGCTATAAAAGCTCCAAATTTGCAGAACAGATGATGGTTTTTAAAATAGACCCAGCTATGATGAGGTGCTAGGTGAACTGTGCCAGTGTTAAGGGAAGAAGATTCTGCTACTTCATAATTGCATCACCCTATCTTAGTCTCAGTTTCCCCAATCAAATGGGGTAATGTCTTTATTTTTATTTTATTTTTATTTTTTAAAATTTAATGATCTGAGTGGGGGAGGGAGAGAGGGAAAGTGAGTGAGATTATTTCTTTAGAACTTTGAGTACATCATAAGCATTCATAAATGGGATTTGCCACTATCCTGGTAGCATTAAAGGAAGAGGAGACGAGTCGGGTCTAGCATTGGAAGATAATTTTAGGTATATGGGCCAGGGTGCATTGAGGTAAGACTGAATGTCACCAGGACTGGTGAGTTTGCGCATTGGTTGGGAGAGGGAGAGGTCCACACTTAGCAATACTGATTCATGCCTGATAAATGCTGTGCTAAAGGTGGAAAGGTGAATAAATGTAATTCCAGGCTCACGGGGGTGAGGGGGAGTCCAGTGTGCAAACAGGCCCTTGTGATGTGCTGTGAAGGGTCACAGCAGGGGCCCACAGTGCTGTGGGTGCATGGGAGGAGTTAGCTGGGGGGCCAGTCTGGGAAGGCTTCCCAGAGCTTTAAGCTGAGGCTTGAAGGTTAAGCAGAAGTTTGCTTGGCTCACATGAAGGGAGGAGTTGGAGAAAGGCGTGGAGAGATGTGAATAATGCAGAGGCATAGATAATGCAGGGCCACTGACCTTTGCTTTTGAAACCCACTGGGGCATTCTTCACCCTCCACCCATCCCCTGGCATATTTCACCCACTTGCCTGGCAGGGCAGAGAAGCTGAGCCTCTCTGTGGGTCTGTGAGCCCCAGGGGTGGGTGTTGCCATAAGGAGGCAGTAAGGAGGGAGCTACCGTTGATTGAGATCTGGTTGGTTAAGACCTACTGAGTGCCTGGCTTTGTGCTGAGGGCTCCACATAGCACATCACTGTCCAAGTGTCACAACAAACCCAAGGGATGTGAATTGTGGTATCTGCCTCCATCCAGCTTATAGCTACCTCCAGAAGGTTATAAAGGGAATAATTATGTGCATGATGATTGCTGTGCCGTTGCCTCAAAGCCCAGAAGGGCTTCATGGAGGGGAGAAGTGTGGCTGGAATGAGCAGGCAGCAGAGGCCTTTGTGCAGGTGTGGTCACAAGACCTTCGGGAGGGGAGGTGGTAGGTCAGGCAGGGGTCACGATACCAGCTGAGGCACTGAGCAGTGGGTGTGAGTGGCACCTGGAGGAGGCCCAGCCCCCTGAGGCTTGGGTCTGGACCCGAGGTCAGTGAGAAATAAGGTTAGGTGGGTGGACCTGCTGTATTCCTGAGCATCTAGAACTTCAGCCAGATTTGGGGGGGGGGCTTGGCCAGGGCTGCTCAGGCTGGTGGAAAGCACGGCTCCCCGGGTTGAATGCTTGCCCCTTCATTTCATTTCCACTTCTGATCTCCCTGTGCAAGCCACAAGCATCTCTAACCCACTGACTCCGTGGCCTTCTGAATGCTCTGGCTTCCCTTCCCTCTGCCTGTTATCAGCTCTTCACAGAGCAGCCAGAGGGATTATTTAAAAATGTAAACCAGAATGTGGTGCTCCTCTGCTAAAAACCTTTCCATTGCTTCCTGATGAACTTGGGGCAAAATCCAGGGGAGGAATGGCCCACACCCCTCTCGATTTTACTCCCTGCTGCGTTCCCCTACTCCACTCTCACCGGCCTTCCTGGGTTCCTCAAACTCGCAGAGCCTTGAGCCTGGCCAGGCCTGTTTGTTCCTCCCGGCGGCCACTGCACCTGCTCTCCCCAGCCCGGAAGACTGCCCATACACTACCAGCTCTCTCATTTAGGCCCTGGATCAAATGTCATCTCTCCGGAGAGTCACTGGCGTCCCTGGCCAGCCAGTCTAATGTGAAGCACACTCCTTCCCAGCCCCACCCTCCATGTCAGACATTATTCTGAGGGCTAAGGACACAGCTAGGAGCAAGACAGGGAGGCTCCTGGTGTTAAGGGCTCACTTGCCAGTAGGTGGGGTGTTAGAGAGTGGACACACATGGCAGTGATAAGTGTCCTGAAGAAAATAAATGAGAGATTGGCTACTTTGGAGGGTCAGCAAATGCCTCTCTGAGGAGATGGCTTTTTTTAGTGAGAGAGAGTGGGAAGGACAGACAAGGACAGACAGACAGGAAGGGAAAGAGATGAGAAGCATCAGTTCTTCGTTGTGGCACCTTAGTTGTTCATTGATTGCTTTTCGTATGTGCCTTGATCAGGGGGCTCCTGCCGAGCCAGTGACCTTTTGCTCAAGCCAGTAACCTTTTGGCTCAAGCCAGCAACCATGGGGTCATGTCTATGATCCCACGCTCAAGCTGGCAACCTTGCGCTCAAGCTGGTAAACCTGCATGCAAGCCAAAGACCTCAGGGTTTCGAACCTGGGTCCTCAGCATCCCAGGCTTATGCTCTATCCACTGCACCACTGCCTGGTCAGATAGGAGATGGCTTTTGAGCTGAGCAATGAGAGGAAGGAGCTGCCTTTCAAACACCAAGGTACTTAAAAAATGTGTTCAAGGAACCTGGAGTAGAGTAAAGAGGGAGGTGTGTGAGAATGTAAAGGAAGGCAAAGGCCAGATCACATTGGGCCTGTAAGCCTTGGGTGAGGCGTTGGATTGGATTCTAGGTGCTATATGGTGCCATCGGAGGTTTTGAGGAGGATGATGTGGTCTGACCTGGGGAGGAATGGGCACAGTAGTCTGCGAGTCAGAGATGGAGAGTTGGCGCTGGGTTTTGGCTGGCCACAGTGGGCCGAGCAACAACTGGTCCCTGGACCATAGCTACTCATCCAGGTCTGAGAACATCAATAGCGAAGCTTCCAAACAGCCACCTCTGGCCACGCCAGAGTGGGACAGAAGCTAGGGCCTGGAAGAGCCCAGGGAGGGGTAAACAGGAAGCAGGAGCAGAGCAGAAGGGATGAGGGCACGTGGGGAAAGGAAGGGCTGGGTGGGTGCCAGGCTCTGCTGGACTCCTTCCTCCTCCTTTGTCCAGCCCCAGTGCCTGCAGGCAGGCAGTCACCAGACCTATCATGTGGGAGGCGTGGCACCGCCAGCACTAGGACCCTGATATGCCTGTTCTGGCTGAACCCTGTGGTCCCTTGTGGCCTGGAGAGTTGTCAGTCCCAGAAAGGGCAGGCCTAGAATCGTAGAATCAGACTTTACTGTTGGGAGGGATCCTAGAGACAGAGTGAGGAGTCCAGGAGGTGTAATAGAAAAGATAAGGGTGGTGGGAATGGAAAGGCCTGGACCAGAATCCTGGCTCTTGCTCTCGCAGCTGTGTCACGGCCGATGTGCAGATTTGTGCAGGTTCAATGACAGTGCCGTGGGGTAAGGCTCAGAAATGTTTGGTGAACAGTGACGACAGAGCCCGGCCCAACCCCCTCATCTCTTGGAGGAGGAAGCAGAAGGCCAGAGCGGAAATGACTTGCCCACAGGCCACAGTGGGTGGTGGCATAGCTGGGGTTAGTTCAGGTCTCCCAACCCCTAGTCCGAAGCTCTTCTGTGATGGTGTAAAATGATCATTCTTTCCCACACATTTCCCTCTGAAACAGTCCCCTGTTTCTGCTGCAGAGGTGAGGTGGCTGCCCCTCGGTGCCCCACCTTTTCTTCAGCTGGCCTGAGGACCTACTATGTGTCCGCACTGCTGTGTGGGAGGAGCTTCCGACCGCTTGTGTTGCTGCCAGTTTTATGTGGGAGATAAGACACTAAGCAGCTAAAATACAAGGCAGGCTGAAGTGACACAGGGAGGCAGCACAGTGCGGCGTGGGCCCTGGTGGCAGACGGCTCTTGGTTCCGGCACTGCCACGTAGATGTAGTGGTGATGAGGCCCAAACCCGCTTTGGGGCAGATCAGGAAGGCCTCTGGTTCAGTGCAGATGAATGTGAACTACAGAGGTTTTGGGGGTATAACCATGATTGGCCTGTGTTTGGGGTGAAGGCTCTCCTGGCAGGTGGAGAATGGGTAATGATCCTTCCTAAGAAACTGATCAGATGGGGAACTGCAGGAAATGGTTTAGGACAAGGATTGTGTAGGAGTTGGGGGGATGTAGCAGAAGAGAGGGACACATGCCAAGCAGCAGGGGTGGCTCTGTTTGCAGGGGGAGGGAGGAGAGCCTGGGCAGGCTGGGAATTTAAAGCCGAGTGTGGGTGGCTCCGGGGGAGCCAAGTTCCTCAAAGCTCCTCTACTCCTGGTTCCAGGTGGGTAGAAGGGGTAAAGTTGACTGGGAGGGTCTAGCTTTTTTGAATGAATAGGGGCCGGAGTACCAGTGGGGACGTGTAAAGCAGTGTGGTTCAGTGGCCAGAGCGCTGTCCAGTTCTGCTGCTCGGCTATCCTTCCACATCTGAAATTCCATCATCGTGGGCCAGAGCCTGTTATGGCAAGTGGATGTGCACGGGCCACCCTTTCCTGGTATAGAGGACGCCTCTGACTCAGTTCCCAGTGGGCCCAAAGCTTTGGGTTATGGGCCTGTACTCTGCTTTTGTTTGGCCTTGACTGTTAAACAGCAACTATCAGTGAGCTGAGGCTTACAGGGAGCCAGGCTCCACTTAGTGAGAGCAGGTCATTGAACCACAGCAACCACTGAAGAGCAGTGGGGAGCAGATGGGTGCTTACGTTTGAACCCAGGGACAAGGCTGCATTCAGGGCATCCTTTGGGACAGTTAGGAGTCAGTATAGCCTGGTGGCTTTATGGTTATTAGACCTGTCTTTGTATCCCAGCTTCACTACTTGACAGCAGTATGCCCTTAGGCTGAGTACCTGACCTGTGAGCATCATTTTTTCTAGAGCTTATTCTCCCTTGCATGTTTTGTTTTCTCAACCCTCTCCTACCCCCACCTGACCTTTGGTGGTGCAGCAGATAAAGTGTCGACCTGGAATGCTGAGTGGAATGCTGAGGTCGCTGGTTTGCAACCCTGGGCTTTGCCCTATCAAGCAACATGTGAGAGTTGATGCTTCCTGCTCCTCCCCCCTTCTTTTTTCTTTTTAGTGAGACAGACAGAGGGACAGATAGGGACAGACAGGCAAGAAGGGAGAGAGATGAGAAGCATCAGTTCTTTGTTGTGGCACCTTAGTTGTTCATTGATTGCTTTCTCATATGTGCTTTGATGGGGGTGGGTGGGAGGGGCTACAACAGAGCGAGTGACCCCTTGTTCAAGCCAGAGACCTTGGGCTCAAGCCAGCAACCCCGCGTTCAAGCTGGATGAGCCCGTGTTCAAGCCAGCAACCTCAGGGCTTCAAACCTGGGTCCTCTGCGTCCCAGCCCGACGCTCCATCCACTGCACCACCTCCTGGTCAGGCTCCTCCCCCCTTCTTTCTTTACTTCTCTCTCCCCCCTCTCCCTCTCTCTCCTCTCTCTCAAAATCAGTCTAAAAAAGATTCAACCTTTTTCCTCTCTTATTTGTTTAATTGAGAAATAAAATACAGTGGTGATTTTAAAGTGTGCAGCTCAGTGTTGATTTATATACAAATGTTTGCATCCATGTCAACAACCATCCAGATCCAGATAGAGGACATCTGTGTACCCCCTAAAGTCTCTTTGTGCCCTTCCTAGCCTGTACCCCGATACTTTCCTGAGGTACCCACTATCCTGATTTCTGTCATCAGTTGGTTGTACCTGTTCCTCGGACTTCTCAGAACTGGAATTGAACGGCAGGTGCTCTCTCATGTCTGCGTTTTGCTGGCCGTGAGGTTCCTCTTTGTCATCACATGTACCAGACTGTTGCGATGTGGCATTGCCTTGTGTGAATATGCCACAATTGGGTCATTCTTGTGTTGACAGACATTTGATTTGGTTCCATTTTTTAACAATCGTGAACAAAGCTGCTATGAACATTTTTATACTTCATGGGGGTTTTGTGAAAATTAAGCGAGATACTGTATTATAGTAAAGTGTTTAATGCTGAGTTTTGACCGAAAGCAGGTGCTTAAAAAATTTCTCCCTGGATTTTTTCTTTGTTTCTAAAAAGGAAAAAATTCAGGCCCTGGCCGGTTGGCTCAGCGGTAGAGCGTCGGCCTAGCGTGCGGAGGACCCAGGTTCGATTCCCGGCCAGGGCACACAGGAGAAGCGCCCATTTGCTTCTCCACCCCTCTGCCGCGCTTTCCTCTCTGTCTCTCTCTTCCCCTCCCGCAGCCGAGGCTCCATTGGAGCAAAGATGGCCCAGGCGCTGGGGATGACTACTTGGCCTCTGCCCCAGGCGCTGGAGTGGCTCTGGTAGCAACAGAGCGATGCCCCGGAGGGGCAGAGTATCGCCCCCTGGTGGGCGTGCCAGGTGGATCCTGGTCAGGCGCATGCGGGAGTCTGTCTGACTGTCTCTCCCTGTTTCCAGCTTCAGAAAAATACAAAAAATACAAAAAAAAAAAAAAAAGAGTGCCCTTGTCCGCATCGAAGGAGCAGTTTCGAGAGAGGCAGGCTGGGATGAGCTCCTGAACCCATCCCTCCCGGCCTTCCTCCCTGGCTTCCCAGGGCCAGTCTCAGGCTTTCCTTTTTGAGGAACCTGAGCCCTGGGTACAGGTTTTGGCTTCTGGAGCCCTGGGTGCAAGTCCTGGCTCTGTTGCTCCCTGTATGGCTCTGTTCTTGGACTCAAATGCCCTGAGCTTTGGTTTTCTCATCTTAACAAAGGAGAACCATACTCACCTCAGGGGGATGTCATGTGGTTGAAATGAGATAGAGTACTCAAGATGCATGTATGCTGGTTGCTATGTAAATCGTGGGCCGTCGGAGCTAGAGGAGACCTCGGAGAAGCTAACCCAGCTCATCATCGCACATCAGGAAACCATGACCCAGGAAGGGCCACAGAGCCAGCAAGTGGTAGAGCCAGAACCAAACCAAGGGGGGCATTGGCATTGCAGCTTCCCAGGCTCCCTTCTCTCCCCTGGTTCCCAATTTCCCTGTACCAGAGCTTGGCTCTCACTAACCTAATTCTTACCTGCAGGGACTCCCTGCTAGGGAATAAGAGCACTTTAGAAAATTGCCCAGCCCTAGTCTCCCCCCGCCCCCGTCTCCCCCAGTCTCTGGCCAAGACCACAGGGGTGACTAGAGCTTCCAGGCAGTGACCTGTACCCACCATTCTCTTCCAAAAGGAGGATAAGGAAGCAGGAAGGTGGGGCAGAGGAGTGGAAGCTTAAATAGGGAGAGACATACTGCCCCAGTGTAGGCCACACACCGCCCTTGTCCTAACTCTACCCCAAATCTGGGCCTCTATCAATCTCTCAGCCCCACAGAACTCACTCCTTCTCTCTAAGAAGCCAGACTAGCACCCCTGCTCCCTGTCCTCTTGGGCAGATGAAAGCCTGGATTTGAATAGTCTTTAAATTTCTTTTAACTCAGTGTTCAGATCTCCTTAGCCTACACCCTCACAGCTTCTATAAGAGGATCAAGAGGAGTACCCTAGCTCGGTGAAATTATGGCCCAGGCTGAGGTCAAGAATGCAGAAACCAAACCCTGATTGACTGGGCTGAGGCTTGTGCCTCACTCACGCCGCTCCTCCCCAGGAGGAATTTGGCATGATAAGATTTGCACGGTACCAGCCCAGATGGGTTCCACTCTCCCCTGTGTTTAGCCACCGCACGCAGTACCAGGCACTTGGTGGTGGAAATGGTTCCCGTCCTGGCTCCCACCTCTCTTGGAACTGAAGCTCTTTATGAAAATGCCCGCGGCAGTGATATCAGGGAGCGGGCAGGGCCCACCTGGCAGTGCCCTGTTGGTCCAGGGCAGGGTTTGGGGAGCGGCTCCAAGCCCTGGTATCTGCTTTCAGGGCGGGCGAGGTTGTGGAGTGACACGTATTCTAGTGGCTGTGAACATGATTTCACAGAAGTTATCGCACAAGAAAGTGGTGGAACTGAGCAACCTTGAGTCTTGAAGCCAGAGTGAAAGAGCCATTTGATGTTATCTGGTTCTCTTGCCTCATATGGCTGAGCAAACCCAAGGCCCAGAGTTAGGGCAGGGGCGCAGGGGCTGGCATTCAGGGACAGTGATCCTTCCATTCCATTGATAACAACAATAACCTGCTCCTTTGAACATCTGACAGTTCTAGTTAGGTCTGTCCTTTGGAGAATTGAGAAAATAGCTATCCAAAGCATTTGAGATCTTGCTCCGCGGCCTATGTTATCAGTTTGGCTCATATGAACTCTTAAAAAAATTAAAAGAGAGAGTGAAAGAATAGCTATCTATCTCATTTGCTCTGTGGTTCAGATGATTGCCGGGGTCCAGCCCCGGGGGGAATCCAGGGGTCCCACAGGAAGAGACAGCGTCAGCATGAAATGAGTGAGAGAGCCGAATTCTTTTTTAGCTCATCTGCCAGGCATCTATCTCTCTGCCAATGGCTAGTACAGCTTTATTTTTATACACTAAATTACAATCACATGGTATGCAGAATACATTGATTAATAATTGTTTTTGCTTCAGTATGGGTGAATATTTCAGGAACAGGTTAGTGCATTTCTATAGGCTATAAATCAGGTGGTAAGCCATTCTATGTACAGTTATACAATAACAAGCAGCAACAACAATATTGGCACAAGCTTCTAAAAGGTCAGTATTGAGTAATAACTCTACCTTACCTAAGGGTCTATTGTCTAGTCAAATTTTATTTGTCTACTATATTCATATACTAGTTAAATTCTAACTTTATTTTCCTCAGAGTGTTCCACTACCTGAAGGTCAGGTATGTAAGAGGAACGGAAAGTTTTTCTATTCTTCTATTACATGAAAAGGCTAGGGAGGTAAAGTAATGAATTAGGTGAAGGCTGAAAGGTGCTTTTGTGTATAGTTACTGTTTCCTACTTATTCATAAGTCACAATTTCTTTTTCCCTAATATGATTTATAGGAGGGAATTTTCCCACAGACTTAACCCCTTTTCGGGGGATATCATAGCCAGCCTCCACATGTGCCCAGGCAAGGGGGTTTATAGAACCCCCTTTTTTGTGGAACTCACACCCTCTGTTTCATTTCCAGAGAAATTACTGCGAATCTGCAGGGAAAGCACAGTGCTGTTATCCCTGTGCCATAAATGATAGCACACACACCCAGAAAAGGGGGGGGGATAAAATAAACCAAATTAATTCAAAAAGTTAAAGGGGAAATTATCATTGCACCTCTTCTTTGCTGTGACTGTGTCAACCAGCAGCTGTTGATCTTATTTGCTGTGACTGTCAACCAGCAACTGTTGATCGGCTCCCGACACACTACCAGCAAGGTGGCGTTGGGCAAATCACCTAGTTAGTCTCTCTGAGCCTCAGGGCCCTCATGTGGGATGTGGGTATGATAGTGCCCTTCACTGGGTAGTTGGAGGACTCAGGAGCGTTCAATAAATGCTCTCGTCATCAACATGCCTATCTCATGAGGAAGCTGAGTGACTGCGCTGATTAGAACCAGGCCTCCAGCCTGAGGTCCAGGCCCTGCCTCGGCTGCTGCCCCAGTCCTGCCCTGCAGTGGCTGCTGCCCCAGTCCTGCCCTGCCGTGGCTGCTGCCCCAGTCCTGCCCTGCCGTGGCTGCTTCCCCAGTCCTGCCCTGCAGTGGCTGCTGCCCCAGTCCTGCCCTGCAGTGGCTGCTTCCCCAGTCCTGCCCTGCCGTGGCTGCTGCCCCAGTCCTGCCCTGCCGTGGCTGCTGCCCCAGTCCTGCCCTGCCGTGGCTGCTTCCCCAGTCCTGCCCTGCCGTGGCTGCTGCCCCAGTCCTGCCCTGCAGTGGCTGCTTCCCCAGTTCCTCCTCCTGCTTCAAGCGTCCCTGCCTCTGTGTCATGTGCAGGTACCTGCCCAGGCAGAAACAGGTGCTGATGAAGGCTTTCTTTACTCCTTCCTAGGCATAGGGTGGCGACAGGCAAGACATACTCAGCCTCTGATGGGCTCCCAGCCTCCGACCAGGCTCTCACGCACAGCACATCTGAGCCGGACTCCGGAACCTGGGCCCTGAGGATAAGAGCAGCAGCAGGAAGCAGTTACAGGCCGTTTCCATTGAGCAGCCCTGTGTGAGGGCAGAGCTTGACCTCTAGGATCAGGCAGTTCTAGGATCAAGTACCAGTTTTGTTGCTCACTGGCTCTGTGCCATTTGGGCAAGTTCTTTAAGCTCTGAACCTTAATTTCTTCACTGGAAAATGGAAGTAGTGCCTATTTCGTGGCATTGCTGAGTCTAAGTGAGAAAACAGGGCTTGGTGATCATTCTCCCTTCCCATGCTAGCGTGTGTGGCTGGAAGGCTGTACCGTGTCCCCCAAGGCAGTGCACAGTGGTAAGCAGGGGCGTTCTACCCCAGACCCAGGCCTAGCAGGTGTTCCCAGAAGAGTTCCATTCCTTCTCCCTAGGGTACCAGACAGCTCCTGGTTCTCCTGCTGGCAGAGCACACACAGAACCAGGCATATTGGTTCTGCTAGGGGTCTTTGAGGAAACCAGAGGTATAGAGTGAGTGGATAGCTCACCCCCAACGTCACACAGCAAGCGAGTGACAGCATGAAGTGGACCAGGGCTCCTGTTTCCAGCACAGCAGACAGAAAGCCAGGGCTGAGCTGGAGAAAGCATGATTGGCTGTGGCTGTGGAGTCAGAAAGACCTGCCGTAGGGCCTTAGTTAAGTCCCTTCCCCTCTCTCTGTCAGTTTCTCAGCTGCAGAATGAGGATGGTGATACCCACATCAGAGAACTTCTGGGAGAATCATGCAGCTAGAATGTGTGAAGCATCATAGTGAAGTGCTCAATAAAAGGCAGTTGAAACAAAGGTGAGAGGAATGTGGGGGGGGGGGGCACTGTATTCCAGGCGAAGGCCAGCTTTGAAGTATGAGTCCTGGCTGCCTTGCTGTGTGACCTCAGCCAAATCCCTGCCCCTCTTTGGGCCTTATTCTTTGCATCTGTGAAATGGAGGGATTGGATTGGAGTGGTTTTATTTATTTATTTATTATAAGAGTTATTTGAGCAAACAGATGACATATTCTGGGGAGCAAGAGCTCAGATGTCCCCCGGAATGGTCTTGGAAGGTCCTGCCTCCTCTAACCTCCTGTGGCTTCTTGGTGCCCCCTCCTGCCCCAGGAGAGGCCTGACCTCCTTTTGCTGTTCCTGGAGCCCTGGGCCCTCCTGGCACTGGTACCAAGGCCTGCAGCCGACCGTGTCCTCATCTTTTCTCTGCAGTGTCCTCTAAAGGGCAGCCTTCTCTGAGCATGCTCAGCTCTCCCATCTGCTGGTACATCTTCTGGCTCCTAGAGGCCCGAGGTGACAAACCATCCCCAGCAGGCAGGGAGAGGCCCTCCAGTGTGCTCTGTGCCCCCCTTCTCCTTGATGCTCGGCCAGCTGAGCAGTTTTTAGGAGTTGTGGGGGGAAACTTTCAGGGCATCCCCTGGAGATGGATGCTGCAGGCACCTGCCTAGGGGAAACTCTGGCCTCCCCACCCTGCAGCTGGCCTCAGGGACCAGCTGCTCAGGTTTCAGGGAACCTGCACCTGCCTGGCCCAGCCATTTGCACAGCTCTCTTTTTTTTTTTTTTTTTTTTTTTTTACAGAGAAAGAGTCAGAGAGAGGGACAGACAGGAAGGGAGAGAGATGAGAAGCATCAATTTTTCATTGTGGCACCTTAGTTGTTCATTGATTGCTCTCTTGTATGTGCCTTGACCGTGGGGCTACAGCAGACCGAGTAACCCCTTGCTTGAGCCAGCGACCTTGGGTCCAAGCTGGTGAGCTTTGCTCAAACCAGATGAGCCCACGCTCAAGCTGGTGACCTCGGGATCTAGAACCTGGGTCCTCCACATCCCAGTCCGATGCTCTATCCACTGTGCTACCGCCTGGTCAGGCTGCACAGCTCTTATGACCTATACTCGGGTACCCTGGAAGGAAGTTCTACAGATTTCACGGGGCACGGGAAGTTGGTTCAGTGGGGCTCCAGAGGGCTTCTGCCTCCTCTCAGGACCTCTCCCCCAGCCTCCCTCAGCACTTCTGGATACTCTTGCTAGCCAGGGCTGAGCCCAGAGCCAATGGTGACAGGGACAGAGCACCAAGCTCAGCTTCAGAGGGGCTACCTCAGAGTGTGGCCCAGTCTCCTGACTGGCTCTTTTCTGGCAACTGTGTGGGCCTCTCTGGGCCTGGGGACCAGGAATATAGAGATGGAGCTGTGTCTTGCTGTGCACTTTCTTTGGCAAACCTTTGCTCCAAATATATAATCTCATAAAGTCTTTAGAACAGTCCTTTGAGATAGCAGTGATTATGAGCTAACTTTTTTTTAGATAAAGAAATGGGACTCAGAGTGAGTACATGCTAACGAGACATGGCTAGTAGATGGCAGAGCCAGGAAACCAGGCCGCCTGGTTCTCAGGACCCAGTTCTTTCTTAACCACAGGGCTCCCTGCCTCCCCTGACGGCTGGCTGAAACTTTGGACAGATCCCTGAGCCAATACCTCTGCTTGTTATTTTTTGTTTTTGTTTTTTGTATTTTTCTGAAGTTGGAAACGGGGAGGCAGTCAGACTCCTGCATGTGCCCGACCGGGATCCACCTGGCATGCCCACCAGGGGGCGATGCTCTGCCCATCTGGGGCGTTGCTCTGTTGCAACCAGAGCCATTCTAGCGCCTGAGGCAGAGGCCATGGAGCCATCCTCAGCACCCGGGCCAACTTTGCTCCAATGGAGCCTTGGCTGCAGGAGGGGAAGAGAGAGACAGAGAGGAAGGAGAAGGGGAGGGGTGGAGAAGCAGATGGGCGCCTCTCCTGTGTGCCCTGGTCAGGAATTGAACCCGGGACTCCTGCACGCCAGGCTGACATTCTGCTTGTTTTTCTAGATTTTCCCTTCCCAGCCATCCCACTCAGGGTCTCCCAGCCTGTGCATGGCACACCCCCCCCCCCCGGGACCAGCCCTCCCGGTGGCCAGGCCCAGTCCCTCTGCCTCAGTCCCCAGAGTGCTGACCCCCCAGCCTCCAAGAGAAGCTGCCTTGGGTACAGGCTGCCACCTGACTGCTGGATCCTCCTTGCACTGGGGCCTGGCTGTGGGGCTGGCTGAGGCTGCAGAGGAGCCCGGCAGTGAGGGACCCCTGCGCCAGCAGAGGGCCCAGCCTCTGTGGTGTCATGATTTTCCTGCTGCGCTCTTGTGGAACCCCCTTGTGTTTTCTTTCAAAAAAGAGTTGTCACCATGATCACTGCAGCTCTCTGGGTATTTTTGTTTTTCTGTTATTTTTGTTATGTTTACCTCCATTCCCTCCTCTTTCTCACAGCTACCCTGGGCTGTGAGCATTGCTTCTCCTCGTGCTCAAGAGGAAGGAAGTGAGGCTCAGGGCAGTATTGTGATTTGCTAGAGATCATGAAGTTCCGGTTTAGAATGAGATAGAAGCCAGCTCCTGTGGTAGCACGCCAGGGCCCGTCATACTGCCCCAGGCTGCCTCGTGAGATCGTGTTCCGCACGAAGACTGCCCCGGGCCCAGACACTGCTGGTTGGCGTGGCAGAATGGGGAATGTTACAGAGCCTGGCTTTGTCCCATAGCAGAGGTCGTCAGTCAGATTTCAGAGCTGGGAAAGTGCTCAGCACATCTCTGAGGATGGGGAAACTGAGGCCAGAGAAAGGCAACAGCTTGTTCCAAGTTCCTAGTGAGTTGGTGGCAGGGTCTAGACTGGAACCCAAGTCCCCTGATCCCCAGCCTGGGCTAGGCTCAGCCCCTTCCTCTCTCCGAATGTAGCTTTCTGATCTCTTGAGGCTTTTGGAGGTGGGGTGGAGGAGGGCTCAAACATCCTGCTAGAATATTCAGGAGTCAGGGCCAGCTGTCCCTGGAGCCTAGACTTACTGAGCATGCTCTGGACAGCTCTGCCCTCCTCCGGGGGCTGAGCCAGGGTGGGAGGGGGGCTGCACCATCTCCCTTGCCTTCCTCCTGAGGTGCTGCAGGTAGGACTTGCACATGACCCTCAGGTCAGAGCCCTCTGGCGGCTCTGCCTGGCTGACCAGGCTGACTCAGAATTCCCTCTGAAGGGTATGTATGTAAGGCCTTTTACGATCTGGCCCTGGGTGATCACTGGGCTGGGAGTCAGTAGGCCCAGATGTGAGACCTGGCTCTGAGCTACCCTGTGACCTTGGGTGAGTGTCCGGACATCTCTGAACTTCTTTTTCCTCATCTGTTGCTGCTCTGGATTTTAGTGAGGATCAGGGGAACAGCTGCTTTATGACCACCTGACTAATTATGTCCTTTCCAGCAGTCACTGTCTTTTGCACCCAGTAGAAATCCTCTACTCGCCATGCTCGTTCCCCCATCCTGCCTTTCCACATGCCGCTGCTCTGCCCAGAGGCCCTCACATGCCTTCTCCAACCCCAGCCGTTCCTTCAGGTTCAGGCCAGTTCAGCTAGCTTTTAGTGCACACGAGCTGAGTGCCAAACCCTGCAGATTAGGAAATCAGATGGGAATTCTGCCCTTGTGAATAGTCAGGCAGGCCCAACGAACAAGTACTGATCCTGCCATGTGCCACGCTTTGTGCTAAGATGTGCTAGGAGGGTCAAAGATAAATAAGACAGGGTCCCTGTGCTTGAGGAGTGGTGTGGCAGGGGAGATACCAAGCACACGATGTGGGCGGACTCAGAGGAGGGCCATGTGTGACTAGTTTCTGTCCTGGGAGGGCGGTACGTAGGGAAAGCTGTGGAGGGGCTGGCGAGGCTCTCCAATAACCCTCCCTGACAAGATCGGGGTGTGGTCCATTCTCTCATATCTGGTCTCGCGTTATCCTCACAACCATGTGAGGTCATTGAGGCAGGAGGTCATTACCCGTTGAGCAGATACGGATTGTAGGCACTCTGTGTGCTACTCCAGGTGCTAGGGTGCAACCTTGATCATGACAGTCTGCCCTCACGGAGCTTGTGTTCAGTAAGCACATGCAGGCTGTCAGGAAGTGGTGAGTGCTCTAAGGAGGATAACGGAGGGGAGGCCAATGGACAAGCTTGGAGAAGACCTCCTCGAGGAGGTGGCATTTGAGCAGGGACTGAAAGAAATGGAGGAAGTCTGCTGTTCACTCGTGATGCAGCTTTAGGCAGAGGGAACAGCAAATGCAAAGGTTTTAGGGTAGAATTGTATTTGTGCTGAAGGAAAAGCAAGAAGTCCAGTAGAGGCAGCGGGCAGTGAGTGGAGCCAACAGGGTTTGCAGCTGGATTAGATGTGGGGTATGAAAGAAGGGAGTGAGGATGACTCCAGGGTTTGGGGCCTGAGCCACCGGGTGATGTTGGGCAGGCAGATTGAGACCATTGCAGGGGAAATTAGTTCGGAGGTGGGGAAATGAGAGTTCTGCTCCTGTGTCCTTGCTACTCTGCAGGTCCACCCCATGCCTCACCTGGCCACCCCGGCCTAAGGGTCACCCCACGCCCACCTCCCCAGGAAGCCTCCCTACCTTCTTAGGCCCAGTCCAAGTTCTGTCATCTGAGAGTCATTTTCTTTATCCATGAAGGGTGCCTGACACCCCTTCTTCATCACCTCCCCAGACAGTGTGAAGCACCTAATAGACTGTGTGGCTGATTGAACCAGAGAGGGGCCCCATGCCCCCCTGGTGGCTGTTCTGTCTTCCCGCCTGGCCGCCTGAGGCTCAGGCTCCCTCTGCAGCTCCCCCTCCCTCCTCCTTAGCAGCTGAAAATGGGACGCCTGACTCGCTTTCTGCAGGGCTGCTGTGCTGGAGATGGTAGAATTTCTCTTTGTGTTGCTTTCTTATTGCCACCTCTCTAAATATGATGATATCGCACGAAAGTTCAAGTTATATATAGTGGAGTTAATTCATTGTTAAGCTTCTAAGCTAAGTGACTTTCACCTGCAAGGGACACTAAAAATAACAGGTATTTGATATACTCAGTTTTGCAAATTCTACCCCTCCCCCCACCCCCGCCAAAGGGAAAGAAAAGAAAAATCCGGCTTTCCCATGGCTCTAAGGTTTCTCGAAATGGAACCTTTCTTTATGCAGCCTCTGTTTCTTCCCTACACCAGGTGTGAGGCAGACTGGTGCTTGGCGCTCTGGCTGCTGTCTGTGAGGAGTCAGGCAGGGCCTGGGAGGGTTAGGGTGGGGGAGGGAGAGCCCCAGCTGGGGAGCCCACTCCTTGGGCCCCAGAAGAAGGCAGGGAATGGTGGCTTGAAAACAGACTAATCCCAGGTCCTTCCCCAGCTCATTCTGTGCTTTCACCCTCCCTGAGAGGTTTTCTCCTTCTCCCTATATACTGTTGGGAAAAAGTTTTAAATAATCATGGGTTCTATTTAAAATCACCAAAGCAATGCATCTCCATTTTGAAAAAGTCAAAAGAAACCAGTGTATATCCCATGGTCAACTGCCAGGGACCTAAACCAGACACGAGAAGCTTTGGAGCCTGTGGTCCTGCCTCGCCCGCCGTCTGAGGTGCCACCCTGCTGGCTGCCTGGAGACCTCTCCCTTGCCAGACCTGTTGTTGCCTGCTGGGCTCTGTATCTTGTCAACACACAGGGACTGTTTACTGCTAGTTCCTGGTCCCCATCCCTGCCCCCCTTCCTGTGTGAGTCATTCTCCACCACGCTGCAAGGGGACTCTCCATCCAGGTGCCTTTCTTGTGGGGGGATGGGGAATCTGCTGGAGTGAAATTCATTCAACAAATGTTTATGGAGAGTTTAGGTGGTTGGGGAGGCCAGGCTGGGTATTAAGAGGTGCTGCCCCAGCTCAAGGTAGGGTGAGGTGGGGTCGAGACCACTATACTGAGTATTTGAGACCCCGGGTGCGGGGAGGGGACTCTGGTAGGACTGAAAAGCAGGGCAGGAGTAGAACCTGGCTCCAGACTAGGTCAGGGGCACTTGGGGTCAGACCTGAAGGAAAGGGGACCCTCTGCGGCCTGCAGCATCAGCTCGGGCCCCCTGACTCAGTTCCTTGCGCGCTGGCCTGCTCCAGCTGTGAGCCTCCCACTGCACAGTCTCATTTCCAGGCTGGCTGGAGGCCTCAGGGCCTTTGGAAGACTGAGATTTCTTTCCTTTTCATTTGTTCACACTCTTCCTCTACCGGCCCCTTGTCCTCTAGACCACGGGTCCCCAAACTACGGCCTGCGGGTCTCATGCGGCCCCCTGAGGCCATTTATCCGGCCCCCGCCGCACTTCCGGAAGGGGCACCTCTTTCATTGGTGGTCAGTGAGAGGAGCATAGTTCCTATTGAAATACTGGTCAGTTTGTTGATTTAAATTTACTAGTTCTTTATTTTAAATATTGTATTTGTTCCCGTTTTGTTTTTTTACTTTAAAATAAGATATGTGCAGTGTGCATAGGGATTTGTTCTTAGTTTTTTTTATAGTCCGGCCCTCCAATGGTCTGAGGGACAGTGAACTGGCCCCCTGTGTAAAAAGTTTGGAGACCCCTGCTCTAGACTGACCCTGCTTCAGTCCCACGTCCTTTAGGAAGCTTCCAACGTTCCCTTAATCTGCTTTTCCTGAGCATCACCTTTGTGGGATTCAGGGCCAGGTGCTGGGATGCCAAGCCGACTGGAGCACCAGCCACAGAGCTCCTGGCTCCTCATCTAGCAGGAGCACCTGACTCAGCCTAGGCATTTGTGGAAGGCTTCCCGGAGGAGGTGACACGTGCACTGGGTTTTGAAAAGCGGGTAGAAGTTCCAAGTGAAGAAGTTTCCCTCTGTGTGCATACAGATGGCGTTTGGGAACTTCTGGCAACTGGAGTACAGGCGTAAATGTGGATGGGAGGTTAAGTGCTCAGGGTTTATCCAGAGCTTGACCAGCTCCCAGACCCGCGAATCCTGATCACAGTGTGCCTCCTCTGGAGCAGCCTCTACTGCTAGCTCTCCGAGGGGGTCCTGGCAGTCGCTGCATCACTGTGCTTATTGCTCTCAAGTCTCCTTGGCGGCTGGGCTACCTCCAGCCCACGTGGTTTCTCTCCTAACCTCTCCTTCATCAGGCATCTCTGAAGTCTGTCTACCACGTCACCGTGTACAAGGTGCTTCTGTGCCCAGTCCCTTGATTCTCCTTTGTCTACACACGAAGAAACTGAGGCCCGTCCATGGCTAAATGATTTGCCTAATTGTTTCTAAAGGGCAGAGCAGGGTCTTCAATCCAGGTTCTGGCCCGCTGGCCCATGTTCTTTTTCCCACGTCTCAGGTGGCCCAGCACATGCTCCTTGTGTTCTCAGCTAGCTTTTTAGCTAATTCCAGCCAGGTTTGGTGTCCCTGGAGGGATTTGTGGATTGAAGCAAGGAAGAACTAGAGGTGCCGTTAGGAAGAATGATGGGGGAAGGTGCAGAGAGAGACTGACCGGCCTGTGGGGGTGGGAGAAATCCCAGCCAGGTACTCAGAACAGATTGTTTTATGGCTGTTCTTACAGAGGAGACATATTGCAGACTTGAATTCTCTTCCTGTTGATCCTGACAGGCTTAGTTCTTTGTTTTTTTTAAAGGAGTTTTTATGAGTTTGTTTGAGCCAAAACTGATGACAGTTGCCGGGAAGCAAGATCCCAGATGCTCTGGCCTGACGGTCTTAGTGCTCATTGTTGTAGCGTGGCTCCGAGAACCGGCCATTAGGAGGCCTGGGTTCCGATTTGGACTCTGCCACTTCCTAGCTAGGTGGCCTTGGCCAAGTCATTTGACCCTTCTGTGTCTCAGTTTCCTCACAAATCAGGTAGGGGTCAGAATATGAGATGACCCCTTAAGGAACACGGAAAAGGCCCCAGCCAGCAGCTTGCATCAGCCACGCCATGTGTCCGTAAGCATTTTCCTGCTCTTTACTGGAGGTTGTATCTTGAGGTGAATCATTAGTTTACATTCTTTAAAAAATTGTCATCATTTAAGTGACTCCTGAGGGCTGAGAGCTCTAAATAAGTTATCTCAGTGACTCTTACAGCCACCCTGTTGGTGGCATCATCACCCTAATTACAGAGAAGGGACCAAGATGCTGTTCCCACCACCTTCCTCTTTCCCACACTTTACATCTAAAAGTCACTTTTATCTCGTTTTTCGCAAATAGTCAGTGCCTACCCCATGCTGGGAGCTGGGGATCCAGATGACTGAGAAAGGTCCCGCCTTTAGGGAGCTTAAAGCCCAGCGATGGCCTGACCTGTGGTGGCGCAGTGGGATAAGGCGTCGACCTGGAACACTGAGGTTGCCGGTTCGAAACCCTGGGCTTGCCTGGTCAAGGCACATATGGGAGTTGATGCTTCCTGCTCCTCCCCCTTCTCTCTCTCTCTCTCTCTCTCTCTAAAAGTCAATAAATAAAATATTTAAAAAAAAAAAAAAAGCCCAGCGATGGACACGTGCATACCAACAAGTCATGATGGTGTAGAGCAGTGGCCATTAGTCAGCAGAGCCAAATATCAACAGTACAACGATTGAAATTTCTTTTGAGAGCCAAATTTTTTAAACTTAAACTATATAGGTAGGTACATTGTTATTAACTTAATTAGGGTACTCCTAAGCTGGCCTTCACTAAACACTCAAGGAGCCGAAGAGCCGCATGTGGCTCGCGAGCCACGGTTTGCCGACCAAGGGTGTAGAGTAAGTCATGTTATGCTTGGGTCTTAAAGAAAATTAAAATAGGCCCTGGCCGGTTGGCTCAGTGGTGGAGCGTCGGCCTGGCGTGCGGAAGTCCCGGGTTCGATTCCCGGCCAGGGCACACAGGAGAAGCGCCCATCTGCTTCTCCACCCCTCCCCCTCTCCTTCCTCTCTGTCTCTCTCTTCCCCTCCTGCAGCCAAGGCTCCATTGGAGCAAAGATGGCCAGGCGCTGGGGATGGCCTCTGCCCCAGGCGCTAGAGTAGCTCTGGTCGCACAGAGCGACGCCCCAGATGGGCAGAGCATCGCCCCCTGGTGGGCGTGCCGGATGGATCCCAGTCGGGCGCATGCGGGAGTCTGTCTGACTGCCTCCCCATTTCCAGCTTCAGAAAAAAATACAAAAAAAAAAAAAAAATTAAAAATAATAACAGCAGTCACCATTTTTGCTAACGTTGAGTGCCAGCAGTGTTTGGTATTCTTTACCTGGATTATCCTCTCCCTCTGAAACAGGTTTTTATGCAGGTGGGGAAACTGAGGATAGGAGATATAATGTAACTTGCCTGTGGTCACCCAGCTAGTCAGTGGCTGCACCCTGATTGGAAGCCAGGGCAGGGTAGCTAGTCCATGTGTCTCTGTGCTGATCTGGCTGTGAACCTGCTGAGGCAGCAGCTGAGTTGGTTTATCTTTGTCCCTGGTCCTCATGGCTGTTGTTGATGGTGGGAAGAATTACCACTGAGAAGGATCAGAGCCTCTGCTTTCCCGAAGGACACTAGTCCCACTGGAGACTAGAGCTGAGTACGGATCAGGCAGGCAGGGGCTGAGCAGTCTGATCATTCCCACCTTCTGCATTAGTTTAGTGGAGAAGACTGATCCCTTCTGGCTTGGTTAACTTGGGAGGGCTTCCTGGAGGGGGCAGGCTTAAAAGATGGGATTTCCTGAGGCTTTTACTAAGCCACCAGAATAGAAGGGAAGGAGCGGTGAGACTTCCCTGGAGAAGAGCTCATGGAAAGGAATATCACGTCTGGCCGTCTGGGAACCGTGTGTGATGCTCTCCTTAGAAACAAAATGGGAATAAAACCAGGGAAAATGTAGTGAGTGGCTAAGAACACAGACTCTGCCTGGATCTGAACCAGTTACCAGCTATTTGACTTGAAACAAGTTGTTTAACCTTTCTGTGCCTTAGTTTCTTCATGTATAAAATGTAGGGGACAGTAATGGTGACCTCCCAGAGCTGTGGCAAGGTGCAGATGAGTTCAGGTGTCAGAGTGCACTGCATGAACTGTAGCATGCAAGGCTTTCCTTGGGAGGCACTGCCTTTCATCACTGTAGTCGAGACTGGTTGCTGGGGCAGTTGAAGAGGGAGTTAAAGAAATGGAATCATTGTGCAACCAGGAACCCCTTGGGACCTGGCCGAGTTGCAGCCCCGGAGTCCTCAGGCCTGGATCTGGGGCGGCGGAGCCCCTTACGTGTCCCTGGGTCCCTGGCGACCCAGCACTGGTGGGCTAAGGAGGCCTCTCTTCCTGGCAGTTGCCCTGACTGCTCAGGCAAGGGGAGAGATACAGCAAGGGGGATCAGGGTGTCTGGTCACCCTGGCAGCCCAGGGTGGCATGAGGCAGCCCAGCCTGCGGGCCTCGCTGCCAGTCTCAGCAGAGGGGGGCTCTGAGAAGGAACAGAAAGCTGGAGCAGAGCAGAGACGCTGCAGAGGGCCTGGTGCCCCTCACCAGTGTGCAGTTTGGTCAAGAGTGTGTGTATGTGTGTGTGAGATGAGAGTGTAGGTGTGCGAGAGTGAGCAGGGGAGTGTGTGTCAGAGCCAGCGAGAGTGTAGTGTGTGTGTTCCCCCAGCACCCCTACTTGCCCAACTGTCTCCTATACTGGACAGAATAAAAAACACTTCTTCCCTCCCCTAGCCTCTTAAACAAAATTTTTTAAATTTATTGATTTTAGAGAGAGAGGAAGGGAGAGAGGGAGAGAAAAACACTGATTTGTTGTTCCACTTATTTATGCATTTGTTAAATTTTTTTTTTTTTTTGTATGTGCCCTGATCCGGGATTGAACCTGCAATCTTGGCACATCAGGACAATGCTCTAACCAACTGAGCTGCCAGGCCAGGGCTCCTCTCCCAACTCCTTCACCTAGAAGGGGAGCAAGCCTGGAACTGTCTCAGCAAGTTTGTCCCGTGGCTCGGAGATGCTGAATTCTACACCTTCTCTCGGTTTTGCTCTGGGTGTCGGGAGTATGGACACCCTCGGAGAAAGCCATGTGGTTTGAGAAATCCTGGACTTGGAGCTTCATGGGCTCTCCCAGTGGGAACTGATCACATGACCATTAACAGATGGTTCACTGGTTCTCTGTGAGTCTCAGTTTCCCTAACCACATAATGGAGGATTTGGATGTTCTTCATGGTCTGTTTCAGCTATCACAGCTCCAGATCTGATTCTAACTGACGCTGCCCCACCCCTGATTCCATGCTGGTGACATCACCACTGCCACAAGTTTGTGCCTTGGAAGGTTTGTTTGTTTGTTTTTTTACAGAGCGAGTCAGAGAGAGGGATAGATAGGGACAGACAGAAAGAGAGAGAGATGAAAAGCATCAATTTTTTTTTTCGTTGTGGCACTTTAGTTGTTCACCGATTGCTTTCTCAAATGTGCCTTGACCGAGAGGCTACAGCAGACCGAGTGACCCCTTGCTCAAGCCAGCGACCTTGGACCCAGACTGGTGAGCTTTTTTGCTCAAAGCCGATGAACTCGCGCTCAAGCTGGCGACCTCGGGGTCTTGAACCTGGGTCCTTCTGCATCCCAGTCTGATGTTCTATCTACTACGCCACCACCTGGTCAGGCATGCTTTGGAAGTTTTGCCTCATTTCTTGGTATCTTGGGATCTGGCCTCAATGCTGGGCCTTTGTCAGGGGCTCAGGGAGCCCAACCCTGCCCCTTTCATCACACCTGGTGTCAGCAAGTTTCCTGTGCTTTGAGGGAACCCTCCAGGGATGGAGGCTGGGGATGACTGGTGGAGTCAGGGCCTTGAGAGAAGGATGAGCCAGAACAGGCCCATAGGCCCACAGGCCCCACTTCCCTGAGCTGTGCCTGATGACAGAATCTACCCCCTTGCCGCTGGAAGCTGCTTTCCCCAGGCAAGGAGCCAAGAGTGGATCCCAGACCTTCTTCCTCGGCCTGGGTTTGGCCCTCCCCTTCCCTTGCCTGTCGGGTCCAGAGCTCCTGCTCACTAAGAGGCAGGGCCAACACAGGAGGACCTCGGGGTCCTTCTCTGAGAACATGGCTCCAGCCCCGGGTACTCTGGGAGCTGCTTATTTGGAAGAAAGTGAACTGTGTCTGAGTCAGGAGGCCCAGCACTGAGTCCTGGGTGGCCCGGGCATGTCCCGCCTTCTCTGAGCTCCAGTTTTCTCTCAGATAGGAATGCCAGCTGTCTCTTCACCTAGTGGTGGAGATGTGATGGCCCAAAGGTCCTGAGGTAGGAGAACACGGTGATCCCCACAAGCTCCTCACAGAGGTTCTGACCTTGAACAACCCTGTGTTCCCAGTGCACAACTCTGGCCTAGCTCAGAGAAAACACACATTTCAGTTGAGGATTAATTAGCTCTCTCTGCTATAAGTATGAGATGCTTTAAGCTAGAGTACAACTCTTCCTGGACAGCCTTTGGGGAAGCCACCAAATCTTGCTGAGCCCCAGCTTTCTCTTCTGCAAAATGGGAACAATGTCTATCCCACAGCGCTGTTGTGAGGACTAAAGAGATATCTGCCAAGCTCCCAGCACAGAACCTGGCTCATGGCGCACCTCTACGAAGAGGAACATTATTCACATTACCACTCTTGGCTTGTTTCACATGCTCCCCTGCTGAGGGGCTGTGCCTTATTCATCTCTGGGTCTCCAGTGCACTGTCTGGCACTTCTTAGGGCCAGGAAAGCTTTGTGGGCATTTACAGACCTAAATTACTAGGGGGGAGTGGAAGCTATCATCTGCATGCCCTGGGTTGTTTCTTTAGACTCTGCCTTTGTCTGAGGCAGCCATTGGTGCTCAACTCTGGGGCTGGTGGGGGTAGGGTGCTGATGAGATCTGCTGGCTAGAGCTGGAGCTGGGCTCCCGGCCTCGGGAAGCTGCTGCCTGGCTTGTGCCTGCAGAAGAGGCTCTGCTCCCCCAAACCCCCATGCTGTCCCGTCTCCTCTGGGAGTGAGGTGCCATTGCCCTGTTTCCACTGCTTTTGCCTGGGTGGTTTTTGTCGAATGCCAGGAAAGAGAGGAATCTGGGCAACAACTGTGGATTGAAGATGATGAGAGATGTCAGAGAGGGACTCCTGCCCCAACCTGGACAGGCGGGAGTGGTCAGGCAACGCTCGCGGGAGGCGGCAAGCAGGAGTATACGGTGTCAGCCACACACGGTGGAGGCAGAGGTACAGGAACAGTGTTCTGAAGAGACTAGACTACTCAAAGATCTACAGGCAAAAGAGGATGTGGCTCACTTGGGGGAATTACAAAGAATTTGGCAACGCTAAAATGTAATAATTGACAGAAGGGAGCATGGGACATGAGCAAGACCAGATGATGGAGGCAGTGCTGAGCGTTTGGACTCCAACCTGTACAGCAAGAGCCTTGGAGTGAACATGACCTCGCCCTTTCCAGGGTACCAGCCCGCTGAACACAGGGGGTTTACTGGTGGGCACTACAAAGACTGGGGACTTTTCAGCAAATCAAGTGACTTTTAGTCAGTCTGTTTTAAAGTCAGGAGAACATACATGATGGTTTGGGGTCCTCTCCTGGCCTAGAATGTAAATTTGTTCTTTCTCCCCTCAGTGTGTGCTGAGTGAGTGTCTCCTGGTTACTTGGCACTGCGCCAAGGTTCTGGGCCTCCATAGTATTTTGAGTGTGAGTCTTGACTTCTGGCTATTCTGACACTACCCAGATCAGTACCTGAAAGTAGGAGGGACTTTGGACCTGGGGAGGGACATTCCTCCTCCTTCCCAAGGATCTCAGGGTTAATGAGAGCAGAGACCTGGTCAGATAGGCTGTTGGGAATCACATGGATAATGGCCCAGCCCTGCGCATTTTCAAATCAGTACACACTGTTGAGCCCCTTCCAGGTCCCAGCCCTGGGAATATAATTATAACCAGATATGGAATCTGCCTGCTCAGAGTTTACAGGAATGGGAGGAAAGTGAGAACTTGCATCTTGAGCAAAATGCCATACCCTCCTAACCAAGCTGCCCTGGGGGTTATGGCACCCAACATGCAGCTAGATGCCCAGGCCTCCCCACCTCCCCACCCAGAAACAACCAAAAACCCATAGGAAACTTGGGGCCAAGCCTGGCATTCAGAGACGCTGTCTGGGAAGGGGGTCTTGCCACCTCCCAGCTCTGGGCTAGAGCCCCACAGTGCCCACCGCAGAGGGGCCTGCTGCTGTGGCCAGGACTTGGCTTGGGGAGACAATTGGTGGTCTCAGGCCTTGATAGGAGGGTTTGGGGAGACAATTGGTGGTCTCAGGCCTTGATAGGAGGGTTTGACTCTCAGAACTGTGGAGTTTGTTGGGTGCTGGGGGGGAGGGGAACGGGTCTGCTCCTGGAGTTTGTCCTGGTTCTGCTAGGGATTTGCTGTTGGCACCATGGCTAAGTCCTTTCCCCTTTATGGGTCTCAGTCCCCCATCTTTAAAGTAGGTGAGGTGGAGCTAGAAACAGGGTGGCAAGTAGGTTTTTTCTCACATGTAAAGCTGATTGGTTGCTGTTGGCTTCTTAAGCAGCTCTCTGGGCTCGGCAGGAGAGCAGGAGCGTCTGGGATTAGAGGCCGCCGCGCTGCGTGCTTGCGCTCTGCCGTCTGCGGGTTTGCAGACCCCAGGTGGCATGACCCTCAAGTTCCAGCCTGCGTTGATATTCTTTGATTCTCCTCTGTCTCCTGTGCACTTCTCCACCAACCTGTGGTCTGCCTTCTGCTTAAACACCTCCCTGTTGGGGAACTCACTGTCTTCCCTCAGACAAACTTGTTAGATTGTTATGCCTGGTCTTGAGCTCGCATCTGCCTCCCTGAACTTGTGCCTAGAATGATAGAGGGCTTCGTTCAGGTGTAGGTACAAAGCCCTTGGGTACTTGGAGCCTTGGTGATGGGTATATAATTTCTGCCTTCTGATGGCTACAGAGCTGCTGCTTTCTGCTATTCCATGACAGTGACAGAGGTGGCATCTGTATATCCTTTAAAAAACACTTTAAAAACATTGTCACTTAGCTTACACAGCAACCCTGTGAACTCTGTGATATTATCACCTCCATTTTACAGCAAGGAGTGAACAAAGTGGCCCCCTGAGACCAAGCCTGTGCTCCTCTCACCAGCTTCTTGTCTCGTCCCCGCCGCCCCCGGCCTTCTGTTCTGGCTCCCATGAGCCCACAGCCTCCCGTTCTCTCGCCCTCCTCAGGTTTCCATGTGATCCCCACTATCTCGAGCATCGTCCCGGAGAGCTGCCTGCTGATCGTGGTGGGGCTGCTGGTAGGCGGCCTGATCAAGGGCGTGGGCGAGACACCCCCCTTCCTCCAGTCCGACGTCTTCTTCCTCTTCCTGCTGCCACCCATCATCCTGGACGCGGGCTACTTCCTGCCGCTGCGGCAGTTCACAGAGAACCTGGGCACCATCCTGATCTTCGCCGTGGTGGGCACGCTGTGGAACGCCTTCTTCCTGGGCGGCCTCATGTATGCCGTGTGCCTGGTGGGGGGCGAGCAGATCAACAACATCGGCCTCCTGGAGAACCTGCTCTTTGGCAGCATCATCTCGGCCGTGGACCCCGTGGCCGTGCTGGCTGTCTTTGAGGAAATTCACATCAATGAGCTGCTACATATCCTCGTCTTTGGGGAGTCCCTGCTCAATGACGCCGTCACTGTGGTGAGGGGGTGGGGACCACACCCGCGTGCACACAGGGTACAGACCCGAACCCAAGTCCAGAGTGACCCACATCCGCCTGCCAGTAATAGTAATAAAGCAGCAAATGTCCATTCCTGCTTCCTGTGTGCCGGGCACCGTGCTGAGCAGGAGATGGGTGATTTTATTCCATCCTCACCGCAACCTTAGGAAGTGCTTAGTAGTCTTACTTTACAGAGGAGGAGTCAGGCCCAAAGAAATTAAATAAGTTGCTAGAATGTGACGGAACCAAGGTTAGAAGCCAGATCTGACTCCAGGGCCTGAGCTCTCGGCCTGACCAGGTGAGACGCTCCATCCCTGGCTTGGGTTGTGATATGATCTTGGTTAAATTACTTATCCTCTTTGTACCTCAGTGTATCCCTCTGTAGACCATTTAGTCTGGAAAGGGCATTTCAGCTTTCCTGTTGGCTCTCTCTTAAGTTAGAGTTTGATTTGTGCAGAGTTCTGAGGCAGGCTGTGGGAAGGGACCTTGCCCCCAGAACCTCCAGGAAGTGATTAAGTAAAGTGGATTGGCCTGCGTTGGCCACTTGCTCATTCTGTGACCTTAAGCAAGTGACTGTACCTCTCTGGACCCCCCCCCCCCTTGGTGGCTGTGAAGTGGCAGAGGGTTTAGTACTTTCTCCTCGGGTCTAGTGAGGACAGACAGCCCTGCGTACGCTTGCACATGCCCTTCCTCCCAGCCAGTTTCCTTAGGAAACAGATATGTGTATGTGCACACTCGCGTTGTGTTGTGAAAACATCCCCATCCCCCTCCCAGCTGGACCCCTCAGCATCTGCACACAGGAAAACACAAGGACACGTGTGCACAGCCAGTGCACCTTTGCACATGCACTCCCTCAGGAAACTGCACCTCAAAGAAGAGACACACAGTGGCGGTCGACTGCCTACAGGCCGGCTTCCTCTTCTCCCCCCGCCGCTGAAGCAGGCAGGCCTTGTCCTGGCCTCCTTACGTGCTCCCCCTCGCCCAGGGTTGTCGCAGAAGCCTCAGTGTCCCCGTCTGTAACAGGGATTGCAGCCTGGCATCCTCCCAAGGTTCTTACAGGCGTCTCACTCACTCATGTCTGAAACCACCGGGTGCCGAAGATCAAGTCCCGCCAGGGGAGCTGGGCGCTGGGCTGGCACTACTGGGGAGCAGTGGGATGTGGTTGTGTCAAGTGGATTCCTCAGGCCAGCCACTGGGGCCCATGGCCACGCCTCACCAAGCGGGGGCAGTAGTGGTGGTAATTTCTGGTGTTCATTGAGCACTTCCTGTCTGAATATGCATTGCTTAGTCTAATCTGCACACCCAATTTTTCCTGTGAGGAAACTTAGGCACTGAAAGGTTAACTAACTCATCCAGGGTCACATTCTTTGATATGTGATGGGGCTGGGGTTTAAAATCTACATGGTCTGAATCCAGACTGCAGATGCTTACCACTGGGACTACCAGTCCAAGTGACAGTAATGCCAGACTGGAAAGAAGGGCCTGCTCCTCCATAGCCACCCCCCTGGCCCAGCTGGTACACCCTAAGGACCCACGAATTGCTCCAGGCTGGGGTTGAGTTTAGGTAGCCCGGGGCTGAGAGTGCACCTGCTGTCTGCGCCCACCCTGCTCTGTCCCCCAGTTCGGGCCCTTTCTGGAGCTCTGGGTGTGACATGTCTCGTTTCCCAGACAGTAAACCTGAAGGCTGCCTCTGAGCTGTGTGACCTCAGAGCAAGTGACCTTCCTCACCCCACTTGTCCCTGCCTGCGGATGCCGCCCAGGTCCGGGAGCTTTGGAGGGCTCCCTCTCAGGGATCCTTGGCCGCTCCATGCCAGAAGCTCCCCAGCTGGTCTCCTGGCAGAGCAGTCTAGGAAAGGCCAGGGAACCGGCACCTACGAGGGGCAGAACCTCAAAGCTGAACCTGCCAGGGAGGCGCCACCTGCTGCTGTCAGGGAACAAGTTCTGGGCCCAGTTCTGCTGCCCCCGGGCTGGGGGCCTCTGGCAGGTCGCTTCACCACTCTGAGCCTGAGCAAGGGAGCAGGCATCCTCGGCCCACCTACCTCACAGGGCTGTTGTGTGTCAAGCAGGATGACCATCGTCAAAGGGCTCTGCAGTGTCTGAAGTGCCACTTAACGTCTGACTGACAGTAGTGTTAGAATGACTGTTTCCCAACCTGGGAGGTGGTGGAGACTAGTGCCGTAGCATCTGAACTTGGCTGTTCTTACAACCACTCAGGGAGCTTGTTGAGTAGAGATTTCTGGGACCCACCTGCACAGGGTCCGAGGAGAGGATGGCCTGGCCATATGTATTTTCAGAAAGTGTCAGAGGTTAAGAAGTCCTGTGGTAGTACATACATTCTCTAAACTTCTCTGCTTTGTGCTGAAGAAGGGATGTGATCTGCCCAAGATCAAACTGAGGAGTGCCAGTCGTAGCTAACGCTGTCATAGGCACGGTTCTGGGCATTTTGCCTTTATTAACTAATTTAGTTCTCACAAAAGCCCTGTAAGGTTGGTACCATTTCCCCCTTTTGGGGGATAGGAAAGCTAGCACAGGGAGAGCCCCTAGGCAGTGGCTGAGCCAGAGTTCCAACCCAGGCAGGTCGGCTTCAGTCTGCTCGAGACCAGCCGGGCACTGCAGCTTCCTGTGCCCAGTGGTTCTGAGCACCCATTTGGCACTAGGTTTTCTGTTACCGCGTGGCCTCTTGTGGCCGTGGCCATTGGAGGGGACGGGATCACCCTGGCCTGACCCCAGGGAGGCTTGGTGCAGGACTCTGCCCTCTTGCCGACCAGCCTGCACATCTTCCCCAGGTCCTGTATCACCTCTTTGAGGAGTTCGCCAGCTATGACCGCGTGGGCATCGTGGACATCGTCCTCGGCTTCCTGAGCTTCTTCGTGGTGTCCCTAGGCGGGGTCTTTGTGGGTGTGGTCTACGGGGTCATCGCAGCCTTCACCTCCCGGTTCACTGCCCACATTCGTGTCATCGAGCCGCTCTTCGTCTTCCTCTACAGCTACATGGCCTACCTGTCAGCTGAGCTCTTCCACCTGTCTGGCATCATGGCGTGAGTCTGGGCATGGCATGGGGAGGCAGCCCGCTTGGATTCCCTGGGCTTGTAGAGTCACGAGGGAGCTCCCCAGGTCCCAACCTCCAACTCCAGTGAGGAGACTCGAGCTCCGTGCTCCAGGCCCTGCGACTGCCCCTGGAAGCACTGAGTTTCAAGTTCTGGGAAGTCTAGCCTTACTCTTTCCCCCATTCGTCTCAAAGGGAGCCCCCTTGGTTGTAGCCAGACACAGGCACTCACATTCACTCACATCCCCTTGGCAACCCCAGCAGGGAGGCTTATGGCTTCTGTTAAAGCAAGTAGTCCCGGAGGCCTTGCGACCTCGGCTGGGTCTGGAAGGCAGAGGCAGTGAGGTGCAAAGGTGTTCCCAGTAGGAGAGGACTTTGGAAGTGCAGGGGTGAGGCTGGTTTGGGGGATTTGGGGTGACAGAAAGCTGGGCCACACGTGGGCTCCAGGCTGGGAGGGCTTGGGCTGCTGCTTGGAACAGAGCTCCCTGTGGGGACACTGTGCATTAAAGGGACACACTGTCCCTTTAATAAGGAACTCGAGTATCCATGTATAATTGGTTCCTGTTAGGCAGAGAGACAACATGGCCTCGGGGACAAGGCACAGGCTTTGGAGTTGGTCGGACCTTAGTGTGTGTCTCAGCTCTGTCACTCTCCGGCAGTGTGACAGTGGGTAGGCAGCTTTATTTTCCCTCATCTAAAAAACACAAGAATATTCTTGTTTGTAGGGCTGAATGGGAAGCTTCAGTGAGAACAGGTGTAGGAAGCCCATAGGAGAACTTGGTAAACAGGCAGCCGTCAGCCTCCCTGGCGGCGGAGGGGCTCTTGGAAGGTGCAGCTTGACTCTGAACCCCCGTCTTCCCCCATGCCAGACTCATTGCCTCGGGAGTGGTGATGCGCCCCTACGTGGAGGCCAACATCTCCCACAAGTCCCACACAACCATCAAGTATTTCCTGAAGATGTGGAGCAGTGTCAGTGAGACCCTCATCTTCATCTTCCTCGGCGTCTCCACCGTGGCCGGCTCCCACCACTGGAACTGGACCTTTGTCATCAGCACCCTGCTCTTCTGCCTCATCGCCCGAGTGCTGGGTGAGGTCCCCGGGCCACGCCAGGGGAGGTGTGTGTGAGTGGAGGACTTGGGTGGGTAGGTGCTGTGTCTCTGTGTAAGCGTGCGTGCGTGCGTGCGTGTGTGCGTGCGTGCGGTGTGTTGGGTGCAGGGGCGAGGCCTGGTGCCCGGCTGCTCCCCAGTCCTTCTCTCTCAGTGCTGAGGCTGTGCTGGGCCCTTAAGGGAAGAGAATCCTGTGCTTGCAGTGAGTCTGTGATCTCTGAGGAGACAGTCACACTGTCGTGGTGCAGGGGCCTCAGGGACCCTGTGGTTCTGGGCCTTTCGGGATCTGAGCACGGGGCTAAGGCTCACACAGCCCAGGCTGTGAGTGTTCTCTGTGTTGTCCCACTTGCAAAGCTGCGTGCAGCTCCTCCAAACCTATGCTGCCACCTGGGGCTGCACGTGGGACTGGGCCTTGGGTTCTGCTAATACTTTCCTCACCTAGGTGACTGTTGTTTCCCCCTTTTGGATCTCACTGACCGCCTCTCTGAGATCACATCTGTAGCCCTGAGCCCTGGTGTGCATCACAGTTCCTTGGTGTCCTGTTCTAAAACCCCTTTAATCCAGGGCCTCGTTCTCCACAGATTCTGTTTCTGGGGGTTGAGGTCGGACCCAGATCTCTGTATTTTTAAACTTTTAATTATGGAAAATTTCAAACTGGAGAAAAGTAGAGCCCATATACCCTCGTATTTAATAGGTATCACCCTGTTTCATCTCTTTTCTCATCATCCTCCCAACCTTTGGCTCCTGGAGACCTCGGTGCTGTCTCTAAAGAACACCCAGGTTGGGGGACCGTTAAGGATCCGATCACACAGAGACATTGAGCACCTTGGGCTGAGGGACCCAGGAACGAGTGAGCTGGCTGGCTTCCTCCAAACAGAGAGGCCCCTAGTGCAGAAGCTAGAAGGGACTGGGAACAGCCTGACCCTTCTTCTTCCCCCACCCCGGCAGGCGTGCTGGGCCTGACCTGGTTCATCAACAAGTTCCGCATCGTGAAGCTGACGCCCAAGGACCAGTTCATCATTGCCTATGGGGGCCTGCGAGGGGCCATCGCCTTCTCTCTGGGCTACCTGCTGGACAAGAAGCACTTCCCCATGTGTGACCTCTTCCTCACTGCCATCATCACCGTCATCTTCTTCACCGTTTTTGTGCAGGTGCTGGACAGGGTGGAGCAGCCCTGCCCCAGGACCTGACTGCCAGTGGACAGAGGAAGCATGTGACCCAAGAGGGGGCCACTAGTTCTAGTCCCAGCACTACCAATAACTTGCTTTACAACCTTGGGCAAGCCATTCCCCCTTTCTGGGCCTCAGTTTCCTCAGTTATTAAGGAGGAATCATGATAATGAGTCATTGCAAAGTGAGCAATTAGAATATAAAGGAGCCAGAGTGCAGCCTAACTTAGGAACCCAGTGGGTTGGAAGTAGGTACAGTCAGCAGGCCCATGGCATTCACCGTAGGGCTTTAGGGAAGTAATACCTTAGGATCTCAGTTTCTGCATCTGTAAAATGGGAATAATAGCACAACACAGGGAACTGGAAAGGTTGCTGAGCCAGGCAGCAAGAGGTGTAAAGTCTGCCCAAGCTCTGCTGCTGTCTGCGTGACCCCGGGAGACACCCTCCTCCCACCTTTGGTCTCAAGTTCCCATCTTTGAAGTGAGAGGACTGGACTAGATGATCCTGAAGAATCATTCCAACCTGCTGGCCAGTGATTTCAGTGCATTTAAATGACCCAGGCTTGCCTGACCTGTGGTGGCGCAGTGGATAAAGCGTCGACCTGGAAATGCTGAGGTCGGCGGTTCGAAACCCTGGGCTTGCCTGGTCAAGGCACATATGGGAGTTGATGCTTCTAGCTCCTCCCCCCCTTCTCTCTTTCTGTCTCTCTCTCTCTCTCTCTGTCTCTCCCTCTTCTCTCTAAAAAAATGAATAAATAAAAAAATAAAAATAAAAAAATGAGAAAAATGACCCAGGCTTAGCTGAGAACCCACCCACCCCACTTCCCCAAGGAAGCCCAGGCTGGGATTGTGTAAATCCCACCTGACTGAACTGTGACCTTGGGCAAGTGAGAAAACACTCTGTCCGGGCCCCCACTTCTTGATCATCCCTTCCGTCTTTCCTGGACACTAATCTTGGCAAACGTCATTGCCTCCTCATCTCAGGAGAAAAGAATGTAGAGGAAACTTCTTGGATGGACTTATTTTCTATCCTTTAAAAGGAGAGGGGGCTGCCTCTTTCGTTCTCTTGTCCTGCTTCCACCTCAGAAATACTTTGATCACCTTCACTTTGCAGTTGTATATGCGAATGGCTTATCGAGCCCATCTGCAATGAAGGCAGCATTGAGGTAGGGATCTCCCTGCCTGGGTTTGAGTCCAGCTCTGCTATTTCTTTGAGACCTTAAAAAGGTACTTAACTTCTCAGAGCTTCAGTTTCCTCATCTGTAAAATGGCAACAATGAAAGTACCTACCTCTTACGATTGTTGTAGGTGTTAAAGAGCTAATACTAGCCTGACCTGTGGTGGCACAGTGGATAAAGCGTCAACCTGGAAACACTGAGGTTGCCGGTTCAAAACCCTGGCTTGCCTGGTCAAGGCACATATGGGAGTTGATGCTTCCTGCTCCTCTCTCTTTCTCTCTCTCTCTCTCTCTCTCTCTCTCCCCCCTCTCTCCTCTCTAAAATGAATAAATAAATAAATTTTTAAAAAAAGAGCTAATACTAGTAAAGCACAGCTGGCTCTGGCACATGGTCATCACGCAGTTAAATTAGCTGCTGCTGCCATTACTAGGTGCCTCCTGGTCGCAGTCCTGCAAGGGAGGCAAAGCACAGGTGATTCTCCCCATTAGCCAGGCCTGACTTCCTTGGCACTGCAGAATGCACCTGTGGTGGAGCCCACACATAAACCCTGGTCCTTGACCCCTGGCCCGGGCTAGATGGCCAGTGTGAGTCATTTGGCTGAATGGGCTCTCAGACCTCTGGCTGTGTCTTCGGGAATAGGAGGCCTTGGGAACCTGCCTTTATAGAAGTGTCTGGCATGGAGGTTGAGAGATTGGGGACCTCAAAGCAGAGGGCATCCCAGCCTCAGGGGCCCTTGGGGGAGGTGGGAGGCTCTGTGGCCTCCCTGCCAGGGTAGGAGAACTGGAAGGCCTGACACCCACCTGCCCCCTAGGGTATGACCATTCGGCCCCTGGTAGACCTGTTGGCTGTGAAGAAAAAGCAAGAAACAAAGCGCTCTATCAACGAGGAGATCCACACGCAGGTACTGGAAGCTGGGCCCTCGATTGCAGGGGCTGGTTTGGGGAGCAGCTAGGCCTTGCGTCCATGCCCTCAGTGAGCCCCTTCTTCCTTATCCCAGGACCAAGTGGTCCTTAAGCCTCTTGAGGCCACCAGGTCTTGTCATAGGGAGGTATGGTATGAGTAACTGGGAGGCTGAGGAGGGGGCATCAGGCGCAGGTGGGTTCAGAGAAAGGAGTACAGCTGTTCCCCAGTGGCATAAGACTGGAGATGCCACGGGTTCAGTATGACTGAGGTGTAGGCGCCACCTCCTGGCTATTCCTGGAACTACAGGGCTGATCTGAGCAGAGCAGCATTCAGTTTGAAAGGGTGGGTGGGCTACTCAGAAATCTTGGTAGGGAAGGAGCCAGTAGAGAGGCTTAACCTGGCCCTGGGCCTGTTTCAGTTCCTGGACCACCTTCTGACAGGCATCGAGGACATCTGTGGCCACTACGGCCACCACCACTGGAAGGACAAGTAGGTGGCAGGCCTGGTGGGCAGGTGGGTGGGGAGAGGCAGTTAAGGGTCCTGGGGCCTGGGTGTCTCCCCACCCCTAGGAGCTGGCTCCATTCACCTTTTCCCTTCTCCTGCCAGGCTCAACCGGTTTAACAAGAAGTATGTGAAGAAGTGTCTGATAGCCGGGGAGCGCTCCAAGGAGCCCCAGCTCATCGCTTTCTACCACAAGATGGAGATGAAGCAGGCGATCGAGCTGGTGGAAAGTGGCGGCGTGGGCAAGATCCCGTCTGCGGTCTCCACGGTCTCCATGCAGTGAGTGCTGCTGGCCGGCCCCGGCCGCTCTGTACCTGCAGACTAACCCTCCACACCAACCCGAGCGGGCCGCCCAGGGGCAGGGCGGGGAGCAAGGCCCCTCTGTCATCCTGTCCGGGCTGAGGAGACCTGCGGGGACACCCTGTGGACCCATGGCTTCGCCCGCTCACCGCGGCCATCCCCAAAGTGACTTCCTCCTGGCCCAGCCCAGAAGGCTTCAGGGTCACAAGAATTTTCTTGGGGACCTAACCTGTGTCATGTTGTTCCAGGAACATCCACCCCAAGTCCCTGCCTCCCGACCGCATTCTGCCTGCACTCTCCAAGGACAAGGAAGAGGAGATCCGCAAAATCCTGAGGAACAACTTGCAGAAGACCAGGCAGCGGGTGAGGGGCTGTTCCCCGCCCGGCCCCCCGCGGGACAGAGCCCCTCTGCTCCCTGCCTGCTCCAGCCCTGTCCCAGACTGCCCGAGCTGCCAGCCCTCCAGGCGCAGCCTCTGGGGCCTCCCCTGCCTGACGGCTGTTCCTCCCACAGCTGCGCTCTTACAACAGACACACGCTGGTGGCGGACCCCTACGAGGAGGCCTGGAACCAGATGCTGCTCCGGAGACAGAAGGCCCGGCAGCTGGAACAGAAGGTGCGTCCGGGACTGGGGTGGCTCCTGCCTTTCTCTGGGTTCCTCCTCTTCCCGTTGTACCCCCACCACCAAGCCCTTTTAAAGACGGAACACTCCGATCTGTTTTTTTGGGCTCCCTCCAGCTGTTTCGAAGGCTGAGCCCCAGGGCAGGTTCCAGAAAGCCTTTCCCCCTTCCCTTTGTCCCCACGAGGAGCAGCGAAGAGGCCAGGCCTCATGCTTTCCTCGGGCATCTACACTGGAAGTCTCCACGCACTCTGACACCTTATTTTCTTGTGAGAAAATAAAGTCCAGGGGGAAGAGAGCTGCCCAGAATCACAAAAGAAGGCCCACATGCATTCATTCATTCAGGAAACATTTGTTGAGTGGTCCCTAAGTGCTAAGCCTCTGTGAATCCTGGTGAATCAGCCCAGCCCCTCCCTTAAGGAGCGTCTCACGCTGTGGCCCTGCAGCACCTTGAACAGGGAGGGAGTCGGGGAAGCTTAGGAAGCAGAGTCGCAGAGAAAGGCTCAGCGAAGGGTGCATGGGCAGAGGTCCGGGCAGAAGGAAGATGTGTATAAGTTCCCAGTCACAGAATGTGGCCCATTCTAGGAACAAAGGGCTCGGCTTTCAAGGAAGATTGTTAGTGGTGTGACGGTTTGGGGGGTGTGTGATTTGAGGACATTAAGAAGGTGGAACTAGCAAGACTTGGTTGCCAGTTTGAGGTGGGGCTGAGGGAAGAGGAAGGCCTGTGACAGATAGCTGGGAGTGGAGGCTGTGATAAGGGACACCAAGGAAGGAAGGAGGTTATAAGGGAAGATGAGAAACAGTTCATTTTCAACATGTTGCACTGAGATGCCTGGGGGCCTCCCAGGGCCCCGGTGTCCACTCCGAAGTTGACTTTATGGGTCTGTACCTCAGGGGCAAGTGTGGCTGGAGCCGGAGGCAGGGCAGTGTCACCTGGGCAGTCACCCAGGGAGAGGCAGGGCCACCCAGGAGACCGCAGCACTTGAGGGGAGCCTGAAGTGCCAACATGACAGGCTAACGAACCGCCAAGAGGGAGCAGCCGCCCTGCGCACGCCGGGGGCCACAGCCTCCGGGGCCGTCGGAGGGGCTGCCTGCGCTCACACCCGTCTGTCCTTTCTCTGTCAGATCAACAACTACCTGACAGTGCCAGCCCACAAGCTGGACTCACCCACCATGTCCCGGGCCCGCATCGGCTCAGGTAAGGCCGAGCACAGGTGCCTGGCGAGGGGCCTCGCACCCGGGCACTCAGTGCCACCATTTTCTAAAGGTGAGGCTCCCATGGGAATGGCCTCAGCAAGCCAGCAGGGAGGACAGGCTTCTCCTTCACTGACCTCCTCCCGCATCACGAGCTCTTCTTGCATCAGGTGGATTGGGAGCAGCCCTCCTGCCCTCCCCGGGGACAGAGGTGCTCGTGTGGGCTGGCCCTGAGGACCGCGAAGGGAGCTGAGTGCCTGGCAGGGAGACGGGAGGGGTCTGCACCTTTGGGATCCCCAATGTGGAGGAAACGAGGGCGGGCCTTCTCTCAGGCCCGGGTCCCCGGGGGCTGATGGTGGAGCCCGAATTCCTGGTCTGAGGAGGAGCACTTGTCACACACACACACACACACACACACACACACACACACCCACCCGGTGAGGAGAGAACCACAGCTCTACCTTTGAGACCGCAGCCTGAGAGGAGAGACCATCTGATGAGGGCTCACAGAGACCCACGTGGAGCTATTCTGAGATGTCAGGATGGCTGCACGTAGGGAGGGTCTGTGGCAGCCGCTGGCATGGGCTGAGGTGGGGCGCGTTCTGGGCAGGCACGGGCAGAAGCCAACCTGTGCTTTGCTTTTGGTCCCCAGACCCACTGGCCTATGAGCCGAAGGCCGACCTGCCTGTTATCACCATCGACCCGGCCTCCCCACAGTCTCCGGAGTCTGTGGACCTGGTGAATGAGGAGCTGAAGGGGAAGGTCCTGGGGCAGAACTGGGCCCCCAGGGTGGCTAATGAGGATGAGGACGATGATGGGGGCATTTTGATGCGGACCAAGGAGCCCTCTTCCCCAGGCACTGATGATGTCTTCACCCCTGGGCCAAGTGACAGCCCCAGCTCCCAGAGGATTCAGCGCTGCCTCAGTGACCCCGGCCCCCACCCTGAGCCTGGGGAGGGAGAGCCTTTCATCCCCAAGGGGCAGTAGCGCCGGGGCCAGTGGACAGTGCCTGCCCCGCCACAGACTCTCCCACCAGAGCAGGGGCTGCTGGGAGCTGGGGGCTCCCTCGTGCTTCCTGGATTGTCCCTCTCCCCACCGCATGGCAGCTGGGACCGCAGCCCCGCGCAGCACGGCTTCCCCTGCCTCCTGGGAAGCGCCCTCCCTCCCACCAGAACTGCCTTCCCCATCCGCCTGGCAGGACTGCTGGGCCATGAGGCAGACCCTCCCTTTCCTGCCCAGGCTCTGCCTCTGCGTTCCCAGACCTCGGCGGCCCCCCCCTTCTCCATCACCCTCCTCATCCAAAACACTGCAGTTTCTAACCAAAGAGCCTCTGGCTCAGCCTTGGTCCCACCTGGGAAGGGAAGGAGTCCGGGCTTCTCTGGGCCTAGGCCAGGCCCCCCATCAACAGAGGAAAGACTAGGGGGAGCAGACGTCTGGGGGGGGGGTGACGACCCATGTGGTCCACCCTCCTGCCAGCTCTGCCATCTTGTCTGGCCACCCCTCTGTGTCCTTTCTTAGAGCTGCATCTCTGAGCTTCTCTGTGTGGAGCGGGGGCACTTTGGACTGGGATGTCACCCAGCTTTCCAGCAGGGACCAGAGCCCTCCAGGGGCTGTTGTCAGGGAAGGGGCTGTCAGGGACTCCAGAAAGTCCTGCCTTTTTGTTTGTCTGTTCACATTTCCTTGTATGATGTCTGCACAGAGGCCATTCCTCTTTTTAAAACATTTTGAAAACCCCTGGCTGAATGAAGCTCTGACCCTCCTCCTCCGAATACCCCTCCTCATTCGGCCTGTCTGCCCACCTCTCCCCCAAATATCAGTCCTCTGCCTCCTGGACTTGTAACTGGGGCCCCAGGCTCTGATTTCAGAAGTGACCCTCCAACCCCAATCATGGATGTCCAACTCGCAGATGCTGGGCCTTCTGGTCTCTCTTTACTCTTGGGCCTGACCTTCAGTTCCTGCCGGCCTATTCTTTCCTTCTTCCCCCTGTAGGCCTAGGATTGTCTTATGTTCACTGCACTCGCTTGCTGTGGAGCCCAGGCCTCAGGGGAGAAGACCTCCTCTGAGCATCGCCCCCTCCCCGGCCAGGTGGGTGCACAGAATCCTAGGCTCCCAGAAGCCTTTGCTCACAGGCACACCTCCACCCCCACTGCTATCATGGCCAGGCGCAGGACTATTGGTCTGTCCTCCCTAGGGCACTCCCCCAGGATTGTGCAATAGTAAGTGTCCCTCTTCCCAGTGGACTGGGCAGTGGGTGCTCATCTGTCCCCCCTCTCCATGCAAGTGCTGTTTTGGGCAGGAGTCACCAAGGGTAACATTGACAAACATGTTCAAAGCCACCCAGCTGCTGCTGCTGCTCTGCCACCTGTACAGAAGAAACCAAAATTTTTTCATATTCTAATAAATCCATGTGAGTTTTTGATAGAGTCGAGGGCTGTTTCCTGGGACTGAGGTTGGGGAATAGGGTGGCCTGGGGCCTGAAGGACTCGGCTCAGTGGCTGGCACAGAAACACTCGATGTCAGCTGCTGGTGTGGGTATTGCTGCACACCGGGCACCAGGGCTGCAGCTGTGAGCAAAGCGAACTGCTCCTTGCCCTCGGGAGCCCTCAGCCTCTGGGGAAGAGCAGCATTAGTCAATCATTCATACAGACCTGGAAAAACCCAGGGTGTTTGTGAATGACAGCAAGTGAAACGCAGGGGTGGGGAGGGGACAGCAAGGAGGACCTTCCTAGGAGCGGGCTAGAGAATGAGCTGAGGCTAACCAGGTGAAGACGGTTTAGAGAGTTCCCAGATATTCTAATGGGGAGCTGCGCAGCCAGCACCCTGGGATCTGAAAAAATGCCCGGTGGGGCTGGGTCAGAGTGACAGGAGGGGAGGCAAAGACGGGCCTTGAAGTCCAGAGTTAAGAGTTTGATTTGTACTAAAAGTAATGAAAAGGTTCTCACCAGTAAAGTGGGGACAATAGCACCTGGATGAAATGTGCCCAGGTGTGTAATTGGCTCAGTACAGCGCAGTGAGCTTAGTTCAGTGCAAGTACAATAGGGTCCCTGCATTTCCCGATCTGGCCACTAGAGGGAAGTGGGGGCGTGGCACAAGCCCCAGCGCTCTTGAAACCGGGGCTGCCCAGGAAAGCATCTTCTTTGCCCAGCCTCAAACCTCTGTATGAAAGTGATTTGACCACAATATCTGAAGTATTCAGTGCCAAAGGACTGCAAGAAGGGACCGCGCCATTTCTAGATCAATTGGTGTCCATCCAAGAAATGGGTGGAGGCCCTGGCTGGTTGGCTCAGTGGTAGAGTGTCAGCCTGGCGTGCAGAAGTCCCGGGTTTGACTCCCGGCCAGGGCACACAGGAGAAGCGCCCATCTGCTTCTCCGCCCCTCCCCCCCTCCTTCCTCTCTGTCTCTCTCTTCCCCTCCCGCAGCCAAGGCTCCATTGGAGCAAGGATGGCCCAGGCGCTGGGGATGGCTCCTTGGCCTCTGCCCCAGGCGCTAGAGTAGCTCTGGTCGCGACAGAGCGAAGCCCCGGAGGGGCAGAGCATCGCCCCCTGGTGGGCAGAGCGTTGCCCCCTGGTGGGTGTGCCGGGTGGATCCCGATCGGGCGCATGCGGGAGTCTGTCTGACTGTCTCCCCGTTTCCAGCTTCAGAAAAATACAAAAAAAAAAAAAAAAGAAATGGGTGGTTTGCCCGAAGGGATACTGAAGAGCCTTCAACTAAGAGATTCTTTACAAGGGTGTGAGCAAGGTTAAGGGGAAGTACCAGGGATGGGACCCAGGGAGCTCACACTACTGGGAGCCATTACAACCCTTAGACCTGAAGGGAAGAGGAGAGAGCTGTTACCGTGGGAGGGGGCTGCCCTGCTGGAGCTGCAGCCATGGGGAGCAGAACACAGCCCCTGCCAGGCAGGGACCCATCAGGTGAATATTCTGATCCTACTGCTGCCTCTCTTTGGCCAAACCCAGGTGAAAGCCAGAAGGAAAGGCATCTGAGTGACTAAGTGAAGCATCTGAGTTCAGCCCACACAGGTCAGCCTCCCGGTAAATGGAGCAAGGGAAGAGTGGATTTAGAGGAGAGACAGGGCATCCAAGCAGAGCAATTTCTTTTGTCCCTCCACCACCCACTCTTGTCCTTCAGATGAAAAACTCGTGTCCCTATTGCTTAATGGTTACAGAATTTCCGTTTGGGGTGAAGAAAAAGTTTTGGAAATAGATTGTAGTGATGGTTGCATAACTTTGTGAAGGTACTAAATGCCACTGGTTGTTCACTTTAAAATGTTTCTTTTTCTGTCATGTGAGATTCACCTCAAAATTTTTTTAATGGAAGGAAAGAAATCTTATTCCCAACAGAGGAAACAGTCTCATCAGTCACCTCCTATTTGTCATATCATATCCTTATCCTTCAGTCACACTCACCTTGAACCTAACTTAAAACATTAGTCAGGCCTGACCTGTGGTGGCGCAGTGGATAAAGCGTTGACCTGGAAATGCTGAGGTCGCCGGTTCGAAACCCTGGGTTTGCCTGGTTAAGGCACATATGGGAGTTGATGCTTCCAGCTCCTCACCCCTTCTCTCTCTCTGTCTCTCTCTCCCTCTCTGTCTCTCTCTCTCTCCTCTCTAAAAATGAATAAATACAATAAAAATAAAATTTTTAAAAAAAAACATTAGTCAGCACCAGGACCCTTTCAATAAGACAGCGGGGGAGGGGGGTGACAGAAACCTAGGACAGTGCTCTCCTGCATTGGCACAAGGGCTATAGTAGCAATCGTGCACCCTCCTTCCACCCCTTCCCATGTTCCTCTTACCAGCTGCCAGCAAATCAGCTGATCTTTGCTTGATGGAGTGTCCTAAACCTTTATTCCCAGGCCATTCAGGTTCTTACTGGTCTTAGGTTTGTCAGGTTGCCACGTTTCCCGTTGACTGTCATTATGGGGCGTGGGAGATCTGAGAGGCACCCAGTAAATCCTGGGTGCCAGACAGAGCCTTCCTGCCCACCCTCCATTTTCCTTCTCGTCATCCACATTAGTCACCCTATCTGGTACAGTTGACGCTCCTCTCTGCCTTTTGGTTCAGCAACATACTAAGCTCAACATGACCAGCAGGAAGTTCTTACCATTTAAAGAAGCCACATCTGTGTTTCCCAGGGGAAGTATTCCTCCTTTGGGCACCAAGGACTCCAGACCCACTGAACCCAAAGTTGAGGGGATGGAAAGCCAAATTTTCTCCAGTAGGTTACTTGGAATAATAGAGGAGTTACTCCCCACTCCACAGCATGGGCCCCGGCCTCCGTCCTGGCTGGGGGGGGGGGCATCTATTGGCCACTGATTTAAAGATGTACTGCATCCTGCCTGTCAATAACCTAGCCTTGCAGGTGGTGTCTCTTAGCTGGCACTGGCACACTATTCTATCCAGTCAACTGCCTCGAGTGACTGCATTCCGTGGTGAGACCATTGCTGTACGCCCTTCACCCTAAAATGAAGATCAGCAGTGCACAGGGTGGCGCAGTGATGAATCGGGCATTCTGGGAAGTGATGGTGCTGGCAGAAGCATGGCCGGCAGGGAAATCCGTGTCTAAGATACATATTTATCGCCATGAGGTACTAAATAACTATTCCTGCTATGAAATAAGGGGTCAGTGTAGTCAACCTGCTAATAGGTAGCTAGCAGGTCACCAGAGAACAATGGCTCTCATTTTTCTGTCTCAGAAGTCGTTTACACTCTTCAAAATTATTGAAAAATTACTCAAAACTTACAAGAGTTTCTGTTTATGTGGGTTATATCTATTTTACTGGACTAGAAATGAAAGCTTTAACTTGACTTGGGGTGGTGAACACAATACAATGTACAGATGATGTGTTGTGGAACTGTCCACCTGAAACCTGTGTGATTTTATTTACCAATGTCACCCCCAATAAATTCAATTAAAAGAAGAAATTGGCCCTGGCCGGTTGGCTCAGCAGTAGAGCGTCGGCCTGGCGTGCGGGGGACCCGGGTTCGATTCCCGGCCAGGGCACATAGGAGAAGCGCCCATTTGCTTCTCCACCCCCACCCCCTCCTTCCTCTCTGTCTCTCTCTTCCCCTCCTGCAGCCAAGGCTCCATTGGAGCAAAGATGGCCCAGGCGCTGGGGATGGCTCCTTGGCCTCTGCCCCAGGCGCTAGAGTGGCTCTGGTTGTGGCAGAGCGACGCCCCGGAGGGGCAGAACATCGCCCCCTGGTGGGCAGAGCGTCGCCCCTGGTGGGCGTGCCGGGTGGATCCCGGTCGGGCGCATGTGGGAGTCTGTCTGACTGTCTCTCCCCGTTTCCAGCTTCAGAAAAATACAAAAAAAAAAAAAAAAAGAAGAAGAAATTAAAGCTTTAAGATATTATTTAAAACTAATAAGCCCATTTCAGGTTAATATAAATATAACATTTTAAATGAAAAATAACTTCTTCAAAACAAAAGTTGTGAGAAGAGTGGCGTTCTTTGACATTTTTGCCAATTTTTTTTAGAATCTGCCTTACGGTAATAGAAGATAGCTAGATTCTTAAATCTGCTTTGGCATTTAGTCTGTTGTACATATCTCATGTAGCCTCTGGAAAATTCCACTCTCTGGCCTTGAAAGAATGACAGCAAAACTGGCAAAGAATGTCTTGATATTAGCATGAAAGTAGATCTGGCGTCACAGAAGCCATGAATGACTCTTGGGGACCCCCAGGGTCCATGGCCCCAGGGAATGGTACCATATAGAAAGTCAGCGTGGTCTTGGCTGCGGGGAGCTTGGGTGCTCCGCAGCTCCAGCTGCCAGATCTGGTTTGGGAAGGGAAATGGCTGAGCCCATGTGGATCAATTAGTTTCCTATGGCCGCTGGAATAAATTACCACAAATTTAGTGGCTTAACACAAACTTACCTTCCAGTTCTGGATGTCAGAAGCCTGACATGAGTCTCACAGGGCTAAAATCAAGGTGCTGGCCAGGCTGTGTTTCCTTCTGGAGTCTCCAGAAGATGGTATGTGTTTTTTTGCCTTTTCCAGCTTCTAGAGGCTACTCTATTTCTTGGCTTTCACCTCCTTCCATATATATAACCAGTCGTGCCTGGTCAAGTCTTTCTCACATCACACACACCACTCTGACGCAGACTCTGCCTCCGACCTCCAGCCACACTTAAAGACCCTTCTGATTACATTGGACCTACCCAGATAATTTAGGATGTTCTCCATACTTTTAAGGTCAGCTGGTTAGCCATCTTAATTCTATCTGCTACCTTAATTCTCCCTTTGCCATATAAAATATAGCATATTCACAAGTCCCAAGGATTAGGAAACAGACACCTTTAGATCATTATTCTGCCTACCACACTATATATATTCCTGCCACCATGACTGATTTATATGGGCCCATTGAGCAAGAACCAGGGTAGCTGGGGAAAGAAGTTGACGTCTCTAGAGCAGGTCACCTTGTCCACCTGATTATTGAGAGCCGCCTTCAAAATGGATGCCCTCTCAGAGCATTTTTGTGCGTTAAAAATAAGTTTTCCTGCCTGTTCCCGTTTCCAGCAGGCCATCCACATACCTCTCCTTTAAGCCTCCTCGTCGTCGGTCTTGGTGCTTTCAAATCCCTGACCAGCCAGCCAACTTGTCAGCCATTGCTCACGAATCAGAGTAGATCTGTACCTTAGGTTATCTTTTCTTCCATGCAAAATGGACAATCACTATAACCAGAAGTTCAGTCCATTAAGAGGATATTCCTTCATCACTGTCTTTTAGAGACACCCTGAGTGTGGCTTTATTTCATTTTTCTGAAGCTGGAAACAGGGAGAGACAGTCAGACAGACTCCCGCATGCGCCCGACCGGGATCCACCCGGCACGCCCACCGTGGGGCGACGCTCTGCCCACCAGGGGGCGATGCTCTGCCCATCCTGGGCGTCGCCATGTTGCGACCAGAGCCACTCTAGCGCCTGAGGCAGAGGCCACAGAGCCATCCCCAGCGCCCGGGCCATCTTTGCTCCAATGGAGCCTTGGCTGCGGAAGGGGAAGAGAGAGACAGAGAGGAAAGCGCGGCGGAGGGGTGGAGAAGCAAATGTGCGCTTCTCCTGTGTGCCCTGGCCGGGAATCGAACCTGGGTCCTCCGCACGCTAGGCCGACTCTCTACCGCTGAGCCAACCGGCCAGGGCCTGAGTGTGGCTTTAATGCAGCAGTTGTCCATTTGTGGCAGGTGCTAACACACCATGCAGACTCACTTAGAAATCATGTCTTTGCTTTTTCCTGTGTTAAACGGTCATAGCAACTTCCCCAGCTGTGGGTTAAGGAGAAGCGGTTTAGCCATAAGAGTAGGTACCATAAGACTTCGATCCACATGCTCATGCAATTTCCTTGTGCCTTCTGAACTTGCTCAGACATGATCTCATATATACTCTTTAATAACAGAATGCTACCACGTATGTCCATTTTTATGATTAAATGGATCAGATAATATCCAGTTCTAGCTGCGGGGGTCACTTGGTATTCCACAGTCAGGCATCCGGTCTCTACTGTGTCTGGTTGTGAGCCAGGAGCTGTTTTTAAATGGAGGCTGATTATTGGCAGAGGACATAAATTAATCCCCCTAAGGGTCTGTAACCTGACTGCGACTCGCCCATTGGAACTTGTCCACAGAATCTTTTTCTGCCATAGTTCCTTCCAAATCAAAAAGCTCACGTGGCAGGGCAGCTTGCTCTGCTGTCTGGACCTGCTGCAGAGTCTTATGTTGCTGTAGGCCTTACTCAGAACTTGCAGTCTTACGGGTTTTCCAGTAAATGGGTACAACAGCACTGACACATGTGGTATATGTTGCCTCAAAAATCCAGACTACCATCAAACATTCTGCTTCCTTCTTCATAGTGGGCAGTAAAGTTCCAATTGTCTCTCACTTTAGAGGAGATACCCTGACATGCCCCAGATCACTGGATACTCCAAAAAGTGTGCTGACATGCCATGCCTCTCAGTTTTTGTGATTTATCACCCTTCTTTGGCATAAATATGTTCTACTAAGAATCTAAAGTGTTTGCAATTTCCTGTTCACTTACCATTATGGCCCAATTACCATAATGTCATCAATATAATGGACCAGCATAATGTTTTGAACTATATCAAGATGATCAATGTCCCTTTGAATTATGACAGAAACCAGGAGATTAGATAAAGCCCTGAGGTCACAGAGTGAAGATGTACCGCTGTCCCTGATACACAAAGGCAAACTATTTTAAATATTTTATTGATTTTAGAGAGAAGAAGGGAAAGAAGGAGAAAGGAAGAGAGAGAGGGAAGGAGGGAGGGAGGGAGGGAGGGAGGGAGGGAGGGAAGGGGAAAGAAGAGAGAGAGAGAGAGAGAGCGAGGAACATAGATTTGTTTCTGTATGTGCCCTGACCAGGGTTCAAACCAGCAATCTCTGTGTTTCTGGATGATGCTCTAACCAACTGAGCTATTCGGCCAGGGCAAAGGCAAACTGTTAAAAAGTAATTTATTTACTTACTGATTTGAGAGTGGGGGGGAGGGTGGAAGAGAGAGGGAAAGAGGGAAAGAGAGAGGAGAGAGGGAAAGAAAGAGAGAGAGAAACATTGATTTGTTATTCCACTTATTTATGCATTCATTGGCTGATTCTTGTATGTGCCCTGACCTGGGATCAAACCTGCAACCTTGGTATACCAGGCAGGACGACAATCTAGCCAACTGAGCTACCAGGCCAGGAAAGGCAAACTATATATTTCTGATCATCTTTACTTAGTGGAATGGGAAAGAAAGCATTTGGGTCAAAGATGTACAGCAGACCAAAAGTTGTGTTGATTTGTTCTAGTAAAAATATCATGTCCAGAACCACAGCAGCAATTGACATCACACCCAACTTCACAGTCATTTGTGGTCGTTCACCGTGGCCCACCTGGTTTTGACACCAGCCAAGTTGGTGAGTTAAACTGAGTCTTGATAGGAATGACCATCTGCACATATTTCAGATCCTTGATGGTGGCACTAATTTCTGAAATTCCTTTAGGGATGTGGCATTGCCTTTGGTTTGCTAGTCTATGGTGGTGAAGTTGTAGCTCTGGGGTTTGCATTTGGCCCTTCCACCCCTAAGCACTCCTGCTGGCTCCCTGGGCCAGGAAATCAGCAGGGGGATTCTGCCAGTTAATTCACAGACACGGGATGGGTCTGTGGTCCCAGTGGATCCTTGTGGGCTTAGAACAGATTGAAAGCCTTGGACTCGGTGCAAGGGCAGAAATTTGGAAAGCCTCAAGGGTGGCTCTGAAGGGATCTTTGTTCTTTGCTAGCCACAGGCCACATATGGCAAAGGACCAAGCCTGGGCCCTGACTGTCAGGATCCCGGGCTTGCACAGCCAACAAAAAAAGCAACCCCACCATTTGGAAGGATACTGGTTAAGACCTAATAGGGCCTGGCCTGTGATGGCACAGTGGATAGAGTATCGACCTAGAATGCTGAGGTTGTAGGTGTGAAGCCTTGGGCTTGCCCAGTCAAGGCACATACAACAGGCAAATTTATGAACAACTAAAGTAAAGCAACTATATATTCATACTTCTCATTCCCCCTACCTCTCCTCTCTCTGTAAAATAAATAAATAAAACCTAAAAAAAAAAAAAAAGAACAGGACCCCAGATATGGGATGAGGACATTTGTAAAGAACTTTGAAACCCCAACACCTGCTGACTCATCCTTGGAGAAGGCTCCACCCTGGCCCTCAGCCTGAGGAAACCAGCCTTGGTTAGCATAAAAACCTTTCAGTGGCTTCCTGAGGGGCAGATGCCTCGCAGGGCGCTGCCTTTCCTCAGGACCAATCCCCATCACCTCTCCCGGCTGCCAGGCCCATAATGAGAATTCCATCCCAGTACAGCTCAATTCAAGGTTTTCGGACTGTTTTTATTTTCTTTGTGTGTTTCCCAGGACAATCAGATGTAACCCCAGAAGGCCACTCTAGTCTTTGCAATTACTACTGTCACCATAGTGACTGAGTGCCATAAGCACTTGTCCTCTGAGTACGTTACCAGTCTATCTCTTGCCACTGCCATCATAATCAGTTACAGTGATGCCACTGCCTGCCACAGACTACCCCTGTCCACTGCCCTGCCAAGGAGGCTATTCATGCACTAACAAAACGTGTGAGGAGCCTGACCAGGTGGTGGCGCAGTGGATAGAGCATCGGGCTGGGACATGGAGGACCCAGGTTCAAGACCCCAAGGTCGCCAGCTTGAGCATGGGCTCATTAGGTTTGAGCAAGCTTCAACAGCTTGAGCCCAAGGTCACTGGCTCGAGCAAGGGGTCACTTGATCTGCTGTAGCCCCCCAGTCAACACACATATGAGAAATCAATCAATGAACAACAACTAAGGAACTGCAACGAAGAATTGATGCTTCTCATCTCTCTCCCTTCCTGTCTGTCTGTCCCTATCTGTCCCTCTCTCTGACTCTCTCTGTCTCTGCCACAAAAAAAAAAAAAAGAAAAGTGTGAGGAACCCGACCCCCAATTCCAGACCCCCATCAGAGGATCTGTTTCCCAGGGCTAGCCTAGTACCCGTTACTGTAGCAGTCAGAGCCCTGGACAGAAACAGCACACTTAACAGGGTAATCAGAAAGGGTTTGAAGGGGCAATTACAAAGTGGTGGGCAGAGTTAAAAAAAACAAAAAGGCTGGTGCAGCCCTGGGCGCTAGCAGCAGCAAGAAGCTCTTACCACCTGAGAGCAAGTGAAGGTCCCAGAACCCGGTGAGAGCTGTGGCCTTGGGTGACGTCAGCTTCCGCTGACCAGTACAGAATGGAGAAAAGTGAAGAGTGGGCCTGAATTAGCCAATGGGGTACATCTGCCATGATGCCCCACTTTACAGCTAAGGAAACTAAAGCTTAGCTGCTTCTGTGCAAGTCTACAAACAGGCCCAGACAGCATGAGTGCGTGCGTGCGTGCGTGCATGCGTGTTGATGTGGAGAAGCACAGAGCCCTATCCTGTCAGAATTCGCAGGCTGACGGGCCAGACACATCAGATTCACCTTCTTCTCATCTGGAACAGGGATTCCTGATTTCTGCCCACAGCTTAAGCTCAGTAAAAAAAATCGTGTGAGAGCCAGAAAAGCAATTTTCCATCAAAGAATATTTTTGAGGGCCCACTGTGTGCTGTACTGTGTGCTGTACTCTGTGCTCAGGGAAAGGGTGAGGGGTGGGAGGGGACCCGTGGAGAGCTGAAACCCACTTCCTTAAGTCCCCCGGGGGGCCCAGAGAAGGACTTTTGGAAGGTCCATGGGAATCGAACCAAGCAGCCCAAGTCCCTGAGTCCAGGGTAGAAAGTCTGGGGCTGCAGAGAGAGAGAAAGGGGTCACGCACCTCTGGAGCTATTTCTTCTTCCAGTCCCAAAGGGGCCCCTGATACCACCCGACTGTGGTCTGTGTACTGACGGAGCCTGTGCCCTGGAGGACACCAACCACACTCACGGCTTCAGCAGACCGCAGCCCGGCCCACCGGCTGGCTTTCCAGGCCCAGCAGACAGCGCCCAAGGCCCCTTTTGCTTAGCCTGTTGCAGTGGTTCTATGTTACTGTAGTGTCTGAATTTGAGCTTAAACAGTGTGATGTTAGATGTGTGTTGGTTTAAGCTTTGCTCCGGGGCAGACAGTTGCTCCAACCTGAATTCGCACTGAGAGGGGAGAGGGTGGAGGGTTTGGGCCTCATTTAGCCAGCGGGGCCATTCTCCAGTCCTGGCCACTACCAGAGCTTCAGTTTATCTATGTCCCTGCCACCCCGGAGGCTGTACCAGTTAGCACACTGCATATTAGAAGCGGGTCTTGTTGGTAAAAATAGTGGTGTCAAGCAAGACATGGGAACTGGCTGGAGGTTTCAGAAACACTCCACTTCCCTTGCCTGAACAGGGTATAAAAATCCAGCGGTTGCCTGTGGGGTTTTGGATTGACTGGAAGGGGCAAGGGAGGATTTCTGGGGTATAGAAGTATTCAAGGTCTTGATCAAGGTGTTGTCAAACTCATTGAATAGTACACATGGGATTTGTGCATATTCTATGTGTAAATTTTATCTTCAGTAAGGAGACCAGAGCACAGTTCCAAATAAATGTGACGGTGGCCGGGACTAGGGGCAGACAGCGTTGATGTTGATGCGTGCAATTTAGAGATATAATGACAGACCCGGATGGACTGCGTATGAGAGGTGAGGGAGAGGCAGGAATCAAGGAAAACTTCAGGTTCCAGGCTCTAGTGATGATGGAGGGAGGGGGGTTGAGAGGGTGCTGCCATTCACTCAGAGAAAGGACGGCTTTGTGGAGCAGGAAATCCGAAACTCCCTTTAGCACAGATTTAGTATGAGAAGACAGAGAGCTGAGGGCAACTCTCAAGTCTGTACAGAAATGATCTGGAGCTTGGGGGAAGAGGTGTGAGCAGGAGATAAAATGGTATGATTCTTACAGGATCTAAATGGCATTAAAGGTCACAAAACCAGATGAAATAACCTAGGGAGAGAAGAGAAATAACCTGTGGGGAAGGGAGGAAGGTGCCCGAGGAACCGCCAGCATTTCAAGGTTGGGGGGAAGAGTAGCAAACTGTGAAAGAAACTGAAGAGGGCTGGCCAGGGGAGCAGAAGAAAAGCCAAGAGACCGTTCTCATCAAAACTCGGAGAGGAGCCTGACCTGTGGTGGCACAGTGGATAAAGCATTGACCTGAAAGGCTGAGGTCGCCGGTTCAAAACCCTGGGCTTGCCTGGTCAAGGCACATATGGGAGTTGAAGCTTCCAGCTCCTCCCCCTGTTCTCTCTCTCTCTAATAAAAAAATGAATAAAATCTAAAAAAAATAATAAAATAAAAAAAATAAATAAATAAAAAAACTCGGAGAGGAGAGCATCTCAAGGAGGAGAAAGCGGGTAGCAGTGTTAAATGCTGCAGAGACCACGAGTCTGATGACAACAGAAAAGGGCCCATTGGATGGAGGAACGTGTGAAGCACCACCACAGGGATTCAGGCAGCTGAGTCCAGAAAGTGGGGAATTCTTTGAACAGTGAACACAGTTTTCCAAAAATAAATGTCAAGACAAAAATGGGGGACAGGAGAAAGGAGGATTGTTGAGAGGAAAAGAAATTTAAGAATGGGGGTGGGGGGAGGGCAAAGGGGAAAATGGGCGTGGAAAGCGACTTTGCATGGAGCGTGGGGGGGTCACGATGAGGCGTTTAGAGGGTGTTGTTATATGGAGTGGGACACTTGAAACCATGCCAACACAATAAATTAAAATTTTAAATTAAAAAAAAAAGAACAAAAGCAATATTTTCTTCAATAAAATACACTTTTGTCTCATATTTTAACCATTCCAAGAACAGAGTCACAAAAAAGCTAATAAGTATGAAAAGGAAAAAGGTAAGAAAAGGGGGATGACGGAGGAAAGAAAGATGGCCGGAGCTAGCTGCCATCTTGTGTTCCCGCTTGTGGGCACTTACTCTCAGCTGGTCTGCTCAGGACCCGACTGAGGGCCCATCCTAGTCCCCCACACAGCCCGATTCCTCACCAACAAAATAAAAGGACTAAAAAAAAAGGAAAGAAAGAAAAAGAAATCTAAGGACTATATAAATTAAATACAATAAATGGCTCTGGTTTGAATAGTGAGTCAAACTAACTCACTATATATATAACAAAAAAACATTTGTGGAGCAATTAGGGAAATTTGAAGACTGGTATTAGGTAATATTTAGAAGTTACTGTTGCCTGACCAGGCGGTGGCGCAGTGGATAGAGCATTGGATTGGGATGCGGAGGACTCAGGTTCAAGACCCCGAGGTCGCCAGCTTGAGCGCGGGCTCATCTGGTTTGAGCAAAAGCTCACCAGCTTGGACTCAAGGTCACTGGCTTGAGGAAAGGGGTTACTCGGTCTGCTGTAGCCCCATGGTCAAATATGAGAAAGCAGTGAATGAACAACTTAGGAGCCACAACGAGGAATTGATGTTTCTCATCTCTCTCCCTTCTTGTCTGTCTGTCCCTATCTGTCCCTCTCTCTGACTCTCTCTCTGTCTCTGCCACACACACACACACACACACACACACACACACACACACACACACAGAAGTTACTGTTAATTTTCTTATTGACAATGCTACTATGGTCACATTTTAAAAGTCATTATCTTATAGAAATCCATTCTGAAGTACTGATTTATTTACTAATGATATAAATAACTGGGACTTGCTTTAATATAACCCAGAAAGTAGAGAGGACAAAAGACATGAGGTAGAGATGGAGCATTAGCCATGTGTTGATATTTATTGAAGCAGGGTGTTTGAGTTCATGAACAGTCATTGCATCATCCTCCATCTTACCTATGTTTGAAATTTTCTGTCATTAAAAACAAAATGTGCCTGACCAGGCGGTGGCGCAGTGGATAGAGCGTCAGACTGGGATGCGGAGAACCCAGGTTCGAGACCCCGAGGTCACCAGCTTGAGCGCAGACTCACCTGGTTTGAGCAAAAGCTCACCAGCTTGGACCCAAGGTCGCTGGCTCGAGCAAGGGGTTACTCAGTCTGCTGAAGGCCCACGGTCAAGGCACATATGAGAAAGCAATCAATGAACAACTAAGGTGTCACAATGAAAAACTGATGATTGATGCTTCTCATCTCTCTCTGTTTTCGTCTGTCTGTCCCTATCTATCCCTCTCTCTGACTCTCTCTGTCTCTGAAAAAAGAAGAAAAAAAATGAAAAAAAAATGTAAAGAAAGATGTAAGTCTTAGCACATGAAGTTTCTGGTAAGCATCTTCCTAAAAGCATCCTCCTGAAAAGAACTGACAAGCTTATAATGAACAACCAACCAAAATCTAAGTGAAATGAGAGAGAAAGCCAAAGTCTGGAGCTGTTTTTCCCTGTGGTCATTTGCTAACCAGGCACATGGGTTTTAGGTTTGATGGTCTCACAAGGCCCCAGATATAACCAAGAAAGAGAAACTGATAAGAGACCCCAAAGGGCCACACTTTCAGCCTAACACTAAACCAGAATAAAACAACCTTGCACCCCCAGGCAACTACGAGGAACTGTGCCATGATGCTACAAAGATCTTGTAGGAGGAAATATAAAATCCCTAACAAGTTGCCTCCTGAAGCTGTCCCTTATGCAGAATTGCATACCAGATTCACACCACCTAGTCATTCTACAAACATTCAGAATGCACACTTCAAATGACTCGGGGCTAGCCAGTTACCTCGGCAGTCCCAGATCTGTCTCTTGCTTCAACAGCTTTTATTTTTATTTTATTTTTTTTTTCATTTTTCCGAAGCTGGAAACGGGGAGGCAGTCAGACAGACTCCCGCATGCGCCCGACCGGGATCCACCCGGCATGCCCACCAGGGGGCGATGTTCTGCCCATCAGGGGCATCGCTCTGTTGCATCCAGAGCCATTCTAGCGCCTGAGGCAGAGGCCACAGAGCCAGCCCCAACGCCTGAGCCATCTTTGCTCCAATGGAGTCTCGGCTGCGGGAGGGGAAGAGAGAGACAGAGAGGAAGGAGAGGGGGAGGGGTGGAGAAGCAGATGGGCGCTTCTCCTGTGTGCCCTGGCTGGGAATCGAACCCGGGACTCCTGCACGCCAGGCCGACGCTCTACCGCTGAGCCAACCAGCCAGGGCGCTTCAACAGCTTTTAGATGGAACAGACCCTTTTTCTAGCCTCCAACCAGAGGCAGATTAAGGTCAGTTGATGCCCCAGGCGCAGAAGAAAATATTGGGACTTTTTTAAAAAAGAGAGAGACAGGGAAAATAAAAATATGTTAATTATATTTTTAAATAAAAAAAATATTATGTATTATTGTTAAAATTGCACATATGAAACCAAACTTGGTGTCATTAGAAAAAACGTGTAAAGTTGGGGTTTTGCGGAGCCCTTCAGAAGTCGGGCCCAGGGCGCATGCCTGGTGAGCCCACCATTAAATCTGCCTCTGACCATGCTCTAACCTCTTTTCCAGTCACCACCTTCGAAACCACCTCAGCCTCCAAGACCAGCTAACACTGTTTTTTTACCTTAGCTCCTTATTGCCAAACAATCTTGAACTCCCAAATTCATCAGCATTATTTCACCCAGGTAGAGGCTGTGGTCAGCTGCCTGGCCAACCTGCATCTGCAGGCCTCTTACACTTACCTCTCTGGGCTTCCATTTCTACCGCGGCGACGACGTGGCTTTGGCGGGCATGGGCCACTTCTCCTGTGAGTTGGCTGAGGAGAAGCTCAAGGACACCCAGCATCTCTTAAAGATGCAGAAACTAGCATGGTGACCATGTTGTCTTCCAGGACATGCTGAAGCCTTTCCAAAATAAGGAGGGTAAAACTTAGGATGCCATGGAAGCTGTCATAGCCATGGACAAGAACCTGAACCAGGCCCTATGGATCTGCCTGCCCTGGGTTCTACTGCACCTGACCCTCATTTCCGTGACTTCCTGGAGGACCGCTTCCTGGATGAGGAGGTGAAACTTGTCAAGAAAATGGGCGATCACCTGACCAACCTCCGCAGGCTGGCTGGCCCCCAGGCTGGGCTGGGCGAGTATCTCTTCAAAAGGCTCCCCCTCAAGCACGACTAGGAGCCTTTGGAGCCCAGAGGCCTTTGAGGGGCCCCTCTGCATTCCCTTGGTTTTGAAATTTTGCCTAAGCCTCTCCTTGAAACCATTAGGCATCCTTTTAAGCACTCTAGAGCAGGGGTCTCAAACTCAACTCAGCATGTGGGCCGCAGAGCAAGATCACAGCCGTTCGGCGGGCCGCACTAGGTCTACAAAAGGCAACTGTTATGCAACACTTTTCTCACTGCAGTTGAAAACAAAAAAAAATCAGTACAACAAGCACAATCGTACATGCAGTTTACTCAGTGTCACAAAACGACCAGAAACTGTAGTTCGCATCACAACTGCTGTTAACTAAGCTAATATCTAGCTAGGATGCTAGAGAAATGAAAAATACAAGTAGGCCCCTAGGCTTACTTAATTTTATCCAAAATATTTTGAACTTCGTGGATTAGTCTGCGGGCTGCACAAAATTGTTCGGCGGGCCGCGAGTTTGAGACCCCTGCTCTAGAGCCTTCTCCCATGCATTGGACCAAATGGAAAACACTACAGCATTTTGCAGGGGGAAAAAAAGTGTGTGTGTGTGTGTGTGTGTGTGTGTGTGTGTGTGTGTGTGTGTATGTGTATGGTCCTGGGCTTGTAGTGCCCCAGCACCAGATGAAAACAAATGCAAATGCCCTCTGAAAGGAATAAACAATTGTCCCAAGCCTCACAGAGATCAACAAATTATATTTCAAAAAATGGGAATTGTTGCCTCACCCGTGATGGCGCAGTGAATAAAGCATAAACCTGGAACACTGAGGTCGCTGGTTTGAAATCCCGGGCTTGCCCGGTCAGGGCACATATGGGAGTTGATGCTTCCTGCTCCTCTCCTCCCATCTCTAAAATGAAAAAAAAAAAGAAAAAGAAAAAATGTGAATTGTTAACCACACAAACAAGGGGACAAGGTACCATGAGTGACCATAAAGAAAAAGACAGGTATATTAAATTATATCAATATTTAGAAACTCCATAAAGAGAACAAAAAGACAAGAGAGAGAGAGAGAAAGAAAGAATGAAAAGACAAGCCCTACAACAAAGACTTGAACACATATCACTGATAAAGGAATTCTCTCTTAAATATATAAAAACTCCTACAAATTCCAAGAAAAGAAAAACCTACTCAATAAAAAAATGGGCGAATATAAATTCACTATGTACTTCATAAAAATAACAAAACAAAAAGAAAATCCAAATGGCTATAAATGCATGGAAAAGTGCTTACCCCCATAAATAATCAGGAAAGCGCAAAAATATCCACATGCAATTGGGTAAAATTCAGAAGTCTGACAGACCAAGTAGTGACAAGGGCATGGGACAACAGGAACTCTCATACCTGCTGGTGAATATTAGCCCAACTCCTTTTGGGGAAAGTTTGGCATTTTCCAGTAAAATGATACAAATACTCATACCCCGTGACCCAACCCCACCACACTAGGGGACTGCCCTAAGAAATGCATGCACTGTGTACCAGGAGACACATACAGGAATGTTCAAGGAGAATTATTTATGTAGCTCAAAACAGAAAACAATACAAATACCTATCAACAGTGAAGTAGATGAATAAATTTTGTGTATCATACCATGGAATATTAAACAACAATGGAAATAAGCCACATGGATCAATGTTATAAATCCAGTGCTAAGCAAAAGAAGTAAAACACAAGAGGTACATAGGGAATCATGTCACTGATATAAAATTAAAAACCAGAAAACTCTAGACTGTATTGCATAAGGATGAATAAACTATAAAGAACCGTAAAACTATAACACGAGGCAGAGATTTCCATAAATACAAGAACGATTACCCTTAAAAGGGAAGGGGGGTGTGATCGAGAAGGGGCACACGGGGATTCCTGTGGTGCTGGCAATAGTTTTTCCTGACTTGGGTGGCGATTACACAGATGTTTGTTTTATAATTATGCGTTATACTGTGCATTTGTATTTAATGCACCTTCTGTGAGTTATATTTTACAGTCAGGACTTTAAGCAGAAGATATTTTGAACAACTGTATAGCAATATACCTGAAAATTTAGGCAAAATGGATAAATTCCTAGAAAACTATTATTTTCCAAAACTGAATTTTTAAAAAATGAGATATCTAAATAGTTCAATAACTAGTAATCTATTGCTATGTAATAGATTACCACAAACAGCAATTTAGAAAAGCACATTTATTACCTCATGATTTCTGTGGCTTAAGGGTATGGGTGCAATTTAGCTGGGTGTTCCTTTGTTTTGTTTTTAGTGAGAAAAAGAGACAGATAGACAGGGACAGAAAGACAGGAAGGGAGAGAGATGAGTAGCATCAACTCTTCATTGTGGCACCTTAGTTGTTCATTGACTGCTTTCTCATACCTGCCTTGACCCGGGGGCTCCAGCTGAGCCAGTGACCCCTTGCTCAAGCCAACGACCTCTGGGCTCAAGCCAGCAACTATAGGGTCATGGCTATGATCTCACATTCAAGCCAGCGACCCTGCGCTCAAGATGGATGAGCCCTCGCTCAAGCCGGTGACCTCAGGGTTTCTAACCTGGGTCCTCAGCATCCCAGGCCAACACTTTATCCACTGAGCCACCACCTGGTCAGGCTTAGCTGGGTGTTCTGATTCAAGACCTCTCACAAGGCTACAGTTGTTGGCCAGGGCTAGGGTCTCATCTAAAGGATCAGGGAAGGATTCACATCCAAGTTCATATGGTTTCTGGCAGAATCCAGTTCCTCAAGGGTTATTAGACTGTGGGCCTCAGTTCCTAGCTGGCTGTTGGCCTAAAGCTACTGTTTCTTGCCACATGGACCTCTTCAACACAACCACTTGCTTCATCAAAGGATGCAAGACAAGTTACAATCTCATGTAAGATACGTAATCGTGGAAGTGACATTACATCATCTTTGCTGTATTATATTGGCTAGAATATTTTCCCAAAGTGGCTGAGCCATTTTCTCCTCCCATCAATACTCTATGATCATTCCAGGGGCTTCATGTCTTCACCAACTCTTAGGGTTGGTGGTCTTTTCATTCTTAGCCATTCTGATGAGTTGTGCCCTGGCATTGCATTGTGTCTTCAATTTACATTTTCTTTTGTTTTTTGGGTTTTTTGTTTTTTTTACAGAGACAGAGAGAGAGTCAGAGAGAGAGATAGACAGGGACAGACAGACAGGAATGGAGAGAGATGAGAAGCATCAATCATTAGTTTTTCGTTGCACATTGCAACACCTTAATTGTTCATTGATTGCTTTCTCATATGTGTCTTGACCGTGGGCCTTCAGCAAACCGAGTAACCCCTTGCTCGAGCCAGCGACCTTGGGTCCAAGCTGGTGAGATTTTGCTCAAACCAGATGAGCCCACGCTCAAGCTGGCAACCTCCAGGTCTGAAACCTGGGTCCTCCGCATTCCAGTCCGATGCTCTATCCACTGCTGCACCGCCTGGTCAGGCTCAATTTACATTTTCTTGATGACTAATACTGTTGACTATCTTGGCTTATAATTATTAGCCAGGTGCATATCTTTCTTGACAAAGTATCTGTTCAACTCTTTTGCCCATTTTAAAATTGGGTATTGCTTTTTTTATTACTGCATTTTAGAAATTCTTTAGGCCCTGGCCAGTTGGCTCAGTGGTAGAGCGTTTTCCTGGTGTGCAGGAGTCCCGGGTTCGATTCCTGGCCAGGGTACACAGGAGAAGCACCCATCTGCTTCTCCACCCCTCCCCCTCTCCTTCCTCTCTGTCTCTCTCTTCCCCTCCCACAGCCAAGGCTCCATTGGAGCAAAGTTGGCCCAGGCACTGAGGATGGCTCTGTGGCCTCTGCCTCAGGCACTAGCATGGCTCTGGTTGCAACAGAGCGATGCCCCTGATGGGCAGAGCATCGCCCCCTGGTGGGCGTGCTGGGTGGATCCCGGTCGGGCGCATGCGGGAGTCTGTCTGACTGCCTCCCTGTTTCCAACTTTGGAAAAATACAAAAAAAAAAAAAAAAAAAAGAAAGAAAGAAATTCTTTATATTTTCTGGAAACAAGTCACTTGCCAAGATGTATGCTTTGTGAATGTTTTTTTCTTCTTCACTCAATGGCCTGTCTATTCCTTTTCTTAATGATGACTTTTGATGAGCAGAGGTTTTAAATGATGATGAAGTCTAATTTATTGTTTTTAACAGTTGTTGCTTTCTGTGTCCAGTCTAAGAAACCTTTGCTTCCCTCCAGATTGCAAAGCTTTTCTTCTAGGTTTTCTTCTAGAAGCTTTATGGTTTTAGTTCTACGTTTAATTTCAACAACTTCTAAGAGTCAGATGCTTTCTCCCCCTTTAAAGGGGGCCACAGAAATGGAGGCCACAGAAAGGCTAAGTAATTTGGACGTGGGCACACACACATCCTTAGTAAGTAATTGTGCTAGGACTGGAATCCAGGTCAGATGCCAGACCCAAACTCTGGCACAGCACTTACGACCACTTTCAAAAGGTGTGGGGTATGGAGGGAATCAGACCAAACTATTCTCTAGGGCCAGTGGTCTCTGTCCTTTCCTACAGAAGAGAGAGTTGGGCACCAGGGGCTGGAGATGGAAGGAGAAGAGGCTGGAAGGACTTGGGGTCACGGATGACTCCAGGGTGGTCTGGACTGGTCAGACCAGGCTTCCTCTGACTGTCTGGTCTAGACCCCAACACCCTCCACAAGACCCACCAAGGGGCTTCAATCCTGTTGGTCCTCTAAGGACAGTATTTCTCTCTGACATCACCTAGTTTATGTTCCTTGTGCTATTAGCCAGCCTGCAGCTGGAAGATTCATTCATGACTCAAACCTTTATTCTCGAAGAATCACAACCCTTGGGCATATTTTCACCTATGTGGTGGTGGTGGTGGTGGTAGTGGTGGGCGTCCTCCGGGCCTGGGGGAACAAGGAGGCATCCCAGGTGATCCCACCCCACCCAGCTCTCTCCAGATTCCTCCCCATCTCTGTTCTATAGCAGCCTCCATTTCTTTTCCATAGTCAAGACCAACACCCAGCCAATACCATAACCTACCTTATTACTTGTTTTCTCACTGGCCAGTGACAGTCTCAGCTTCCACTTCAGAGAAATCATTTTTGTATCTTTTATGGGCCCAGTTCTCCTCTTGGGTGCTAAGTGTAAATCTCTCCAGTGTCCCCCCACTGGCTCCCAGACCCACATATTTGGCCCCAGGAGAACTAGGACCGTATGTTGTTCCTGGGCCAGCATACTCCGCGATCTGCCGACGGCAGGTCTCACGGGGTGGCATTTCTCAGCTCACACCATAACTGAGCCTGCAGGGCGTTCCACCAGGCATTAACGCCACCTAGTCCTGGTCAATGGGTACAAGGAAAGACCAGTGAATTTAGCATACGGCTTCGACTTCACAGAAACTAGAGATTCTTGGTGTTGGGCAATGCCTCACAGTGGCATCAGTAAGTTTAGGAGCAGAGATGCAGAGGGAGGCAGAGAGAGGATGAGAAAGCAAATCCAACTCTACAAGAGGATCAGTTGTGGGTGGGCAAATGCCCTCCCCCCATGGAAGGAGTTTGTATAATCAAGCTGTGAAGTCATAGAAAATATATACAGTGTGTCTGTAAAGTCATGGTGCACTTTTGACCAGTTATAGGAAAGCAACAAAAGACGATAGAAATGTGAAATCTGCACCAAATAAAAGGAAAACTCTCCCAGTTTCATACCTATTCAGTGCAGTTCGATGTGGGCTTACGCACAGATTTTTTAGGGCTCCTTAGGTAGCTATCCCGTATAGCCTCTACAGACTCGTCACTGACTGATGGCCTACCAGAACGGGGTTTCCCCACCAAACTGCCGGTTTCCTTCAACTGCTTATCCCACCAAGTAATGTTATTCCTACGTGGTGGCGCTTCGTTATAAACGCGCCGATATTCACATTGCACTTTGGTCATGGATTCGAATTTAGCAAGCCACAGAACACACTGAACTTTCCTCTGTACCGTCCACATCTCGACTGGCATGGCCGTGGGCTGCTCTGCTGTATACACGGTGTTGCGTCATCATCTGCGCATGTGCACATGCTGCCACATCATCCTACAGAAACTGGGAGGGTTTTCCTTTTATTTGGTGCAGATTTCACATTTCTATCATCTTTTGTTGCTTTCCTGTGACTGGTCAAAAGTGCACCATGACTTTACGGACACACTGTATACTGGGTGTTTATCTGTATCCTTTATCATCGCCTTTCATAAACTGGTAAATGTGTTTCCCTGAGTTCTGTGAGCCTCTCTAGCAAACTAATCAAATCCAAGGGGGAGGAGGTCATGGGAACCTCTGATTTGTAGCCAGTTCGGACAGATATTGCTGGTAACCTGGGGGCCTATTACTTGTGATTGGCCTTTGGAATGGGGGCAGTCTCCTGGAACTGAGCCCTTAACTTGTGGGATCTGACACTGTCTCCAGATACGAGTGTCAAAATTGAGTTAAATTGTAGGACATGTAGCTGATGTCACGGAGCGTTGCTTGGTGTGTGGGTGGGAGGGGGGAACTCCCACATATTTAGTGACCAAAAGTATCGGTGTGAAGTGTTCTGTGTGAGCGGTAAAGGAGACATAGGAAAGAAAAACACAGGAGAAAGACACAGAGTAAGGAAAAATCGGGTTTTGCCCAAAACAGAAAAAGGAAGATACTGTCACCCAATGCCCAACTGAGCCTCAAAGACACAGTTTGGGCCACTGAGAGGCGATGGTGGCCAGGCTGGCCTAGGTGGGGCGTATGCATGCTGGTGAGGCCAGGCAAAGCCTCCATCCTGCCTCCGTGGCCACTTTGTTCCTGGGCCCATTGATTAGGATCTTGACCAGCTGTAGCTTACAGCAGACTCTCAGAACCCAGGACATCACCATGTAACAATTTGTCCTCTTGGGAAGCAGATGGAATTAACAAACTGTGACTATTAAGCAAGTTATACCAGAAGATAAATTATACATATTCCAACAAGGAGAAAGAGAACATGTGATGTTTGCAAAATTCTTACAGGAATGTGTCCTTGTCCTGGGGGGAAAAAAATGCTGGCTGGCTATTTAACATTTCTATTAGAAAGTTGAAGCTCTTTGTAACTCAAAGAAGATGAGAAAGTCATACTGGGAATACTCATTGCAGTTACAAATATCAAAGGTAGGGCCCAGCTGAGGCTGAGATATATTGTTGAATTTTGTCCAGGTCCTAAAAACAGAAAGGGGAAGATGGTAGTGACACCCACAGGTGTCCCCTGATTGTTAAGCATTGCCTTTCAAGGGATGCTCTTTGATGGACAGTCACTTGGCATAAGCATTCTCTCACAGTCTGGGCCCATTCTGAGAGTCTAACCATATAGCACCTCCTTGTCACCAACTCTCCAATCTCCCTCCTTCCATGCCCTGCCCACGTGGCAAGGCCACCAGCCACTGCCCAGATCTGACATAGAGCTTGACCTCAGGCTGCTTGTCCTTCTGTGCAAAACAGACAACACACTGTGGTGCTGGAAGCCTGGGATGGTTTCTCGTCACTGTCGCTGCTGGAAACGGGCAGCAGTGTCGCAGCTATAGGTTCCTGGCTGGGCTCGCTGCTTGCAGAACCATCTGTTAACAGGCTGTGGAGAGAGCTCAGAACTGTCTGAGGAATGACCTCGAAGGCTCGGCTCCTCCTGGGTTACCTGGCAACTAGCAAGCCAACCGATGGCTCTGGCTCGATGGCTCAGCTGTCCCTAAGGAGGGGCTGAGCCTGAACTCAACCTCCCAGGGAGGAGGGTGTGGTGGGGCACAGGGGCCAAGGCCCCGAGGCCCGCACTTTCTCCAACAGCAGACTCTTGATTCAGACTGCTTAGCATTCACTCTCCACACTCCATCACCCTCAAGGTCATTCTCATACTTGCCAATGAAAAGGGAGAACATGGCAGGGTACCAGGGTCCCTCTGCCCCACGGTGCCTCCAGCCTCAGACAAGGGACCCTGTGCGGCTGCTGTTCTGCTCGTGAGTTCCAGTCTTCTTCACCGAGTATTGCCGTGAGTCTCCCCTGAGCTCTTTGCATGGCACAGGCTGGAGTTTTCTTTTAAGATTTTATTTATTCATTTTTAGAGAGAGAAGAGAAGAGAGAGAGAAGGAGGGAGGAGCAGGAAGCATCAACTCCCATATGTGCCTTGACCAGGCAAGCCCAGGGTATTGAACTGGCAACCTCAGCATTCCAGGTCAATGTTTTATCCACTGCGCCACCACAGGTCAGGCCAGGCTGGAGTTTTTAATCTGTGGGCAACTGGTCCTAGGGACCTGCCCCTGAGTTGTGGGTGGAAACAGGGGCAGCTGGAAGCCTGAGACAGCCTCCAGGGAATGAACTGCAAGCTCAGCAGCTCCCCTGGGCTTCAGGACAGGCCTGGACCCAGTCCCTCCCTGATGTGTGCTTTCTCCCCTTGACGCAGCATCTGCCAGGCACACCTGACTTTGTGGCAAGGTCAGCCAGCACTCAGCTCTCATCACACAGCCCCCAGGTGCCTGTGTCAGGCTTCCAGTCTCCCTGGGGCCGGGCCAGTCGTGAAAGCAATGAGCTGTTTCTCAAAGGGAGAACAGTGGCTTGCAAAGGAGGCACAGCTTTGCTCTAAAATCCTGGCTCCTCAGCTGAGTTTTGCCTCCTGGGGCTTGTCCCAGGCTCCATAAGGGCATCTCAATATGCCACTGACACTCGGGGCCTCATGATTCCAGCTTTGGAGCACTGCTACGTGTGAGGGCAGGGTTGAGGAGGCAGCTGGTCCTCCACACCATCCGGGAACCCCGGTAACAGAGCTGCTGCTCGGAGAGGGCTGCACAAGACCTGTCTCAGGGGTCGGATGCAGATTAGCTGAGGCCCTGGACCCTGGGCCTCTGCCCACAGGCCTCCCCCTCCCCACAGGCCCCTATGTTAGGACCCTGAGGCCTACCAGCCTTTAGTTCCACCCATAGGGATCAAAATAGATCCCTGATTTTCTTAAGACTTACCAGTGGAAACAGAATAACACACCATATTATCACGTTGAGTGCACATCAGAACCCTCTGGGTGGGCAGCCTGTTTAAAATGAAACTGCCTAGGCCCCAACTCTGGAGAGTCTAAATCAGCACAGCTGAGGTAGAACTCTGTAAGGCCAGGAGCTGCTGCTGTGGCCATGCAGATTCTCACTGGATTCGGGCAGACGGTAAAGGAACTGTGGAGCCAGAAAATGGTGGGCCATTCTGTTTATTAAAGTCTCGTAAAGGCGGACAAGGAAACAGGCAGGAAAGACCACTTCTTTTTCCCTCAGGGCTCCCGAGCCCTGACTGGGTCTCCGTTTCAGTTCCACAACCCGGACTCCTCTGGACTTACCCTCTGGATTCACAGGCCCCCACCAACCTCAGCATTGCCCACCACCACCACCCCAGCAAAACAAGCTGGGAGAAAAAACCCTTCTCCAGCAAACAATAGCAAACAATGACCCCTCCCAAGCAGGAAGGCAATCTGCAATCTGCAATCTGCCTCCCTGAAGGCAAGCACCCGCACCTTCCATAGACTGTACACACATGGCGCTGCCCCACTACAAGCTAGAACCTAAAAAACACTTGTTACGAACTTGTTTGCCCAACAAAATCAAATACATGTTTTTTTGTTGTTGTTGTTTTTCATTTTTCCGAAGCTGGAAATGGGGAGGCAGTCAGACAGACTCCCACATGCGCCTGACCGGGATCCACCCGGCATGCCCACCAGGGGCGATGCTCTGCCCCTCCGGGGCGTGGCTCTGCAGCGACCAGAGCCACTCTAGCGCCTGGGGCAGAGGCCAAGGAGCCATCCGCAGCGCCAGGGCCATCTTTGCTCCAATGGAGCCTCGGCTGCGGGAGGGGAAGAGAGAGACAGAGAGGAAGGAGAGGGGGAGGGGTGGAGAAGCAAATGGGCGCCTCTCCTGTGTGCCCTGGCCGGGAATCGAACCCGGGACTCCTGCACGCCAGGCCGATGCTCTACCGCTAAGCCAACCGGCCAGGGCCTCAAATACATGTTTTAACCAAGCTCCTCACCCTATGATTCCCATTTAGGTAGTCTGCCACCTACACTGGTGGAATGCCTCAGGGTCAGGCAAACCTGAGTCCAAATCAATCCAAATTCTGTTCCTGTATTAGTTTGGAATCGTTACAGCTATGAGTGATGGATATCCAAAATAGCAGGGGTCAAAACAAGATGGAAGTTACGTCTCTCATGCAAACGTCTGGGAATGCAGTCCAGGTTGGTATGGTGATACCACAGTCATTAAGGACATAGGCTTTTTCTATCTTGTTACATTTCCAAAATCCTCCACATTCAGCTTTTGCTTCTTGGTCCAAGATGGCTGCTCTAGCTCCAGGCATTATGCTTATGTTACATTTGGCAGGAAAGAGGAAAGAGGAGGAGCACAATCCCTCCATTTAAGAACAATTCCTAACTACAGGTGGTGGCACAGTAGATTAAGCATCAGCGCAGAACGCTGAGAACCCTGGTTTAAACACTGAGGTTGCCAGCTAGAGCGCAGGCTCGTGGGCTTGAGTGCAGAAATGCCAGCTTGAGCATAGGATCATCAACATGATTCCAAGGTCACTGGCTTGAGCAAGGGGGTCACTGGCTTGGCTTAAGCACACCCTCCCCCTGTCAAGGCATGTATGAGAAGTAATCAATAAAATAACTAAAATGAAACAATTATGAGTTGATGCTTCTCATCTCTTTCTTCTTCCCCTCTCTCTCCTTTCCTGTTTTTCTCTCTTAAAAAAAAGGGGGGGGCCCTGGCCAGTTGGCCCAGTGGTAGAGTATCGGCCTGGTGTGCAGAAGTCCCGGGTTCGATTCCCGGCCAGGGCACACAGGAGAAGCGCCCATCTGCTTCTCTACCCCTCTCCCTCTCCTTCCTCTCTGTCTCTCTCTTCCCCTCCCACAGCCAAGGCTCCACTGGAGCAAAGTTGGTCCAGGCGCTGGGGATGGCTCCATGGCCTCTGCCTCAGGCGCTAGAATGGCTCTGGTTGCAACAGAACGCCCCAGATGGGCAGAGCATCGCCCCCTGGTGGGCATTCCGGGTGGATCCCTGTCAGGCGCATGTGGGAGTCTGTCTGACTGCCTCCCTGTTTCCAGCTTCAGAAAAATACAAAAAAAAAAAAAAAGCAATTCCTGAAAGCTGCACTTACCACTTCTACTTATATTCCATTGGCTGGAACTTGGTCATATGGCTAGATACCTGTGTGGAGGGAACCTGTAAGTATTTGTTTATAAATGATGATTTAGGCACAGAAAGTGTTGGAAGTAGCTGAAACAGGGGGAGGGTGATGGAAGTGAAAGATAACCAGCTAATACCACTTGTGTACTTACTGCGTGCACTTTATAAATAACTATGAATTTCATTCATCTAACAATCCTGTGAGGTAGGTCCTACCATTCCTTATTTGCCATAATGGGGTCACACCCCTACACCAAAAACACACAGACTGAGAGGTAAGCCTTGCCTGCTTACTGCCTATGTGACTCAGCAATTTTTCTGCTGGCAAAGGAAGAGTAGAAAAACTGTACTTATTCAGACCAGACACAATTTACACCCCCCCAAGACCTGGGTACAATGCCCCCCAAAACCTTGACACAATTAGGCCTCTGCCAGCCTGGAGGAAAGGGGACATGCTGCCCTGAAGTCTAAACCAGGGGTCAGCAGGGTGTCCCAGGAGACTGAGGTAAGTTTTGTTCAGACCCCGTCTTGTGCCCTGTGGCCATGCTAAAAGTTTGTAGCTCAGGCTTCTTGCTTCTGCTGAATTCTTATGTCTGTGAGTGTTTGGAACCTGGAGATACAATTGCTGGACTCTGGCACCTCAGGAAGCAGTCTGCTGTTGGCACAGTGCTAGGCACAACCTAGATGCTCTATAAATGCTTGTTAAATAATAACGGTAATAACCATTATTTAGTAAGTAAGTGCTTACCATGTGCCAGGCACTGTGCTCAGAGCCATTTGACACTGACAACTACCAAGATCTTAATTTTACCCATGAAAAAAAGTGGGACTCACAGAAGTAAGGTACTTCCAAAGTCTCACACCCGACAAGTGGCAGAGCTGGAATTTGAAGTCACAGATTTTAACTGCAAGGCCCAGATGTCTCCAGCCCTCAACCCACACATACACGAAAGCCCCAGGGCCCGGGGCCTAGGCTGATGGTCCTGTGGACCGACACCCACTGGGAGAATGAGTCCTGTCTGGGCTGCCAATGACTCAGACAGCCGCTGGATACTCCTGTTCGGTCTCCTCTAATTCCTCCCCAACCCCCACACTCCACACAAGAAACGCTGCCCAGCACAGAGTGGAGGCCAATTTCACTGTGGAGGAAGGGAGGGCAGGACCAGTTTCTCACCCACAGGGGATTTGGAAACAACTTCCAGAAACACAAAATAGCATACAGTTTAGAGCCTAGACTCTAGCCTGTCACTCCTCAGCTTCGTGACCTTGACCAGGCTAGAGAGGATTAAATAAGTTAGCACACATCACGTAAAACATGGAAAAAAGGGTTGGCATGCTGTCAACAGTCTCAAAGCATCCGCCATCATTAGGACCATTTAGCTAAAGCTGGTAGCAGCAGAGGCCACCACCCCAGAAAGAGCTGAGAACTGGTTCCTCTTCTTTCTTTCTGTCTTTTATTTATTTTTTTCTTCTTTCTTTTTATATACAATAAAATTAGTTTTTAATTAACTGGTAGAAATGTACAAATTCAGGTAAAAAAAATCACCAACAATCCCATTCTTCAACAATCATCTTTCTATTCTTCTTTCTTTATATATGTTTAAAATTTGTTTATTGATTTTAGAGAGAGAGGAAGGGAAAGAGAGGGAGACAGAAACATTGATCAGTTCCTCTATTTGTCCTGACCAGGGATCAAATCTGCAACCTTTGTATTTCTGATGACACTCTAACCCAGTGGTTTTCAACCGTAGATTGCTGGTCATACATCAGGGTGGTTAACATTTTTGCGGAGCGGCACAAAATTTCTGGCAGACCTGCACTAGTCCGCGGACTGAAAGTTGAAAACTGCTAACCAACTGAGATATCTGACCAGGGTTCATGTTCTTTTTTCTTTTTTTAAAATAGTCTATTTTGGCCTGACCAGGCGGTGGTGCAGTGGATAGAGCATCGGACTGGGATGTGGAGGACCGAGATTCGAGACCCCAGGTCGCCAGCTTGAGCGCAGGCTCATCTGGTTTGAGCAAAGCTCACCAGCTTGGACCCAAGGTCGCTGGCTCGAGCAAGGGGTTACTCAGTCTGCTGAAGGCCCGCGGTCAAGGCACATATGAGAAAGCAATCAATGAACAATTAAGGTGTCACAACATAAAACTGATGATTGATGCTTCTCATCTCTGTCCATTCCTGTCTGTCTGTCCCTATCTATCCCTCTCTCTGACCTTCAAAAAAATAATAGTCTATTTTGTTTTTTCCTTTTTAAATTTTATTTATTGATTTTAGAGAGAGGAAAGGAGAGAGAGAGAGAGAGAGAGAGAGAGAGAAACATGGATTTGTTGTCCCACTATTTGTGCATTCATTGGTTGATTCTTGTATGTGCCCTGACCAGGATTGAAACCACAACCTTGGTGTATTGCAGTGGTAGTCAACCTGGTCCCTAACGCCCACTAGTGGGCATTCCAGCTTTCATGGTGGGCGGTAGTGGAGCAACCAAAGTATAAATAAAAAGATAGATTTAACTATAGTAAGTTGTTTTATAAAGATTTATTCTGCCAAACTTAGCGAAAATCTGACATAAAGTACTTGGTAAGTAATTATTATTATATGCTTTAACTTGCTGTAACTCTGCTTTATAAATTTTATAAAGTAAAGTTACTTCCCTACTTTATAAATCACCATTACTGTGGAACCGGTGGGCGGTTAGAAAATTTTACTACTAACAGAGATACAAAAGTGGACGGTAGGTATAAAAAGGTTGACTACCCCTGGTATCAAGACAACTCTCTGACCAACGGAGTTACCCAGTCAGGGCTTTCTATTCTTCTATTTAACTATTATCATAGTGATTTGGTGCTTCTCCCCTCCCCCAGAGGTGACTGGGATTTGTGGTTCTCCTGCCTCTGTCAGCACCTGAGTCACCCTGGTCCCAAACAGTCACGCAATCCTCTGGGTTTGCTCATGGGGTGATGTCTCCGAGACAAGTGAAAGAGGCTGAAAAACAGGCTGTGCAGGTGCATCTGGCTTGTCCCCAGCCACCCAGAGAATTTTATAAGCAAAGCACTTGAGTGACTTCTACAAGGCAAATTAGAGCTTCTGCTTAAATCCTGTCAATAGCTTCCCATTGCACTTAGGAAAGGCCAACATCCCCACTGTGGCCTTGATGCTACGTGCAATGGCCTGTGTCTAAATCCTGGCCTCTGTACATTAGTTGTGTGACTTTGGACAATTTATTTAAACCTTTCTACACCTCACTTTTCTCGTATAAAATGGGAACTGAGCCCTAGCGAGGTGGCTCAATGGATAGAGCATTGTCCTGGTGCACTGAGGTCATGGATTCAATCCCTGGTCAGAGCACACAGAAAAAGCAACCAGTGAGTGCACAACTAAATGGAACAACAAGTTAATGCTTCTCTGTCTCTTCCTTTCTCTCTTCATAAAAGAAAAAAAGGGGGAATTGAACCTACCTCATAGAACTGTTACAAGGGTAAAAGATGCTTAGGACTCAGAACAGCACCTGGCATATGGAAAACCCTTGAGAAATGAGAAATGTTAGCAGCTATTAGTATCATTACTTGGTCCCATATCCCCTTTGCCCTCTCTCCTAGGATGCACACCCTGGCAGCCCGGCTGTGAGCCCCCACTTACAACCCCTCTGCTTCCCGACCTCTGATAGCATCCAAAGGCAAAACAACAGGGCAAGGCCTCTCCTCAGATAGCTCCTTGTTTTATGGGGAGGTGAGGATGGGGGATCTTTCCAGAGCCTCTTCTGTCCCATTGACCAGAAAAGGATCCCATACCTGCCCCTAAGTGAGTAACGAGCAGAGAGGAAGTAAATGGAATTCCCTAGTTATACAACCCCTGAACAAGTCAGTCCCTGTTAGCTTTGACCAAGGCTTCTCAAACTCCAGGTGCATCCAAATCACCTGGAGAGCTTGTTAAAACACAGATATTTGGGACCCACCCCCAGGCTTGATTAGGGAGAGCTGTGGTGGGGTTAAGAATTTGCATTCTCGGCCCTGGCCAGTTGGCTCAGTGGTAGAGCATTGGCCTGGTGTGCATAAGTCCCAGGTTTGATTCCCGGCCAGGGCACACAGGAGAGGCACCCATCTGCTTCTCCACCCCTCCCCCTCTCCTTCCTCTCTTTCTCTCTCTTCCCCTCTCGCAGCCAAGGCTCCATTGGAGCAAAGCTGGCCCGGGCGCTGAGGATGGCTCTGTGGCCTCTGCCTCAGGCGCTAGAATGGCTCTGGTTGCAACAGAGTGACACCCCAGATGGGCAGAGCATCTCCCCCTGGTGGGCATGCCGGGTGGATCCCGGTCAGGCGCATGCAGGAGTTTGTCTGACTGCCTCCCTGTTTCCAACTTCAGAAAAATACAAAAAATAAAAAAAGAATTTGCATTCTCATAAGTTTCCAGATGCTGCACATACCAGGTGGCTAGAGACCATGCCTTGAGAATCCTGGCAGGGAGGAGGAATAAATGTTTGCCCTGAAGATGTAACCCAGTCTCCGACTGCATCTCCGTCCCTGGAGACTGAGACAGGGCATGCAAACTCCAGCATGATCGCGACTCTGTGAAGAGACTTCTGCCGGTTCTCAGGGCCTATGTTCTCACGGCCACTGTCCTGCTTCTGCTGATTTCTTGCAGCTGTTGCCTTTATTTCTGACCTCGAACCAAATGAGAGACAAGCATTACTAAAGACACCGTGGCCTAAAGCGCAGAACAGCAAGTAGCAGCAGAGACATTCCTGTTCTCAAAAACCCAGAGGCCCAGAGGCCATGCCACAAACATGGGTTCTCACCTTCTCACAGCCCTTCACTCCACACAGGGCCCAGCCAGCTGCCCTCCCTTCCTCCTTTACTCCCCCCACACCCCTCCTTTCCAGGCTCCCAAAAGGATTCACTGAGGGTTTTGAGCAGGGGTCCCCAAACTTTCTACACAGAGGGCCAGTTCACTGTCCCTCTGACTGTTGGAGGGCCGGACTATAAAAAAAACTATGAACAAATCCCTATGCACACTGCACATATCTTATTTTAAAGTAAAAAAACAAAACGGGAACAAATACAATATTTAAAATAAAGAACAAGTAAATTTAAATCAACAAACTGACCAATATTTCAATGAGAACTATGCTCCTCTCACTGACCGCCAATGAAAGAGGTGCCCCTTCCGGAAGTGCAGCAGGCCCGGATAAATGGCCCCAGGGGGCCGCATGCGGCTCTCAGGCAGTAGTTTGGGGATCCCTGGTTTTGAGCCTCAGAGGTAGAGAACCAGCTGGCCAGGAAGAGTAACCGCTGGAGGCATCCAGAGGCACCCAGATTGGGAAACGGGTTTAGAAAACTCTTTTAATGCAGTTTGATGTCACTCCCTCAGATTCTGGAAAAGTGACCATGTCCTTAACTGTGAACTGAGGGTGCTTAGGGAGGCCGGATGAGGGGAGGAAGAACCCTCTTGGATGTCAGCTTATTCTGAAATTTCAATTTCCAATGCACCTGGAGGAGTCCAGAGGGAGGCGTTGGTATTTATTACGTTGGTATTATAAAAGTTCCCCCTTTCCTTCTCAGGAGAGTAGCCGCTGTGTTGTTAAATAGATGGTCCTTTCGTTTGGAGGCCCCTTGTTGGGTTTGGAGGCCCATTGTTGGGTTTCAACCGCAAAAGAAGTCTGCGAGTTGCGAGTCTCAGAGAAGGAGGGGCTAGGAGGGCCGAATTGTTCAAACTGTTGGTGTTAGGAGCGAGCACCGGAAGCCCCTGCGGGCGGTGAGGCGACTCCGAGGCTATGAAGGAAGAAGGGAAGGGGGAAGTTGGGCCAGCGGATGGGAGCAGGCAGTCCTGTGTGGACGCCGGGGGTGGGGGTGGGGGAAGTTGGAGCTGAGGGGCGGTGAAGGATGAATGAGGACCACCTGGTGGCCACAGCACAGAGATGTCCCAGTGCCACTTTCAGTTGTGTGCTGAGCAGCTCTATCACTTCCAGAAACCCACGCATCTTCAGTGAAATTCTGCTCACAGAGCAGCAGCCTGCTATTCATGGTTTCTTGGGAGAAGAAACGGGCTACATCCTGTTTGAGTCAATTCCAGGGTAGAAATAAAGGGAACAGCTGCTCGAATTCAGCAGAAGCAGACCAGAGACACATGATTGTAAGCCTGAGAAATTGCAGAAGTCTGGTAGAGAGTGAGGGATGGGGTCTGAGCCAACCTGTTTCAATCCTAGTAAGCTGGGAACCCCTAGTTAAACCCGGTTTTGCCCCCTGCTACCCCATTAAAAAGAAGTCTATGTTTTGCTCAGGGGAGAGGATGGAGGTAGAGCATTATGATTGGTCAAAGATAATTATATGTATTTCCACTCCCCTCCACTGTGATTGGGTCGGGGTAGACATGTGACCCTGTCCTAGCCAATGAGACATAAGAGGAAGTTTCCTGGGGATTTTTGGGAACGCTGGTCAAAGTGGGGACTCAGAAGCATGGTTAAAAGCTTGGTTGCCTCTGACTAGCTATGCGATCTTGAGTGAGTTACTTGATTTTTTTCCTCATCTGCAAAATGAAAATAATAATGGTGCCTTCCTCCTAGGGTTGTTGTGAAGATCAAATGAGTGGATACATCTTAAATGTTTAGATAGTTCTGGCTCATGGTGAGCACCTGATATATAGTAGCTATTATTATTTTTATCTGTGGATATAGTATTGGGAGCCACAGCGGCCATCTTTCAGCCATGAAGGAGGGACCCTTGACACAGAAGATGGGAAGGCAGAAAGGAGTATTGATTTCAAAATGTTTTACCTCAAGACCTCTTAAGACAATAATAATTACACTCTGACCAGGTGGCTCAGTAGATAAAGTGTCAACCCAGCACACCAGACGTTGCAGGTTCTACCCCAGTCAGGGCATGTAAAAGAAGAATCAAGGAGTGTATAAGTGAAACAATGAGTTCATGTTTTTCTTTCTCTCTCTCAAATCAATAGAAAAAAATTTTAAATCACTTCTCAGCCTTTTGGCTAAGATCAAGTGTGAAGATAATAAAACTCAACTCCTTAGGCAACTTTGGGTATTGTTACTTGCAGCCTAAACCATCCTAACCAATTGGTACATTTCCTTTATGACTAGTGTTGATTTATAAGGAGAAATAAAACTATCTAGTCTATGGAGCACTGATTTATTGATGAGAATACTCACCAAGGAGGCAGACTGTAGCATTGATTGCTGGTTATTCTCTAATATTTAGTTTCTGCTTTTTTTTTAGTAAAAAGAACTACCATATTTTTAGCTGGGCACATGCTGCCTAGCTAGATAACATATGTCCTTTGCAAGTAGGTGAAGCCATATATGCTCAAGGAATGTGAATAGAAGTAATATGTGCCACATTCAGGCTTGGCCCTTAAAAAGACTGGGCATGGCTCTGGCTGGATAGCTCAGTTGGTTAGAGCATTGCTCCAAAGCACAAAGGTTGTCGGTTCAATCCCTGGTCAGGGTGTATACAGCAACAGACCAATGCTCCTCTCTCTCTCTCTCTCTCTCTCTCTCTCTCTCTCTCTCTCTTTCTCTCTTTCTCTCTTCCGTTCTCTATAATCAGTAAGTTTTAAAAAATCAAAAGGATTGGGCATACCCTCCCCTTACTCTTTTCTCTTCTTGCTGGTGAGAAAATAGCAAGAGTTGGAGCATGCACTTTGGATCCAGACATGGAAAAACCATTGTGAGAGGGTGGGCAGAGTTGCCTCACTAGCCCCAAACCACCTACTTCTGACCTCTTACATACAAGAAAAAAACAATCTTGTTTAAAGCACTGTATTTTTGGACTGTTCCCCTATTGCAGATCTCTATGAGGCTACAGAGTATCAGGTTGAAATAGTAGCAGAGAAACACTTTTCTATGGTTAGTACTATAATCTTATGTATTAGTCAGCTATTGCTGCATAACAAAAGAGCCAAAATTTAGGACTTAAAATAATGGTTTGTTATTTCTTATGATTCTGTGGGTTGGTTGCATTCTTATGCTGGTTTTTCCAGGGCTTATTAGTGTAGCTGCATTCAGCTGGAGGAATAGCTGAGGGGTGGGGTCAGCTGGGACAGTGGGGATGGCTGGGCCTCCCTCTTCATGTGGCTTTTCATCCTCAAGGAAGATAGTCCAAGCTAGATTTCCTCACATGGTAGCTCTATGAGAGTTCCCAGAGAAAATCCCAAAGCACTGCACTCATTTGACCTCTGTGTCATGGTTGCTGATACTCCACTAGCCAAAGCCAAGAGTCCACACGGATGCATGTAGATACCAGGAGTCTCGATTCACTGAGTCATTTGGGCAACAGTCATGATGTCCATGAATTTTGGAAGCTCATTAAGGATAATTAGAAATCCTACTGCAATGCTCATTAGGCCCATGTGCACAGGGACTAATAACACCCTAGGAATAGAAATAATTGAAATTCATTCCCTTATTTGGTTATTTATCACCTAGCTTCAAAGAAGTGTTTCAGGTTGTTTGTGTAAATATAGAAGGTTTTTAAATGATAAAATTAAATTTAAAACGAGTACTGGAGAGAATCAGAACAGAAGGAACATGAAGGTAGGGAAAAAAAGAAAAGATGGACCAAGATGAGGGTGAGAACCTGTGCCTGTCCCAGCAGGCCATGCTTCTTCCAGGAGAGGGGCATGAGGATCTCCAGAGAATGCTGGGACAAGATCAAGAAATGGTCAAAATGCCCTGGCTGGATAGCTCGATTGGTCAGAGCAGGGGTAGTCAACCTTTTTATACCTACCGTCCACTTTTGTATCTCTGTTAGAAGTAAAATTTTCTAACCGCCCACCGGTTCCACAGTAATGGTGATTTATAAAGTAGGGAAGTAACTTTACTTTATAAAATTTATAAAGCAGAGTTACAGCAAGTTAAAGCATATAATAATAATTACTTACCAAGTACTTTATGTCAGATTTTCGCTAAGTTTGGCAGAATAAATCTTTATAAAACAACTTACTATAGTTAAATCTATCTTTTTATTTATACTTTGGTTGCTACCACCCACCATGAAAGCTGGAACGCCCACTAGTAGGCGGTAGGGACCAGATTGACTACCACTGGGTTAGAGCATTGTCCAGATACACAGAGGTTGCTGGTTTGAGCCCCAGTCAGAGCACATACAAGAGCAGATTGATGTGCCTGACCAGGTGGTGGTGCAGTGGATAGAGCGTCAAACTGGGACATGGAAGACCCAGGTTCGAGACCCCGAGGTCACCAGCTTGAGTGCGGGCTCATCTGGTTTGGGCAAGGCTCACCAGCTTGAGCCCAAGGTCACTGGCTAGAGCAAGGGGTCACTCGGTCTGCTGTAGCCCCCTGGTCAAGGCACATATGAGAAAGCAATCAATGAACAACTAAGGTGCTGCAGCAAAAAATTGGTGCTTCTCATCTCTCTCCCTTCCTGTCTGTCTGTCCCTATCTGTCCCTCTCTCTGACTGTCTCTATCTCTGTCACACACCAAAAAAGGAAAAAGAAAAGAAAAAGAGCAGATTGATGTTTCTGTCTCTCCCCCTTTCCCTTCTTCTCTAAAATCAATCAATAAAATTTTTTAAAATGGTCAAGGGAGGGTGGAGGGGAAAGGGGGGAGAAGTGGCCTCCCAGAGAGCTCTATCACCTTGTGGGGCTCAGGTCAGCTGGGCTGAGGCTACATCTGAAGCCCTCTAAGGTGGTGCTTCTTACCCTTTGCTGTGTGTTAGGATCCTCCATGGAGTGGATTTAAATACAGAGACCTTGCCCCAATCCCTGAACCTGGATTTTTAACAAGCTTCCCAGGTGATTCTGAAGTAGTAGCCTTTGAACCACAATTTTTTAAATGGTTTTTTAAAATTGATTGATTTTTTTTTTGAGAGAGAGAGAGAGAGAGAGAAAGAGAAGCATTCATTCATTGTTCCACTTAGTTGTTCATTCATTGGTTGCTTCCCATATGTGCCCTGACTGGGGATCAAACCCACAACCCTGTTGTTTCAGGATGATGCTTAAGCAACTGAGCTAACTGGCCAGGGCTTGAACCACATTTTGAAGTGACTTTGAAGCCCATAAGTAGGTGCCAGGCTCCAGGCAGGATACTCAGAGGGGAAGAATAAGCAAGAAGAAAGCTTTTTGAATAAGTGGGTGGCTCTCAAAGTCCCAGAAAGATTCTAGAAAGGGGAAAGGGATGCAATGTGATTTTGGAACTCCCTAATACTATTTCAGATACTTTATTTCTGCACAGAACCATCCTCTTCCTAAACAGCTATCTCTTAGTGAGTCTGGGGACTTTCGGGAATATTACTGGCTCTGAGACCTGCCTACATCATACACCACAAGGGATGGGACCCACCCCCTTCCCAGCCGTGATTGGACCAGGATGACCACCTGATTCAAGTTAAACCAATCAGATTTTGTCTGCCAGGAAATTAGAGCAGAGTCAGGGGCTTTGGTATTAAGTCTACTGATGGCTGTTCTCCATAGTGAAAACCCAGGACCCCCAGCCCCCTTCGTTAATGTTCTACAGGATTGCCTGGTCCCTGCCCTTCCTGGATCCTGGCTGTTCAGCTTCCTTCCATCCTGTGACAAACTCTGGCAACCTTCCACTACTGGCTGAGTCAGCTTCAGTCCCTGGCTTCCAAAGGCACCTTAATTGTAAGGTGACCAACTTTTTTACAATGAAAACGGAGGACAAAAATAAATTGAAGAAAACTATTGTAAATAAAAGAAACATTTTATTCATTGCAACAATAATACACTATAATATGATAAAGGCATAATAAAAACATTTGTAATATTTTATATTGTAATTATGCTTACATGCCTATTTTTAATATTAATTGTAAGAAAAATGTACTCATTTAGATACAAATACGTCACATCACATGCAATGGACTGACTCTGCATCAATCGAATACGGACATTTACAGATTAGTCTTTCAATATCAAAAAGGAGGACATGTAGGAGGACCCTTTTCGAGGGAGGATGGAACTTACAAAAGGACTGTCCTCTCTAAAGGAGGACGATTGGCCTTGGCCGGTTGGCTCAGTGGTAGAGCGTCGGCCTGCCGTGCAGAAGTCCCGGGTTCTATTCCCAGCCAGGGCACACAGGAGAAGCGCCCATCTGCTTCTCCACCCCTCCCCCTCTCCTTCCTCTCTGTCTCTCTCTCTTCCCCTCCTGCAGCGAGGCTCCATTGGAGCAAAGATGGCCCAGGTGCTGGGGATGGCTCCTTGGCCTCTGCCCCAGGCGCTGGAGTGGCTCTGGTCGCAACAGAGCGTTGCCCCCTGGTAGGCATGCCGGGTGGATCCCGGTCGGGTGCACGCGGGAGTCAGTCTGACTGTCTCTCCCCGTTTCCAGCTTCGGAAAAATACAAAAAAATAAAAAATAAAAAAATAAAGGAGGATGATTGGTCACCTTAATTGCTACAGACTGGCAGAGTGAGGTGGGGTCAGAGTTAGTGGGTTTGATGTTGTCCCTAGGATCCCAAACTGAGCTGGGCCTTAAAAAAAGGAAATCATGAGATGCCAAAGGCTGAAGATGCTATTGGAAGAGCATAACAGCCTGGGAACATCCTGTGCTGCCGCTGGAACTCACTGCTGGATGCAGAAAGGGGGGGGGGGGAGCCGAAGGGATGCTCGTGGGGCCTGCACTGGGCGTCATCTTCACCCTCTTCAGCAGAGCCCACCATGGGATGGAAGAGCTGCTTAAGACCACTTACTTAGTTCTAGGAGGCAGAGAAACCTCAGGGTATGAGGTTCATATCTCTGAAGACTGACCTGAAGGCTGGTGTGGGAGCCAGCCTCCATTGTCCCCAGCAATCCCCACCTCCTGCAGATCAGGTCTTTGTACAGGCCTCTCCCACGTTAAATAGGGTGGACCTGGGTGACCAACAGGATATGGCAGGAGAGATGGCATGTGATTTTTGAGGTTATGTCATAAAAGACATGGCTTTGACCTCACTCTCCTGGATGGAGAAGCCAGCCGCCATGTTATAAGGAGACACAGCACCCCTATGGAGAGGCCCGCGAGGTGAGGAACCAAGGCCGCCTGCCAGCCATCAGCACCAACTTGCCCACCATGTGCATGAGCCACTGTGGGAGCAGTGACTGTAGTCAGACTGACATCCTGACCACAGCTTCACGAGAAACCCTGAGTCGGTACCATTGGCTCAGCCTCTCCTGGATTCCGACCCACAGAGGCTCTGTGAGAGAATCAGTTTTTTGTGTGTGTGGTTTTTTTTTTGCATTTTTCTGAAGCTGGAAACGGGGAGAGACAGACAGACTCCCGCATGCGCCTGACCGGGATCCACCCGGCACGCCCACCAGGGGCGATGCTCTGCCCACCAGGGGGCGATGCTCTGCTCCTCCGGGGCGTCGCTCTGCGGCGACCAGAGCCACTCTAGCGCCTGGGGCAGAGGCCAAGGAGCCATCCCCAGCGCCCGGGCCATCTTTGCTCCAATGGAGCCTTGGCTGCGGGAGGGGAAGAGAGAGACAGAGAGGAAGGAGGGGGTGGGGGTGGAGAAGCAAATGGGCGCTTCTCCTATGTGCCCTGGCCGGGAATCGAACCCGGGTCCCCCGCACGCCAGGCCGACGCTCTACCGCTGAGCCAACCGGCCAGGGCCGAGAGAATCAGTTTTTATTGTGGCAGGGTTTGGGGATAGTTGGTGGCCTAGAAACAGATAACTGACACAACTGAGTGTGAGAATGTGCTGAACTTGGAATGTCTCCAGAAACAAGTCACAAAGGGGTTGACAGGGTAAGACTGCGTGGCCCAGACTTGCCTCAAGGGGACCTCAGGCATCAACAGCAGTCATGCAGACTCCCCAACCTGTCCTGTATAGGGGATAAGAGAAAGGGGAGCCCCTCTGGTAGCTGAGGGAAGGATCCAAATCCCTTGGAAGCAGCTGCTCACTTCCCTGTCCAAAAGATATTTACAACTCCTCTGATACTCAAAATGCCAGAATTTCTGAGTGCCCATCCTATTGATAGTGAAACGTCTGCCTTTTCTTCTCCTGAGGAAAGCCCAAGGATCCCAGAATGTCTACCAGTCCAAAGGAAGCCATCTTGGTTAGTTTTTCTTAGTATAGGAAAAAAACAACAACACAGAAATTTGGTCTAGACCACAGAGGGGCCCCAGTTCTCAGCTGCACAGCCTTTCCCCAAATCAGAAGTTTCAGCAGTTGCTCATAGCATACTGAAGGGTGAGATGTTGCCTTCACAAAGCATCCAGGGACCCGTCCTAAAGGAATGACTCAGGGGTGTCCCAGTTTGTTAAAGCAAAGACGCACAGGCCATTGGTACCAGCAGTCCTGAAATGCTGAGTCAGGCTGTGTGCTTCCTGGGGAAGAAAGGGAGTCTCCAGGTTGTGCTAATACCGTGGGGAATTCTCCTGGCCTATCTGCGCTGGCCATTTGCCTCAGGGAAAGGCAGGCCTCTAAGGGTTTATGAGTCTCTTTTCTGCCTTTTAGTTTTCCACGTGCCTTTCACCCACCATCTCTACTTCCCCTCCACCAAGCCCCACTGCCTGCAGGCCATGTCTTCAGGCACCTTTACCCCCATGATCCACATCCCAAGTGGTCCCACTCTTTTCTCTCAGATTTCTCTTTCAGTAAATTTCTGTTGGCCTTGGCAACCACACTGTAGTGACTTCCATCCTCCTGATGTTATAGTCATGGTGTGGGGGCAGGGACCCTCACCCCAGCTCACTCCCCATATCCCATGATGGGAAGAAAGTTTCTTCCCTAGTCGTGGATCTATCATACAGGGAAGGGCCAAGGAGCCAGGGTAAGACCCTCCTGGGACCCTCTGCCCAGTACCCAGTGGGACAGATGCACCCTTGGGTGGCCCCACACCACAGCACCCACCACCACTCGTGTCCCAGCCCAGACCTACTCCCACAATGGCTTTCAGGACCCTGCCTGCCCATCTCCACCCCTGGGCCAGCTGTCCTTCTCCCAGAGCAGGGGTCTCAGCTGAAGACGGAAGCGAGGTCCCTCCAGAGAACCTTGTCCGCTAACTCGGGGTGAGAGTGAGTTTGGAGGTATTCCATCTACTCTCTGGAGAACTTTTCGGATCTAGGAAGAGCTGGGGATATGCTTTTTCTGCCACAGACCTCTGTGGGCATGAGCTTATAGGAAGGGCAGAGGAATAGTGAAGTCCGGGGTGGCATCTCTGCCATCCTCGGGCCTTGGCGCAGCAAGGAGGGAGGGATGGAGGCACAGCCTTCCTGCACACACAGCCAGGACAGCCCCAGAAGAGAGGGAGTCCACGTTCCCACCTGGGACGTGGGAATCATAAAGAGATTACAGAAGTAATGCCTATATTCAGCCTCTGATGAGGTGAATTTTCCAAAGGGAGCAAATACACTGGTAGGCAGGGCAGGGGTGGGGGGAAATGAGACCCTGAGGTTTCAGAATTCAGCCTCAAAGAGGTGGTCCTGAGTCCTGGCAGCGAAGCCAGGCAAGCAAGGACGCTCATAAATCTGTCTGGAGAACCTCAGGAATATGATTTGTGTCTGGTCATATACTTGTTGAATGAAAAAATGACTGAATCGGTGAATGACTCAGTTCATGACTCTAGGTGAAATCACTCGGGGATACAGCACTGAGAAATTCTGAAATCATAAAACCTGACTTCTAGAAGCCAGCAACGGCCAATAGTTGAGAGCTGCCCCTCAGCTCTCAGCCCCAGAATCTTAGGGTGCTGCTGAGATTAGCCTCAGCACCACCTGCTGGTGGGCACTGACTGGCCAGTTCCTACTATAGGGAAGTCTCACCTGGATGCAGGAGGAAAGGATGAGAGAATGCGGAGTATCCTCTCTCCTGGAACAGCGTTTACCTGACTTACTTTGAGGATCAGTCAGAAAAACAGAGAGCGCAGATAGGTCAGTCAGTAGAGCATCAGACTTTTAATCTGAGGGGGAAGGGAAGGGAAGGGAAGGGAAGGGAAGGGAAGGGAAAGGAGAAAGGAAAGGAAAATAAAGGAGAAAGGAAAGGAAAGGAAAGGAGGAAGGAAGGAAGAGAAAAGAAAAGAAAGGACGAAAGAAAAGAAAAAAAGAAAGAAAGAAAGGAAGGAAGGAAGAAAAGAGAGAGAGAGGGAGGGAGTGGGGAGGGAGGGAGGGAGGGAGGGAGGAAGGAAGGAAGGAGGGAAGGAAGGAAGGAAGGAAGGAAGGAAGGAAGGAAGGAAGGAAGGAAGGAAGGAAGGAAGGAAGGAAGGAAGGAAGAAAGGAAGGGAGAGAGGGAGGGAGGGAGGGAGGGAGGGAGGGAGGGAAGGAAAACATAGTAAAGCCTTGGAAAAGACAAAAGAGATTCCTGCATTTCCCTTCAGAGGAGGGCTAGGTGTCAGCTAGGTGTCCTCTGATGATGATCCTTCCAGGGTGTATGAGACTGATTGGCTACCTTTGACTGACTTTATAATTTCATAGGAATAGAGATAACTTGTTCAGAACAAGTAACAATGCAAGTGATTCCTATTCATTACTGTGGAAAGAAACTCTGTCTGGTAGAGAATGTAAACACCCGAAGTCACATTCTCATTTGAACTATTTTCAACATCTCGCTGGTTCCTTGTCAATGAATGAGCTAAAGAAAACCTTTGACACGTTTACTTTTTTTATTTGTATAAGGGTCAAGATTTTACCTTTTTTAAAATTATGTTTGAGCAGGTTCTTGGTCCCCAAGGAATCTACAAAGTCTCTCACACCTTCCTTCCCTTGCTGTCCCTTACCTGTTCAAGTGACACCAGCACTTGAACCTCTGGGTCCCCTGTGCCCAGCACAGACTTTGAGGACAAGCTGCCCTGCCAGCCTCCACCTCCCAATAGCCAGTTCCCACGGGCAGGGGTCAGGCCTGCTTCTCACTGGATCTGCAGAGTTCAGTAGTGGCTGTTGAATGAATTTATGGGTATAATTAGTTTGAACCACATCTCACTACTGGCAAAGGAGTCTGGTTTACGGGAAGCCAGGTATATGCAGACATAAAACTTCTTTTTTTGTTGTTCTTTTGACAGACACAGAGAGAGACTCAGAAAGAGGGACAGATAGGGACAGACATTTCCCCTCTTGGCCCACTTCCATCGCTGCCCACATAACACTTCTGAGCCAGTTTCCACATCTCTGAAATTAGCGTCATATTTCCTATGTGGTGAACATACAGATGGGAAGGAAGTCTTAGGTAACTGCCGCTTGTCTTCTATTTCTCTCTTTTAGTTTCTAGTCCTACCCCCCTCCCCCCCCAGGATAATACAAACAGGAACTGGTTCATTTCCTCTGGCTCCCCATCCTGCCAGGCCTACAGGAAGTGTTCGGTTAATTTTCTCTGCCTGGTTCATGAATGGGGGGAGGGTGGCTTGAGAGGCAAAGGTGCCCCTCTTCAGATGGACAAGAAACAGGACTTACTTAGCAGAAGCCTTGGGCACAGATGCTGTGGGTGCAGGGAAAGGCAGGGTTGCCTGAAAACGAACAGAGAAATTCCAAAACAAAAAACAAAAGGAGAGTCTGGATTTCAAGTAGCTGCAAGCCCCCACCCCAGCCGCAACCCATCCCACCCCGGAAGAGCGCATCTGCTTCTCTTGCCCGTGAATAGTTTCACCGGCTGAAAATTGCTTACTTCCTGATAACTGGGATGCAGGCGCCACCTCGTGGCCATTTCTGAACTTGCCCACCCAGGCTAAGGAGCCCAGAGGTCCAAGGGCAAAGAGAGCCTAGCCAACACTCTTCTCAAGTTCCTGACACACACACACACCCCATCTTCTCTCTCCCGTTTACTGAGCACTGATTGTATTCCAGGCTCTGTGCTCAGCCCTTTTTAGGATGTAAGGGAATGAGTTTTCCTAAGGCCGCGCAGCTAGGAAGTGACTGGAAGACGCTTCTCTCTGTACAGGAGAGGGACACTGAGCCAGTCGGTTCTGCCTCTTAAAGCGGTTGGCCTTGGGGCCTTTCAGCTCTATTCCAATATGTTTTTGGTGCCAACTCTGTGCCAGACCCTATATTAGGCACTGGAAGCTCCTATAATCCTCTGTCTTAGTCCCCCACAGTGCGGGTCACCATTCATATGGCCCAATTTACTTGTTAAGTGTCAATCTCCCATCAAGACTGTGGGCTTCCTGAGAGCAGGGGCCTAGCCTGTTTTCTTCATTGCTGTGTCTTCAGAGCTCAGAACTGATCTTAGATCACAGAATAGGTGCTCAATAAACATTCGTGAATGAACTAACAAATCTTTTTTTTTTTTTTTTCTTTTTTCTGAAGCTGGAAACAGGGCGAGACAGTCAGACAGACTCCCACATGCGCCCGACCGGGATCCACCCGGCACGCCCACCAGGGGCTGTGCTCTGCCCCCCAGGGGGCGATGCTCTGCCCATCCTGGGCATCGCCATATTGTGACCAGAGCCACTCTAGCGCCTGAGGCAGAGGCCACAGAGCCATGCCCAGCGCCCGGGCCATCTTTGCTCCAATGGAGCCTTGGCTGCGGGAGGGGAAGAGAGAGACAGAGAGGAAAGCGCGGCGGAGGGGTGGAGAAGCAAATGGGCGCTTCTCCTATGTGCCCTGGCCGGGAATCGAACCCGGGTCCTCCACACGCTAGGCCGATGCTCTACCGCTGAGCCAACCGGCCAGGGCACAAATCTTATATCAATGAATGATACAAGATTTAAAAAACAAACTAGCCTGATCAGGCGATGGCGCAGTGGATAGAGCATTGGACTGGGATGCGGAGGACCCAGGTTCGAGACCCCAAGGTCACCAGCTTGAGCGTGGGCTCATCTGGTTTGAGCAAAAGCTCACCAGCTTGGACCCAAGGTCACTGGCTCGAGCAAGGAGTTACTCGGTCTGCTGTAGCCCCATGGTCAAGGCACATATGAGAAAGCAATCAATGAACAACTAAGGTGTCATAATGTGCAATGAAAAACTAATGATTGATGCTTCTCATCTTTCTCCCTTTCTGTCCGTCTGTCCCTGTCTATTCCTCTCTCTGACTCTCTCTCTGTCTCTGTAAAAAAATAAATAAATAGGCCCTGGCCGGTTGGCTCAGCGGTAGAGCGTCGGCCTGGCGTGCGGGGGACCCAGGTTCGATTCCCGGCCAGTGCACATAGGAGAAGCACCCATTTGCTTCTCCACCCCCCCCCCTCCTTCCTCTCTGTCTCTCTCTTCCCCTCCCGCAGTCAAGGCTCCATTGGAGCAAAGATGGCCCGGGCGCTGGGGATGGCTCCTTGGCCTCTGCCCCAGGCGCTAGAGTGGCTCTGGTCGCGGCATAGTGACGCCCTGGAGGGGCAGAGCATCGCCCCCTGGTGGGCAGAGTCGCTTGTGGTGGGCGTGCCGGGTGGATCCCGGTCGGGCGCATGCGGGAGTCTGTCTGACTGTCTCTCCCCGTTTCCAGCTTCAGAAAAATACAAAAATAAAAAGTAATTAATAAATAAATAAAATTAAAATAAATAAATTGCATTAAAAAAATAAAAATAAAAAACAAACTAGTCCCTGCCCTCAAGGCGCTGACAGCCTAGTGAGACAGGCAGATTGGTAAAGGGCAGAAGTGGTTCCTGTCCCCCGACCTGTCCCCCCTGCCCCTGCCTTTGGTGCTTTGCCAGAGGGAACTACAGGAGCTCAAGGAGCCCAGGGGAGGCAGGAGACCTGGCCCAGGGCCTCAGGTCAGGCTTCCTAGGGAAGGACAGGGCAGCAGAGCTGAGATCTATAAGGGAGGGAAGAGGAAAGACACTCTAGGTAGAGGCCAGAGCAGGAGCATCTTGCAGGGAGAGGAGAGCCTGCATGGCACGAACCCTAAGCCTCAAGGAGGAACAGAAAGCAGGGAAGAGAGGTCTGCAGGGAATGCATCGAGTGAGCCATTAGAAGCACATTCCTTGACTATGCCTCAGATTCCTCACCCACAAAATAGGAATAAGCACAGAATGAGACGCAGGGCCGCCGCATACACAGTAACGTTGAGGTCTCTCCACCACTCTATGAACTTCCGGGGATGACCACCAGGGGCCAGGATCAGGGCCCCAGGATCCAAGCAGAAAATGGCCTGAGACCCAGTGCTGGGGAACACAGCACCCCGCTGGTTTAAATCAGTCCCTTTGAGATGGCAGCACTGGAAGACTTCTTGGGGTCCAAGCATCCAACCCCTATGAGATGGCGGAGCTTCCTCCTACGATGCACAGGACCCAGGGCAAAGAACTGGGGTGGGCTTCACCTGGAGGGCAGGGGATAGAGACTAGACACAACTAGTAATTCATCCTTTCCTCCAACAAATGTTTATTAAGCAGCTACTATGTTCCAGCTGTTAGAAGCCTGGGGGATGCAGCAAATAAACCGATAGAGTGTGTGTGTGTGTGTGTGTGTGTGTGTGTGTGTGTGTGTGTGGTGTATGAGATGTTGAAAAGTTCTTCTAGGGAGAAAAAAATAAAAAGAGAAATAGGGAATGTGCAGATGGTTTGAATTTTAAATAGGCTGGTTCAGGAAGACCTCCTGAGAAGGGACCTCTGAATTGAGACAGATGTGATAGGAGTGAGCCATGAGGCTGTGTGAGGGAGGAATGTCCCAGGCAAAGGGGAAGGCTGCAATGACCTGGGCACAGGGTGCCTGCTGTGGTCCAAGGAGCAGCGAAGGAGCCAGAGGGACTGGGAGGAGGGAGCCGATTATGCAGGGGCTCACAGGCCGCTGGGATGCCCACATGACAAAGGTGCGCGGTGGGAGAGGAGCACCCAGCCGCTCATTAGGCAGCTCGGAACTGGTGTCTCATTACCCGGCCACACCTCCCACAGTGCACCGTGAATTAATATTTTCTATAAATCCTGTAATTATCTTGTGAATAGTGCAATTATATTACATTGTGTTTGTGTGTGTTAAAAGCATTCATTTGTTAAATGTAAACATTTAAGACATAATATGTATTATGTAGCCCTTTTTACTTTTTTATTTAATAAACCAAAAACTTTAAACTTGGAAGCAGAGGGGATTTTTTTTCACTTTTTTTTTTTTTTTTAAGGAGAGAGGACGAGAAAAACAGGAACATTGATCTGTCCCTGTATGTGCCCTGACCAGGCATCTAACCAGCAACCTCTGTGCTTTGGGGCGATGCTCTGACCAGCTGAGCTACTTGGTCAGGGAAGCTTTTCTTGACTTTTAAGTTTCCTGGAGGCAGGTCTACACTCACACACTCACCCACACCCTCACATACACACACTCACTTGCCCACAGTGCCCAGCCAGAACCCAGTGCTGGTAGGCAGAGACCTGTTCACCTGCCACCCCAGGGTGGCATCAGCAGATCTTTGCAGTGTCTCCCACCACCTCTGCTTCTCCTGACCCAGCCCCTGACAGTTTACAGAGAGCATCCTCATGGACCTTTGATACAAAATGGGAAGGGATTAGTGTGTTCATTTTACAGATGGATACACTGAGGCTCTGAGACAACAGACACTGCTCAAAGCGGCTAAAGATGGAGCAGGGTGTCTGAAGAAGGCAAGATGGATATAGGGAAGACCAAAAAGTTGAAAGGTGAGGAGAAGAGCAGAAGAGTGTCCTTGCTAACCCTCTGGTGGATCATGACCTCAGAAAGACCTGGGCTTGAATCACAGCCATACCGTTTATTTACTGTGGGTAAATTCCTTGAACTCCCTGAACCTCAATTTCCAAATCTCTACAATGGGAATAATAATAGTACCTCATGATTTTGTCGTTTAGATTAAATGAGGCAATATGGGTGAAACAACTGTTGTTATTGTTATTTTCAATGTTACCAGGTCCTGGGATTGGGGGTGGGGTGGGATGGGGTGGGGAGGAGGCTGTTCAGATTACACCCCACCCAGGTAGTCACACGCTGGCCAGACTCCTGCTGTTTTGTTTCCTCTGCTGTGTAGACAAGCAGTTATTTTACGATTATCACAGCCAGTATTTCCATCACCCCTGCTTTATAGTTTACAAAGTGCTGTCATTCATTCATTCATTCATTCAGCATTTACTGTCTACTGGATAAAGCAGCACAGTACTGGGTCCTGGGTATCTGCTGGCACTGTCCCTACTCCCAGAGAGCTGACATCAAGTAGTTAATCATACAAATAAATAAATAGTTAGAAATTGGGTTAAGGGCCAAGAGAGAAAAATAGAAAGGGGCCAGGAGAGAGCATCACAAGGGGCTCCAATTCAATTTCAACAAATCTGCGCAACAGCAGCGAAGGATAATTCTCACACCATTGTCTGGGACAGAGACCCTGGATCTCAGGGCCAGCAGGCACCGGCCGAGGGCATCGATGTGGGGGCGAGGAGGGTGATGGAGCGGAGGCCAGCATGCCCAGCTGACTCCTCCCACCCACAGCAGCCCCTGGGAAGGAGCTCTGCCAAAGGATCCCTCCCCCCCCAGCATGAAGGGGTAAGAGGGAGAAGAGACCGTGAGGATTACAGAGGGGCAGGGGAGCCTGGGCTGAACAGAGTTTCAGAATCCAGGGAGAACAATGGTGTCAGACACCAAGAGGGCAGAGGGGATGGGGGCCGAGAAGAGAGGACTCGAGTAAGAATGCAGAAACTAGGGAGGGAGTGGTGGTGATGGGCCTGGAGCTCAGTGAGGGCATGAGGGGTCCCCTGGTACAGCCGTGGAGGGCGGGCAGTGAAAGCAGGACCCTCTGGAGCAGGGGTCCCCAAACTTTTTACACAGGGGGCCAGTTCACTGTCCCTCAGACCGTTGGAGGGCCGGACTATAAAAAAACTATGAACAAATCCCTATGCACACTGCACATATCTTATTTTAAAGTAAAAAAATAAAATGGGAACAAATACAATATTTAAAATAAAGAACAAGTAAATTTAAATCAACAAACTGACCAGTATTTCAATGGGAACTATGGGCCTGCTTTTGGCTAATGAGATGGTCAATGTGCTCCTCTCACTGACCACCAGTGAAAGAGGTGCCCCTTCCGGAAGTGCAGCGGGGCTGGATAAATGGCCTCAAGGGGGCCGCATGCGGCCTGACGGCTGTAGTTTGGGGACCCCTGCTCTGGAGAGCTCTCCCAGGGAGGCCTGCCCAGAGCGCCTCCACCACTCACAGTGCTCAGATCTCCTCCCCAATCCACTCCCTCGGAGCCCAGGGTCAAGGCCTCTCCCTCCTCCACCACAGCTTCTGAGCTCCCCCCACAAGGTATCCTAGCTGAGGAGGCCCCTCCCTGGGAACTGTTTCCTCAGCCCAAATTCAAATCAGACAACAAAAAAGACTTCCCGCTGGGAAGTCTGTGATAAATGGGGTCATTTCTGTCCCAAAAGACAAGGGACTGAGCACAGTGACTTCTGTGACCCCTCTCTAATTGTTAGGCAAAAAGAGCCAGTGTCTTCTCCAAACTGAGTGGGGAAGGAGGGGAGTGTTTTTGAACAGGGGGTGGGGGTTATAGGGGCAGAGCCCCAGCTGCCAAAGAGCAGCAAGGTCAAGAGCTCAGGCTTGAGCTAGACTCCTGTGTTAAACTCCCAGCTCGGTCACTAACCAGCTGTGTAACCTTGGGTAAGCTACTTAACCTCTCTGGGCCTCCATCCTCATCTGTAAAATGGGAACAACAGTAGTACCTATCTCTTGAGGCTCTCATGAAATGTCAGTTAATGAACTGAAACATGTCTAGTGCTCAGACCTGTGCCTGACACGAGGTGAGAACTATACAAGGTGGGCAAAAGTAGGGTTACAGGTGCTCATGTGGAAATACAATAGTTAATAAATAATAACACAAGAATAAACTGTGTTTCACATACTCACAACTGTAAACCTACTTTTGTCTCACCCTGTATAAGAGTTTGATAAAAGAAATAAAAGCTATTAGTGAGTTTTACTTGAGAGCCTCCTGGGTGTGGAGCACTGTGCCAGGTTCTTTATTTCTATGATCTCCAAGCCCCACATTCCTCTATAAGATCGTTCTTAGATTTGCCATTTTACAGATGAAGAAACTGAGACCTACAAAGGTGAAGCCACTTGTCTAAGTTGACCCAGGCTGACTCTAAAAGTCCTCTTTACTATGTACGCTGTGCTCCTTTTCTCCACCACAAAGGCAGGGGGTGGGCAAAATGGCTTCCCAGATGCCTGTTTGGAGCTTATCACCGACGTTCTACCGCTGAGCCAACTGGCCAGGGCCTCATTTTTTAAAAATAAAACATCGTTCAGACTTAAATATAAATAAAACGGAAATAATGTAAGTTATTTATTCTCTGCGGACCAATACCAAATGGCCCACAAACCGGTACCGGACCACGGCCCGGGGGTTAGGGACCACTGCTCTAACCAACTGAGCTATCCAGCCAGGGCCCTAGTATCCTCCTTTTCTTCATAAGGCACAGCTGAAGACCCCTCCAGTGTATAAATCATCCCACATTCGTCAGGGCCTGGGAAGATATCCGAGTTGTGCAGTGGAACTAATCGCTCAGAGCCACAACCATATCATTAAGCAATTAGCCCGGAGAGCACCAAGGCAAGGAAGTGACCTCACTGGCTGCTCGACACCGCCCTGCCCCCGGGGCGGGAGGTAATGGGGATAATCATGGCAGTGGTGGTAATGACATAGACGGTGACGTTGTCAAGTGATGGAAAAGATGACAACTCTGTCAGATCTTGATGTTGGTGGAGGAGCTGGTAATTGACTTGGGGGTTAAGGTGATGGCTAATGGTGGTGGTAGATCCTAGCATTGATGGAGAGGTGACAGTCGCAGTGATGACTCTGTGGCTGGGCTCTCAGCCTCCATTCCACCCTCCTACATGGGGAGGTTGGAAAACCAACAAATACGTGCCCCTCCCTCACAGCGTTTGCATGTGGAACAGGCAAATGACATTCACTCAATAAGACCGGCAGCTAAAGGGAGACTCGGTTGTTTTCTGTGCTTCAGTTTTCTCTTATAAAATAGGGATACCAGAGGATAGTGCCTGCCACATAATAAGCACCACACACATGTTGGTTGTTGCTGCTATTATCATTTTTAAGTTTCTTTAATTGTTTTTTGTCTCCTTTGAGCTGTTTCTGCCCGCTAGCAAGGCCATGGTAACGGGAGGTTTTCTACAGCAGCTCTGTGGTGTCAGGCCTCCCGCCTTCCAGAATTAGTCTCCAGCTCCCTGCTGGCCCAGAGGCCATGCAGTGGTGAACACAGTGGTGGCAGCTTCTTAAACGCAGCCTCCTGATCCCTGGATTGAAGCTTCTTGAATTCACAGCTCCAGAAGTAGTGACTGTTTTGGAGGGTCAGTTGTACATAGTTCTAGAAATCATTCCTGAAGGCTTGGTTCATTGAGCCTCTCCAACAATTGTCCTATATTGAATACCTTCCCACTAAAAATACCAAGGGGTGGGGGGTTTGACCAGGTGGTGGCGCAGTGGATAGAGCGTCGGACTGGGATGCGGAGGACCCAGGTTCGAGACCCCGAGGTCACCAGCTGGAGCGCAGGTTCATCTGGCTTGAGCAAAGTGCACCAGCTTAAACCCAAGGTCACTGGCTTGGGCAAGGGGTCACTCGGTCTGCTGTAGCCCCACGGTCAAGGCACATATGAGAAGGCAATCAATGAACAACTAAAGTGCCACAATGAAAAATTGATGCTTCTCATCTCTCTCCCTTCCTGCCTGTCTGTCCCTCTCTCTGACTCTATCTCTGTCTCTGTAAATTAAAAAAAACAACATAAAAACAAAAAAGGGGGGTTCTGTTTCCTGCTCTGAACCATGACAAATGCAATCTGAGAGCCTGATGGTTAAAGCTGTTGATACTTGAGGTAACAACTATGGTGACACAGAGGAGGATGATATTTGGTGAGGATTAGGGGACTAGTTTGATGGGTGTTGGATCTTGGGATTGACGGACATTGTGATCATGACAATGTTTGGTGGTAGAGGTAGATGATAACGAGATCTTGAGTTGCAAGCAACAGAATCCGACTCTGGCTGACTTATGAAGAAAAAGAGGATACTAGGGCCCTGGCTGGATAGCTCAGTTGGTTAGAGCAGTGGTCCCTAACCCCCGGGCCGTGGTCCAGTACCGGTTTGTGGGCCATTTGGTATTGGTCCGCAGAGAAAGAATAAATAACTTACATTATTTCCGTTTTATTTATATTTAAGTCTGAACGATGTTTTATTTTTAAAAAATGAGGCCCTGGCCAGTTGGCTCAGCGGTAGAACGTCAGCCTGGCGTGCGGGGAACCCGGGTTCGATTCCCAGCCAGGGCACATAGGAGAAGCGCCATTTGCTTCTCCACACCCCCCCCTCCTTCCTCTCTGTCTCTCTCTTCCCCTCCCGCAGCCAGGGCTCCATTGGAGCAAGGATGGCCCGGGCGCTGGGGATGGCTCCTTGGCCTCTGCCCCAGGCACTAGAGTGGCTCTGGTCACGGCAGAGCGACGCCCCAGAGGGGCAGAGCATCACCCCCTGGTGGGCGTGCCGGGTGGATCCCGGTTGGGCGCATGCGGGAGTCTGTCTGACTGTCTCTCCCCGTTTCCAGCTTCAGAAAAATACAAAAAAAAAAAAAAAATGATCAGATTCCCTCTGTTACATCCATCTAAGACTCACTCTTGATGCTTGTTTCGGTCACATGATACATTTATCCGTCCCACTCTAAATGCCAGTTCGTGAAAATATTTTCTGACATTAAACCGTGGCCCAAAAAAAGGTTGGGGACCACTGGGTTAGAGCATCATCCCAAAGCTCAGAGGTTGCCGGTTCAATCCCTGATCAGGGCACATAGAAGAGCAAGTCAATGTTCCTTTCTCTCTCTTGCCCTTTCTCTCTTGCTGAAATCAATAAATAAAACTTAAAAGGAAAGGAAGATATTGGGGAGCTCTGAGGATGGACACAAAGCCCAGAGATCTTGGCTGAGATAAATGGCAGGAACAAAGGAAGTGACAGCATTGGACAGACCATACCCCACTTCAAGACACCCGGTCAAGACTGTCACCATCAGACAACACATTGACCACTGCCACTAAAGGCCACCTTTCCGAGGAAATTCTAAACCAGGGGTCGGGAAGCTATGGCTTGCGAGCCAGATGTGGCTCTTCTGATGGCTGTATCTGGCTTGTAGACAAATCTTTAATTAAAAAAATAACGTTAAAAATATAAAACATTCTCATGTATTACAATCCATTCATTTCCTACTGCTCATGTTCATGGTTGCGGGTGGCTGGAGCCAATCACAGCTGTCCTCCGGGACACCAAATTTTTATGGATAATGCGAAACGTACACAGGTCGTTGTATGGATCTCACAGAATTACATTTTAAAATATGTGGCGTTCATGACTCTCTCAGCCAAAACAGTTCCCGACCCCTGTTTTAAACCCTTCTGTCTTTGCATTGCTCACTCAGGATTCAAAGTAATAACTTGGCCGAATTCAGGTTATGTGGCCCTGTCCTATCTGCCAGAGAGTGGGAGGAGGGGTCTGTGGTCCCTTTCAGCTTCAGTAGTCAGAGTGGGACCATGATGTCCACCAAGATTTACACAGTGAGGGCTTCCCCCTGAAAAGGAAGAGGGTTTGGATGCAGAACAACCAAAACCCAACAAAATCCCACTCAGTAAGGAAGCCTGCTAGTGATGATGAGATTAAAAGCTGAAGAAGACGCTGCCTTCTTTATTAAAACCAAACCAGGTTGTGGGTAGCTGGTGGGTAGCCGGATCTCTCAACCCTGGCAAGATCCAAAGTCCCTTGTGATCACCCAGGATTTCTGCTGTTACTGGCCCATCTTTCACACTCTGGCCAAGAGCAGATGGGACACTGCCTTCCTAGCCCAGTGCAGAGCAGGAACCCAGACATTCAAACAAGATGCTGTCAATGGCCCAGGGAAGACAAAGGGGATAGAAGCACAGACATCTATTCATTTATTCCATGTCCATTTATTTGGCACCAACCAGGTGCCCATTAGAGCAGAGAATGAGAGCCCTGTCCCAGGGAGCTTACAATCTAGTGGGAAGACACTCAGACCAGTAACACATAACTAGACAAGGTAAGTGCGAGGCTGGGAACACAAGGAGGATGCGATGGAGAAGGACAGGGGAGCACCTTAAGAGGGGATTCAGGGTGCCTGACCCGTGGTGGTGCAGTGGATAGAGTGTCCACCTGGGACGTTGAAGACCCAGGTTCAAAACCCCGAGGTCGCTGGCTTGAGCACAGCTCACCAGCTTGAGTATGGGGTTATAAACTTGAACATGGGCTCATGAACATGACCCCATGGTTGCTGGCTTGAGCCCAAAGGTTGCTGGCTTGAAGCCCAAGGTCACTGGCTTGAGCCCAAGGTCACTGGCTTGAGCAAGGGGTCACCACCTCGGCTGAAGCCCTCCAGTCAAGGCACATATGAGAAGCAATAAATGAACAACTAAAAAAATGACACTTCTCATCTCTCTCCTTTCCTGCCTCTCTCTTGCTAAAAAGCAAAAACAAAAACAGGGAAATCCTCTTTAAGTTAAAGTGGGAGAGATGAGCTGCCAGACATGCAGACACACACGTGGAGTTTCGGGGCAAGTGTGGGCTCCAAGTCCCTGAGGCAAGGACAAGCTTTTGTGCTTGTGGATCAGAAAGGTGGCCAGTGCAGAAGGAGCACAAGGGGCCAGGGTGGGGGAGGAGACGAGGTGAAAGTCAACCAGGTAAAGAAGTGGTATTTTCTTCATCAGTCAGGGCTGTCCTTTAATAAGAAGAACCCATCCTCAGGCATGAATCAGGAAGGAGAATATGGGCCAGTGCAGGCAGGTGTGCAGACTCAATGGCGGGAAGGTGAGGGTTCCCCCACACTGGGCTCCTGAGTCCTCAGCTAGGTCATCGCTGCACAGCGGGCAGGGGAGAATGGCAGGACATGTGTCCATCAGGCCATGCCACTGGAGCCATGATACAGCCCTGAGGAACCCAGGTCCAGACTGACCCTCATGTTCTTGGGCACCTCCTGGCAGTTTCCCTAGGGCCCTGGTTGGCAAACTGTGGCTCGCGAGCCACATGCAGCTCTTTGGCCCCTTGAGTGTAGCTCTTCCACAAAATACCACATGCGGGCACTACCTCGATAAGGAAGGTACCTACCTATATAATTTAAGTTTAAAAAATTTGGCTCTCAAAAGAAATTTCAATTGTGGTACTGTTGATATTTGGCTCTGTTGACTAATGAGTTTGCTGAACACTGCTAGGGGGACAGTGGCACTTTCTTGACTGACTCCCCCCTGATCACTGAGAAGAGGCCAGTGGTAGCAACTGAAGCCTCAGTCATCACAATCACACTGTCAGCTACATCACAATGATAATCACTGTCACCTTCACACCAACAGGCACAGGACAGGATATGAAATCTTCACGGACACCTGCCCCTGAGAGTTGGCAGAGCCCTGGTCCTTTCCTGAGCCTGTGAAGGCAATGGGACTATCCTGGGTCAGGGCCACAGCCAGCTCCGACCAGCTTGCGAGAGCCAATTCTGGGACTCTCTTCCCAATTCAGAATGCAGGGACATTACAGAGGTAACTTGAAATCAGCCACAGTGGAGGGCTTTTGATTATTTCTCCAGCTTATTTCCTCAGTTCATCAGCATATCTCTGGACAGAGCTCTGAGGACTGATCTGAATCCCCACCATTGCCTCTGTAAACTCCAGAGCCTGGAGCAGGACCAGGGAAGGAGCCGACCAATCATGTGCATAAAGTGCTGGTGGGCGGGTCATCTGGTGGGGGATGTAGTGGAGATAGGAGGTCACCCTCCGGAAAGACCCACCTGATGGTCAATTAGAGACCTCGGGCACTAGCACAGGGGTATCACCTTCACCAGAGCCTCTGCTGCAGCCCAGGAGTCTAAGGCCGGTGGCTTTCAGCCCAGCTGCTTGACTCACCCTCCTGAAGTTGGAACTCTGGGCTGCGTCTATCCAGGGAGGGACCAAGGGCTGCTCCTCCCTGTTCCCTGATCCCAGGATGAGCCCTGACCGTGGTCATAAACTGGGCCTGAGCCTGGTGACAAAGATCTCCACCCAGGCCCAGAGAGAGCCCCACCCTGGTTCTGGGTTGGGCACTGATCAGGCCACTGAAAACCCACTCTCACCTCCATCTGTGCCTGACACCGGCCCTGGCTCAGTCCTAGAATCTGGACAAGCCTGGTCCTTGAGCCCAAAGGGGAGCAGGCCAGGAGCAGGTGTGGCTCAGCACCATGGTTCACCTCTGCAGTTGGGGCTGGGGTTCCAGCCTGGGAAGCAAACCACGAAAAACAAAACCAAATCAAATGCACTCCTCCTTGCTCTAGTGGTATCACCATCTTAGGAAATAAAGCCTAAAACCAAAGTTGCTGTTCTAAGGCCCTAACCCCTCCGCACCACTGCTGGGCTCCCTCTTTGATTTGGAGAATTCTTGTCTTAACCCCCCCCCCCTTATCTCTAATAGCCTCCAGGTCCCCAGGAGGTGAGGGAGCTGAGAAGGCCCCAGGAACTTCATCTGAAAGCCCATGATGGGTGGAGGCCAGGACCTTATCTGGCTTGTGGGCTGGGGCAAGACCCTTCCCCTCTCTGGGCCTGTTTCTTCATTTACAGTCTGTCCATTTTATGGCAGGGTGCATTCTCAACAATGCACCACTAGGCAATTAATTGCATTGTTGTGCAAACATTACAGAATGTACTTACACAAACCTAGATGGTATAGCTCTTTACACACCGAGGCTATGTGGTCTAGCCTATTGTTCTGTAGGAAAGAAAAAATTAACAACAAAAAAATAAACCAAAAAATAAATAAACAAAAGTTTAATAACATGTACACTTCCTACTTCCTGTATACATGGGAAGGATCCAGGAAAACCAAGTAACTTGCCCAAATGGCTGAAACTAGCACTTTAAATACTATCTTCAGCTGAAGACAGAAGATGATGTAGGGAATGGACTGAATGATGGGAGGTTACCAGAAAAAGCAGTGAAGTTATTATGCAGATTTCAGCCTTGGCCTGATAAGAGTTCCCCAAATCACCCCCCCCACACACACACACACCTTCCAGGTACAGCAAGGGAGACACCCTTACAAATAGATATTTTTCTTACAAATGTAAATATCTTACAAAGGGTGTAACCTCTATCTAGTTTTCAGAGCTTCTCCCTGTCTGTTGTCTCTTAAAATTAAGCAGCCTAAAGTAATCCTATGTCAGAGAAACATACTTAGGGATGACGAACTTCTGTTTCCCTACAGCTCCTAGGCTACAAACCTGTATAGCATGTTACTGTACTGAATCCTTTAGGCAATTATAACAGAATGGTATTTGTGTAATGCATTGCGCTACAAAGTCAGCACTTTACAAGGTTAAGATGTCACTAGGCAATATGAATTTGTCAGCTCCATTATAATCTTACGGGACCACCATTGTATATGTAGTGCATAGTTGACCCAACTGTTGTCATGTGGCTCATGACTATACAGTGAGAGACTTAGACTTCCAGTTCTAATAAAGTTAAGCCCTCTGACGGAAATTTAGGGCCCCATGTTCAGGGTTAGAAGGGTTGTGCTTCCTGGATAATTCAGACCCAGAAGACCCATGAAACTTTCTCTAAAATATATGTGGGATACAAGGTTCAAGTCCTCAGATGTCCTCTTAGCTCTTGTGCTAGTGAGTTGGCCCCTTTGGGCCTCAGTTTCCTCATCTGTCAAATGGCACTAACATCAAGTTTTTGAGGATCAAATGAGAGAGTGGCAGGCAAAGAACTTTGTAAATTGCAGAATTCAGTCCTCATGGGAGAGAGAGGGCAGTGTGATTGCTGCTGTTATGGGTTAATGTTTTGCCATTCAGCAGAGAGCCCAGAGATCTGGCCCCACTTTCAGGTTGCTGGGGGACCTACTCAGAGCCTCCTTAGCACCCACTACCCCAGCCCTGCTTGGAACCAACTTGGGCCCAACATAAGACTCCTATCTGGCCTCTACACCTCAGGGTAGGACAAATCCTAACTGGCCACCAAGGGATCAAGGCTTTAGAGCTGGACCAGCCTTGGGTATCCTCAGATCCCACCCCTTAATGTTGGCCCAGAGAAGAGCCCCGGAGGCTGAAGTGAGTGCTTTCCTACCCCTTTCCTTCGACAGAAAATCTGCTTAAAAAGGAAAGGCGTCTGTTTGGCTTATCTGCAGCAGGTTACAGCTGTATTCACCTGGGATCCCCACTGCAGGGGTCCAGCTCAGACAGAGGGCAAAAGGAAGGCGGGAGCACCGGAAGGAAAGAGGATGGGAGGGTGGTTGCAGCAAGTGATCAGTGTGCTGAGATTTACCGAACCACGCTGTGGTAGGGAGAAGGATGGGGGCTGGCTGGAGGGGAGCCAGACACAGAGGCCCCACCCACTCAGACGTCAATTCCATCCCCTCTCCCTCCCCCGCGGCTCATTCTCCAGGGCGAGCTCCTCCCGTGGGAACTGCTGTTTCGGCAGCAGCGGGCGCCCAGCCACGTGTGTTCCTGGAATGAGGCTGGGCTGCAGGGCGGGCACTTTCCTGGGCAGCCGTTGGGGAGGCCCTAGACAGGGCGGCCCCTTCCTGGGGCCTGTGAGAGGGGGTGGCTGTGGGCGGAGCCCCTCAGTGGGCCTAGGGAAGCAGACGGCTCCTTCTGTAGCCTGTGGAGCAGCAGCTGGACAGAACCGGGGAACTGGTTTGAGATGCAGACTCTCAGGTCCTTCCCCAGACCTGCTGATTCATAATCTGTATTTTAACAAGATCCCCAAGCGACTCCTCTGCACGTTCCAATTTGACTCCTGTTCTACAAGAGTCAGTCTGGGCACTTACAGGTTAAAAAAAAAAGACATCTATAAACTTCCAATTATAAAATAAATAAGTCCTGCGGGTGTAATGTACAACACAGTGACTATAGTTAGCAATACTGTATTATATATTTGAAAACTGCTAAGAAGATAGATCTTAATAGTTCTCTGTCACAGGGGAAAAAATGTAACTATATAGTGATAGATAATATCTAGACTTACTGTGGTGATCACTTCACAATATATACAAATAGGGAATGATGTTGGACACCTGAAACATGTTATATGTCAATATCTCAATGAAAAATTAAACCATAAAAAAGGACAGATTACTTTCCTTTTTTATATTTCAGTTATAGCATTATCTTCTTTTTATTTTCAAAATTGGAAGTATATAAATAGTATATATTACCTATGCATTGCATTTTAATACAGGGAAGATGGCATTGCAAGATATTTGTTATAAAAGGGAGGTGCGGTCGGCTGGGGATGGAAACCCTCGGATGGGCACCCACTCCTGTTTTTAGTTGGCAACATCAGCCCTGAGGGGACAGAAATGGGAGCAAGCAGTTCTTGAACCTGAGAAGCTGCCACTCTTAGCAGGGGAGATGAGACAAAGACCTCTGTCACCATCTTCCTTTCCACGAAATGGGCTTACTCATCAGTCATCTCCACCAGTCTCCCCACGGGGGTGGACAGGCTCAGATGAGCTGGGGGACAAGGAGGGGCTCTGCGAGCTGCCTCCTGGGCAGTGAGGCCAAGGAGTGCCCCGCCTACAGCGCTGCCCTCTGCTGCTCCTCTCTGTCCTTCAGGAGTCCTGCCCTGTGCCCTCCTGATTCTGTCTGAGAGCTCCATCTTCCCCTATAGTCTCACTCTGCCTGCATCCTTCCAGTGCTGCAAAAAATAACACACCTGTCTGAACCTTGCTCCAAATTAGCAAGCATGCACTGAGTGCTGACTACACACCAGGCACCAAGAACCACTAACACACTGGGTCGTTGTTTTGTTGTGTTGTTTTTAAATTAACTGTATTGGGGTGACAGTAGTTTATACGATTATATAGGTTTCAGTTATTTTCTATGATACATAATCTGTATATTGCATTGCGTGCCCACCACTCAAAGTCAAACTTTCTTCTGTCACTGTATATTTAGCTCCCTTTACTCTCCCGCCACACACACACACACACTGGGTCTTTTATGCAGCCCCGAGAGTAGGTGATAATGACACAGTGAACAGATGAGGAAACTGAGGCTCAGCAAAGGGAAGTGATTTGCTTCCAGGTCGCATAGCCAATAAGAGGCCAAGATGGGATAGGAACTCAAGCTTTTGGCTCCCACTATTCCAGGATTCCTTGTCTGGAAAACAGGAATCAACTTTCAGTGACCTTGGGCAAACTTCCCTAGTCCCAAGTTCAAAGTCCCACATCAGAAATCTGTCTGTGGCCACACTGCACCACTCACTGTAAGATATGTTTCTAGAAGAGTGCTCCTTCCTCCCTTCCTCAATTATTCTTTCTCTCATGCCATGAATATTATAATTGTCAACAGTTCCAGGAGCTGGGATACACAGAAAACAGGTGAAATTCATGCCCTCCCAAAGCCACAGGAAACAAGCATTGAATAAATAGGTAAACACAGAGCATGATGTGTAGATGATGTTTGATGTTATGGAAACAATAGAGGAGAGCAGCAATTTTCAACGTGGTGTGCCACAAGGGGCACATTAGTGCTGAAAAAAATTATTATTATTTTTTTTATTTTAGTGAGAGGAGAAAAGGCAGAAAGATTCTCACCTGGACCAGGATCCACCTGGCAAGCCCAGTAGGGGGCAATGCTCTGCTCATCTGGGCCATTGCTCTGTTGTTCAGCAACTGAGACTTTTTTTTTTAGCACCTGAGGCGGAAGCCATGGAGCCATCCTCAGTGCCCAGGGCCAACTCGCTCCAATTGAGCCATAGCTGCAGGAGGGAAAAAAGGGAAGGGGGGATGGTGGAGAAGCACATTGTTGCTTCACCTGTGTGCCCTGACCAGGAATCGAACCTGGGACATCCACACACCCAGCTGATGATGCTCTACCACTGAGCCAACAGGCCAAGACCAAAAAAATATTTTTTTTAATTTTTATTTATTGATTTGAGAGAGAGACAGGAACATCAATTCATTCATGCATGTGCCCTGACTGGTGATTAGACCAGCAACTTCTGCACTTTGGGATAATGCTCTAACCCAGTGGTCCCCAACCCCCGGGCCATGGACCGGTACCGGTCTGTGGGCCATTTGGTACCGGTCCGCAGAGAAAGAATAAATAACTTACATTATTTTTGTTTTATTTATATTTAAGTCTGAACAATGTTTTATTTTTTTAAAATGACCAGATTCCCTCTGTTACATCCGTCTAAGACTCACTCTTGATGCTTGTCTCGTAAGTTCGACAATTATATTTAAAAATACCACAGTTTTTACGCCAGTCGCATAATTTTATTTTGTGCATTTATCCGCCCCACCCTAAAGGCCGGTCCGTGAAAATATTTTCTGACATTAAACCGGTCCGTGGCCCAAAAAAGGTTGGAGACCACTGCTCTAACCAACTGAGCTATCTGGCCAGGGTGCAAGAATTTTTAAAACATGCAATACCTAACTATTTAGTCAGGGGCACTGACTTTTTTCCCCTTAGATTGTCAAATAAGAAGTGACAACAGCCAACACAACAATAGCTGTCTAGTGTGAATGAAACATTGATATATATATTTTTTTGTCAGATCAGCAAAAAATATATTTTTTGGTGTGTTACGGAATTTTAGTAATTAGTTCATGTGTGCCATGAGATAAAAAAGGTTGAAAATCTTTTCTACTTCGCTGGAGTAGAGGATAGCTGGGCTGGGGAGGGAGGTTGCACTTCTAATTGGGGTAATAGAAAGGCCTCACTAGGACACATAGAGAACAGGGGAGAAGCCACTTCACCATCAAGGGGAAGAGGGTGTTGGAGCAGATAAAAGAGCCATTACAAAGGCCTTGAGATGAGAGAAGAACGAGGAGAAGGCCAGTGTGACTCCTCGATGAGTGAGGGGAGGGGGGAGGGGACGGGGCGGGGTGTTCCTTAAAGACTTGCAGTGATTGAAAGGACTTTGGCTTTTTCTCCAAGTGCAATGGAGATATTAAAATGACATGATCTGCCTGACCTGTGGTGGCGCAGTGGATAAAGCACCAACCTGGAAATGCTGAGGTCGCCAGTTCGAAACCCTGGGCTTGCCTGGTCAAGGCACATATGGGAGTTGATGCTTCCAGCTCCTCCCCCCGTCTCTCTCTCCTCTCTCTCTCTCTCTCTCCTCTCTAAAATGAATAAATAAAAAATAAAAAATTTAAAATTTAAATAAATAAATAAATAAATAAAATGACATGATCTGGCCTTAGCTGGTTAGCTCAGTTGGTTAAGAGCATCGACCCAACAACAAAGTTGCAGGTTCAATCCCTGGTTAGGGCACACACGGAAAGCAACCAAAAAATGCATCACTGAATGAACAACAAATCCTTCCCTTTCCTCTCCCCTCTCACTCCCTTCCTGTCTCTCTAAAAAAAATAAATAAATAAAATTAATAAAAATTAAGCTTAGGCCTGACCAGGCGGTGGCGCAGTGGATAGAGTGTCAGACTGGGATGTGGAGGACCCAGGTTCGAGACCCTCAGGTTGCCAGCTTGAGCGCGGGCTCATCTGGTTTGAGCAAAAGCTCACCAGCTTGGACCCAACGTCGCTGACTCAAGCAAGGGGTTACTCGGTCTGCTGAAGGCCCACGGTCAAGGCACATATGAGAAAGCAATCAATGAACAACTAAGGTGTTGCAATGAAAAACTAATGATTGATGCTTCTCATCTCTCTCCATTCCTGTCTGTCTGTCCCTATCTATCCCTCTCTCTGACTCTCTCTCTGTCTCTGTAAAAAAAAAAAAAAAAAAAGCTTAGATATCCAAGTTTGGATAGCTCGAATAGTTTGGATAGCTCAGTTGGTTAGAGCATGATTCTGGAGTGCAGAGGTTGCCGGGTTCAATTCCCTGGTAAGGGCACATACAGGAGCAGCTAGATGCTTCTATCTCTCTCTTTCCTTGCCTGTCTCACAATAAATAAATAAATAAATAAATAAATAAATAAATAAAATCACATGTTTTGACTTGTGTTTTACAAGGATTGCTCTGGCTGTTGGGTTGAAAAGAGACAAATGTAATAGCAGGGACCAGTAGGGAGGCTCCAATAATCCCGGAGAGAGGGGTGATAGTGGGATGTGAGAGAAAGGGAAATAAAAATGGATTAGAATTTTTAGCCCAAAAACTAGAAGTTGCCATTTGCTGTGAGGAACAATTTAGTTCAAGAATTCAGCTTTGGCGAGACCTGTGGTGGCGCAGTGGCTAAAGCGTCGACCTGGAAATGCTGAGGTCGCCGGTTCGAAACCCTGGGCTTGCCTGGTCAAGGCACAGATGGGAGTTGATGCTTCCAGCTCCTCCCCCCTTCTCCCTCTCTGTCTTTCTCCTCTCTAAAAATGAATAAATAAAATTTAAAAAAAAAAAAAAGAATTCAGCTTTGGACATGCAAAGTTTAAGAAGACTATATAAACATACAAGTAGAGATGGTGACTAAATTTAACAAATGAGTGTGGAGTTGGGAAGAGAGCTCTGGACTGGAACATGCAAGTTTGAGATTTACCAGCGCACAAATGTCATTTAAAGCTTGACACTGGAAGAGATCACCCAGGGGCTGGGTGCTGACAGACAAAGACAACTTAACCAGGAAGTGAGTCCCGGGCATTTCACTGTTTAGAGATTAAGCGGTTAAGGAGGAAACCACAAAACAGCAGTCAGTGAAGCAATAGAAAAACAGGACAGCAAGATGCCTCAAAAGCCAAGGAAAGAAAGTATTTCAAAGAGGGAATGACCAGCTGTGTCATGGGCAATTTACAGGTCTCATAAAATGTGAGGATTGAGCCTGACCAGGTGGTGGCGCAGTGGATAAAGCGTTGGACTGGGATGCTGAGGACCGAGGTTCGAGACCCCGAGGTTGCCAGCTTGAGCGCGGACTCATCTGGCTTGAGCAAAATAAAAAAATGCTCACCCAAGGTTGCTGGCTCAAGCAAGGGGTTACTCGGTCTGCTGTAGGCCCGTGGTCAAGGCACATATGAGAAAGCAATCAATGAACAACTAAGTTATTGTAACGAAAAACTGATGATTGATGCTTCCCATCTCTCTCCGTTCTTGTCTTTCTGTCCCTAGCTATCCCTCTCTCTGACTCTCTCTCTCTGTCCCTGTAAAGAAAAAAAGAAAATAAATAAACTTAAAAAAAAAAGTGAGGCCTGACCTGTGGTGGCGCAGTGGATAAAGTGTCAACCTGGAAACACTGAGGTTGCCGGTTCAAAACCCTGGCTTGCCTAGTCAAGGCACATATGGGAGTTGATGCTTCCTGCTCCTCCCCCTTCTCTCTCTCTCTCTCTCTCTCTCCCCCCCTCCTCTCTAAAATGAATTAAAAAAAAATGTGAGGATTGAGAATTGACAATTAGAATGGGAGAAAATTTTGCAAATCATATATCTGACAAGGGACATGTCTCTAAAATATATAAAGACCAGCCTGACTAGGTGGTGGAGCAGTGGATAGAGTGTTGACCTGGGATGCTAAGGAACCAGGTGTGAAATCCCAAGGTCGCCGGCTTGAGCATGGGATCATGGGCTTGAGCATGGGATTACAGACATGACCCCATGGTCATTGGCTTGAAGCCCAAGGTCGCTGGCTCAAGCAAGGGGTCACTGGCTTGGCTGGAGCCAGTCAAGGCATGTATGAGAAGCAATCAATAAACAACTAAAAGTGCTACAACTACAAAGTGATGATTCTCATCTTTCTCCCTATCTGTCTGTCTCTCTGTCTCTGTCTCTCTGACTAAAAATATATATATAAAGACCTCTCAGAACTCAGCAATAATTTTTAAAAGAATTCAATAAAAAATAGGCAAAGGATTTGAATAGACATTTTCTCAAAGAGAGAAACATGATATGTTGTTCCACTATTTATGCATTCATTGGTTGATTCTTGTATGTGCCCTGACTGGGGTTCAAACCCACAACCTTGGAGCATCAGGATGATGCTTTAACCAAAAGAGCTACGTGGCCAGAGCATGACTAGTAATTCTTCTCCTAGGTATATATCCAAGAGAAATGAAAACATATATCCACACAAAATTTAAACATGTATAATACCAAGAGAGACCCTAACGTAAACTATGCACCTTGGGTGGTTATGAGTGTCAATGAAAGTTCCTCAATTTTAAGAAATGGGCCACTCGGTGAGGTTTCGTTGATAATGGGGGAAAGATTATGCAACATATAGTATGGGCACAGGCTACAAGGGAAATCTCTGTACCTTACTCTCAATTTTGCTGTGTATCTACAACTATTTAAAAAAATTTTTTTTTTACTTGTATATGAATATGCATAACAGCATTCATAAGAGCCAAAGACTGAAAACAATCCAAATGTCCGTCAACCAATGAATGGATAAATAAAATGTGGTATGTCCATATATCCATAGAATATTATTTGGAAATAAATAAAAAATGAAATACTAATACATGCTACAACATAGATGGACTTTAAAAATATTATGCTGAGTAAAAAAAAAACAAATCACAGAGACCACTTATACAATTCCATTTATACAAAATGTCCAGAAAAGGCCATTCTATGTAGAGACAGAAAATAGTTGCTTAGAACTGTGAGCTGAAGGGGTTGGGGGAAAAATGGGAGTGGCTGATAAAGGGGTACAGGGTTTCCTTAGAGGGTGATGAGAATGATCTGAAATTGATTATGGTACTGGTTGAATAACTGTGAGTATACAAATTAGTATTGAGTTGTTGTACACTTTATATGGGTGAAGTGAGAGATTGAGCCTGTATCTAAAGATTGGCGCCTAGTAAGATTCCAGGCTCTGGTTTAGCATCTCAAAGCTGAGGAAGGGCTAATGTAGGAACCAAGACTCTGCCCAGAACTTCTCCCTTCCCACTACCTCAAATCATAGAAGATGTGAATGGAAGAATCTGACTCCTATTTCATTCCCATTTTACACAATAGGAAACTGAGGTTCAAATAGGATGAGTGACTTACCTATGTCACTAAGACTCAATTATCATAGAGACTAAGTTCCCTTTTAAAATCAATAAACATCAGAATGAATATGGGAAATTTTTACAGGGGAGCAAGGTTCATATATAACATTTGAAATCCACTTGGACTCTTCAGGTTGTACCCCAGCCAGCACTATTTCCTTCCATTCACTAGGACAATAAAAAGTTTGGTTTTGGTGAAAATGAAAACCTCTATTGAGTTTCTGTCTCTCTCAACAATGATGTTCAGGTACTGTGATTGGGCAAACATTGGACCAATTACCTTTGGGAATATTAGTGTCTATAGAAGAGTGATTCACAGTTCATGAATTTGCTAATTGCTCTTCCTAGTCCAGATAGAAGGAAGGAAAGAGGAAAAGAGATCTGTTTTCTTCCTTAGGGAACTTGATTCAAATGTGTGGGGTGGGCACAGCACCAGGCCACCCTCCAAAGTTCCTGCTCCTATGTTTCAAGTTCCAGCTCCAGCAAGTCTTCCTAGGGGAAATCCCTTCTGCTTTCTGGACTCCAGTTTTCCTATCTAGAAAGTGCAATGAGAGTAAACAAAATGGTTGTCTAAAGACCTCCCAGCTTGAGCCTTCAGGGCACTAGGGATATGTGGTTTAGCACCGTCTCTGCTACCCTGACTGTCTAAGAACAAGCACGGGCAGATAGGGCAGAAGTGGATCCAGTAGACACAATGAAAATGTCACCTCATTAGGGAGGCCGTTCATGATTACACCATCTAATGATGTAATCAATCTCTCCAGTTCTCTTTCTTGCTCAGTATATCCTCTTTTTCTCGCATACACACATGGTTGCTCCTTATCCCATTATCCTTTTTTATTTTCATCTTAGCGCTATCTGAAATGTCTTATATATTTGTCTACTTGACTTGTCTTTCCTTTTTTTTTTTTTTTACTTTTTTTTTTTGTTATTTCTCCAAAGTGAGAAGTGGAGGGATGGGGAGCGGAGGCAGACAGACAGACTCCCACATGCGCCCAACCGGGATCCACCCGGCATGCCCACCAGGGGGCGACGCTACCCATCTGTGGCGTTGCTCCACAGCAACCGGAGCCACGCTAGCTCCTGAGGCGTAGGTCATGGAGCCATCCTTAGCGCTCGGGCCAACTTTGCTCCAATGAAGCGGTGGCTGCAGGAGGGGAAGAGAGAGATAGAGAGAAAGGAGAGGGGGAAGAGTGGAGAAGCAGATGGGCACTTCTCCTATGTGCCCTGGCCGGGAATCAAACCTGGGACCTCCACACACCGGGCCAACGCTCCACTGCTGAGTCAATGGGCCAGGGCTTGACTTGTCTTTCTACATTAGACTGTTAGTTCTAGAATGGCAGGAACCTTGCCTCTCATATCTCTGGGCCTAGCCCAGCATCTGGTATATAGTAAGTGCTTAGTATATATATACTGCTCGCAAAAATTAGGGGATATTTTATTGCTTTATATTCATTTCGAAACCTCTAATTTTTGTGAGCAGTATGTACCGTATATGTTGTCTGATGAATGAATAAATGAATGAATGGATTTGTGGGTGGTACCAGTATGCTGTATGTTTATGCTGTGCCAAGTATGACTATGATCTGTACCAACTCTTCCATTAGGAGCAGCTGAAAAATAGAGCTTGGGAGTCAGGAGACCTGATTTGGGTCCCACACTGCCAATCAGTAATTGCATTACCTTAGGCATTTCACTTGACCTCTCTAAGCCTTGGTTTCTTCAACTGTAAATTGAGATAATGACCCCCACATCTCAAGGTGTATTTTTAGGAATTAGAGGTGGCACATAGCAAGTATTCAATAACTGTTTCCTTTCTTTTCCTTCCTCTGTGGAGGCATAGGGGTGGTAGCTCAAGGGTCGGGAGGTTGCTTATCTATTTCTTATCTTTCAAGAGAAGGTAAAACAAAATAGCAAGCAAGTTTGCTGAGGACAGTGCAAAGGACTTGGTTAAAGTCACACAGCCACATAGTGGAGTAAGCAGCAGGTCCCCTCTGGAGGCCAGAGGAAGGCTCAGATCTCAGACAAGATGGAGAGAGGGGACAGGGGCAGGATGTTGCTTGGGCTGGGCCTCCAGAAAGAGGGGTGGCTGCTCTAGGCTGAGTGTGTCAGCCTCCTGAGTTCTAGCCCTAGGTCTGTCAGAGGCAAGCTGGTGGTGACTCTGGAATATAGTTTACATTTCCGGGTCTTAATTTCTCTTTCTGTACATTGGGCATATTACTCCTTGCCCATACTGCCTTACAGAATGGAAGTGTTAGGAGAATGGCATTTAATTTGATATATTGTTAGGAGCATGATTGTAAGACGTGCCTTAATTTGGGGGCTCAAAATTTTAAAAAATGTATTACATAAAGTTATTGGACTCAAGTTTTATTCATCATTAAATTCATACAACTCCTCATCAAGCGTGAAAAAGCGGGAAATGCAAGTAAAAAAAAAAAAAAACTACCATCACTGTATAAGACGCACCCAGTTCTTAGACCCCAAATTTTTCTAAAAAGGGTGTGTCTTATACATGGGGAAATATGGTAATTTAAAACAGACTAGTGCAGGGATGAATCATACAGCTCAATTTCTAAAATTTTGCCGCAAGAACATATATTTAAATTCAGAATAAAGATTAAAAGTAACAATAATAATAAGCTACATCTCTCTGGGTTCTGTTAAGTGGGAAACAAAAACTTGTAAACATATTATTTCAATAGAATATAAGAAAATTTTTGGCCAACTATAAGTAAATCAAATTTTAAAAAATATTTACTGAGTACTTTTTCTGGGCAGATGAAGAAGGGGACTCAGAAAGGTTTAGTGTCTTGTCTAAGGGCACAGAGGATCTGCGAAGACTGAGAAGAGGATGGCAGGAAAGATTTCCACCAGTCACCCAGGAAGCCTCTGACAGATGGGGCTGCAGAAAAGCCTGAGATGCTGGGTCAGGAAGACCCCCCTCCCCAGTTCCAGCTTCCCTGTATCCCCCAGTCCTGTAAAGGCTCTGTGTCTCCAAGTCTAGGGGAACTGGAACCAGAAATATCAGAGTTCATGCTGCATGTCACCATTTCAGCCAAATAAGTAGAGACGGGGGTTGTGTTCCCAAGCCGTCTCAGCCCCCTATCCCCAGCCAACTTTTTTTTTTTTCTTAGAGAGTCAGAGAGAGAGAGGGATAGACAGACAGGAACTGAGAGAAGAGAAGCATCAATCATTAGTTTTTCGTTGCGCATTGCAACACCTTAATTGTTCATTGATTGCCCTCTCATACGTGCCTTGACCGCAGGCCTTCAGCAGACCGAGTAACCCCTGGCTCGAGCCAGTGATGTTGGGCTCAAGCTGGTGAGCTTTTGCTCAAACCAGATGAGCCCTCGCTCAAGCTGGCGACCTCGGGGTCTCGAACCTGAGTCCTCTGCATCCCAGTCCGACGCTCTATCCACTGCACCACCACCCGGTCAGGCCCCAGCCAACTTTTTATAAGAAGAAAAGGGTAGGTACCCAGTTTTGGAATTTCAAAGCAAAGTCCCCGCTCTGAACAGGTTCCCCTGCCTCTGAACCTGAACATTAAGCCTGGTTAGGCTGTGGTTGGCCAGGGCCAATAAAGAGAGTGCGTTAAAAAGTCTCTACCTAGGCCCTGGCCAGTTAGCTCAGTGGTAGAGCGTCGGCCTGGCGTGCAGGAGTTCCGGGTTCAATTCCCGGCCAGGGCACACAGGAGAAGCGCCCATCTGCTTCTCCACCCCTCCCTCTCTCCTTCCTCTCTGTCTCTCTCTTTCCCTCCCGCAGCCAAGGCTCCATTGGAGCAAAGATGGCCCAGGCGCTGAGGATGGCTCTGTGGCCTCTGCCTCAGGCGTTAGAATGGCTCTGATTGTGGCAGAGTGTCGCCCCAGATGGGCAGAGCATCGCTCCCTGGTGGGCATGCCAGGTGGATCACAGTCAGGCGCATGCAGGAATCTGTCTGACTGCCTCCCTGTTTCCAACTTCAGAAAAATACAAAAAAAAATAATAATAAATTTAAAAAAAGAAAGTCTCTACCTAGGATCATAGAGGGTGTTCTGTCCTTGGAGCACAAAGGCTTTGCTTGCAGTCTACTGGGGCAGCAAAAGTGTATTACTTGCAGATCTCATTAAGTCATGTAGGCCTGTTCAGTATCCCAGTTCTTGGAACAAAGCTTTTACTTGCATTAACCGTTAAGACCACTGACCATAATCAACGCCACCATTACTCAAGCTAAGATTTTAACAATTTGAGTTCTTCCTTACAGAACAAGCATCCGCCCACAGATTCTATGGCTCAGGGTCAGCACCTGGGCCCGACTTGTTCCCCTGTGTGATCCTGGGGGAGTCACCCACGTCCCCGCTCTGAACAGGTTCCCCCTCCTCTGAACCTGAACATTAAGCCTGGTCAGGCTGTGGTTGGCAAGGACCAATAAAGAGAGTGCGTTAAAAAGTCTCTATCTCGGTAAACTGAGTTTGTTGCCTCTCTTTAACTCTGGAAGACTGCGGGAAAGCAGGAGGAGCGCTGTGTGGAGTTGAACAAGTGGTGCAATCTCTCTGGGCTTCTGAAAATAGCGGATGACTAGGACCAAGCCAGGTAATATATAAATTCCTTTCAGTGCCAAAAACAAACAAAAAAACCTCCGAAATTTCTTAGCGGTCGGACTCCGCTACAAACTCACTGGTCACTTCCCTCGCGTCTGCCCCTAAAGAGCGCAATCCCTTTAAGTTGTCCTGCTCAGCCGAGGCCAATCACGGTGAACAGAAGTTCTTTAAGGACCAAAGGAGGGAATTCAGCGGAGGAGGAGGGCGGGGCAGGGGCGTGCCTTCCAGTCAATCAAAATCTCCCTGGTTCTGCTGACCAATGGCAGGGCCGTCGAGGGGCGGGGCGGCTCCGTTGTGTGACAGCCGCTGGTACCAATGGGCAAGTCGCCCGCGGCCTATAAAAGTCCGCTGGGCCCGAAGCGACAAGCTTTAGGGTCGGCAGGTCGTCGCCTTCGTAGGTGTGCCTTGGAATTGCCTCGCTGTCGCTGCCGTCTGGTCCCTACTGCCGCGCTCCCCGACTTGGCCCCGACCCAGCCGCTCTCCCGGCCCTCCTACCCTTACCCACCCCCCGGTTTCTGCCGTCGGGGCCCCGGGGCCGGGCTGATGATGCAGTTGGAGAGCGGAGCTGAAGGTTCGGACCGGGCGGCTGCGCGGGTAGGGACCGCTGCGGCCTCGGCGGTGGCCACGGCCGCCCAGGCAGGCGGCGGCCCCGACCCGGAAGCCTCCTCGGCTTCCCTCGGACGGCACCTGAGTGGGCTGTCCTGGCCACAGGTGAAGCGGCTGGACGCGCTTCTGAGCGAGCCGATTCCTATTCACGGACGCGGCAACTTCCCCACGCTGAGCGTGCAGCCCCGGCAGATTGTGCAGGTGAGAGGGCGTAGGGTGGGGCATCTGGGGTCTCTATCCTGAGGCTCTCGTGGCTGGAAGGGACCCATAGACTGTTGGATTCTGTGGACAGCTAGGGAAAACGAAGCTCAGAAAGGGACAGGGGCTGTAACAAAATCGCACAGAGTTCATGGTAGACCATATATATCTCCTTCCCCCTGCACTTCATAACTCCTCCCCACTTGGCTTTCCCTTCCACCGCCCCTGGGGAGCCACGATTCTCCTCGGACTATTCACCCAGGCCCTGGCTTGGAGAGGGGGCCTGAATGAGAGATCATCAGCAGGTGGGGAGAAACAGTCTCACCTGCAAGGACAAAAGATGCCAGGCAGCCCTGGATGGGTAGGTGTGCATTCTGGGGTCCAAAAGAGTTCTTTTCACCCCAAATGCCATTCCTGGGCCTCCTTCCCTCTTTCAAGGTTATGGGGTAGACCCTGACCTGTGCTCCCACAGCCCTTGGCTCAAGAGCCCCCTACCTATGTGAAAAAGCCTAGAAATCCTGACAAGGTCTCCTTTTCAGCTGGGGTTGTAGCAGGAGGAGATTAACTAAGCACTAGGCCAAACCTGATGCCTGCATGCTGGAAGGCAACCTCAGGTGTCCAGTTTAAGTATTTCTTCCTCTTCCAAGGATTGCAGATGAAGGTCAGCCCAGGTCCCAGGCCCCATTTCTGTCCTGAGGAGCAGAAGAGAATTTTGGCAATCTCTCTCCTCTTCCTCAGACTCCCTCTTCCCTTTACCTGACCTTCAGCAACCCTGAAATTGCTCTTTTATCTGCACAGCCCAGGCACTGTCATACTCTGAAATACCAGAATATGATAATTGTTGTACCCATTTTATAACTGGGGAGGCTGAAGCCCCAAGATGGACGGTGAGCTGCCTAAGATTACCTAAAGAAGTGAAAATCAAACCCAGAAAATCTGGGGTCTTCCCAGGAGCCACTGCTGCAGGTTCAAGGTGTTTCTGCCCGTTCCTCAACTTCTAGGTCTAATGGGATGTCTTCTGTTAAGAGAAACCAAAAAATCAGCCACAGTTCCTGCACCTTCCTTCCAGAGATGGCTTCCTTTCTGGGGCAGTAGCTGACAAAGCTAGGTGAAGCCTTACCATCCACAGAGGGGGAAGGGTACTCACTGGGGGATTTACCTTGCCCTCCCTTCCAAGGAATGGGATGGGGTGGGAGTAGATTCTCCAGGGCTGACTCATCCACAGCCCAGTGGCGCCTCACAGAGGCATTCCTTGCTGCCTGCCGTCATGGGGTAATTAGGAAACCAGTGAGGCTTTTCTCCCCAGGCCAGTCAGGTCAACCTTGGGCCCCCAACTGCTATACCTCCAGGACTGTTGTCCCAACATGGGGAAAAAGTGGAGGGGCCCAGTGTGGCAGCTCCCCTCTCCAAGAAAAAGGGGAAGGACCTGCCCTTACCAATATGGTCCAAACTGCCTATACTGGTGCCTGCTGTGTGTCAAGCCCTCTTCAGGACACTAGGGGGCATAGATATGACTGGGACCCAGTCTCCCTGCTTTCCAGGTACTCCCAGCCAGGTGGGGAAGACTGCAGGTCAATAGGAGCTGACTTTATAATGTGATAATAGCACAGTGTCCTCCTAGACAAGGGTCAGAAACATCACAGGACAGGGAGCTGCCTGCCGTGGTGGGGAGGGGCAGCAGAGATTTCAGAGCTGGACTGGGAGGTTGGACATCTGGCTCTAGGACCTGGACTGTTTTCTGTTTCCTCTGCTGGGCCCAGTGTCCCCATCTGTTCAATTGGGATGGATTAGATGGCTCTCCAACATCCTTTTTGGTTCTAGAATCTAAAGGGAACAGGTGCCTTCACCTGGCCTGTACAATTGCCTCACCAGGAAAGAAAGTCCATCTCCTGGCAGGAATCTGCAGCTGGCAGCTTCACAAGCTGCTGGGAAGTGTGTGGTGGGAGTGCTGGGTGTGCGTGGTAGGGACGCTAGTTGTTGACTTGAGCTTCTCACCAGTACTTGAACAAGTACAGTTCAAGAATTGGAATCTTTTTCTCTCTTTCCCCAAAGTTTCTCCTACAGCAGCAATCTGAGCAGCACAAGACTCTGGTCTTGTTTGTACCTGGGATAGGAAGACCCACTCTTTTATAGGAGGCCCCCTGCTCTCTGGGAAGCCTAGTTCTAATTAAGTTCAGCCATTAATTGGCTGTGTGGCCTTGTATAAGTCTGTTGCCCAAGGTCACAATCTTATCTCTCCAGCAGCAGCCAAAGGTGGCTCTGAATTAGTTTTCTATGACCTGTGGTGGCACAGTGGATAAAGCGTCGACCTGGAAATGCTGAGGTCGCCGGTTCAAAACCCTGGGCTTGCCTGGTCAAGGCACATATGGGAGTTGATGCTTCCAGCTCCTCCCCCTTCTCTCTCTCTCTGTTTCTCTCTCCCTCTCTGTCTCAATCTCTCTCCCTCTCTCTGTCCTCTCTAAAAAAAAAAATAAAAAAAGAATAAATAAAATTAAAAAAAAAAAAATTAAAAAAAAAAAATTAGTTTTCTAAGCCTGTTGGTGGGCAGCACCTAGAGTCTCCCTGCGGGTTTCGGCAGTGGCCTGTGAGCAGAGTGGTTCTAGGAAGGCCTTGGCCATGGAGAAAGGAGGGTGCAGCCACTGCTCTCTCCATGGCTAGAAAGTCTGATTCAGGAGGCTCCAAGCTGCCCCGTAGTCCTTGGGTGTGGCAGTATCTGGGGATTGTCTGCCAAGCTGGCTATAGTCACACCTGGGAAAGAGACAACAGCCTCTGGCTGGCTGACACAGCCAGCTCCATGGCCTGACGCAGGCGATTTAACAAGGGTACTGCTACCTATTCACCAGGCCAGATGCCATGCCCTGGGGTGGGTATCAGACTGGGAGCCGGAGGTGGCACTGAGTAAAGCTTAGTCAGCTCTAATGGTACTTGGGGAGGGGGCTGCCCTGCTCTGCAGGTCTGACCAGGGTCCTTGGTACAAGGTCTTTGGCCCATTTCTCTCCTTGGCCTACATGGATACAGCTGCCAGGGTGCGGTTTAGAAGTCCCAAAGGCTGAACTGCATCAGCTGGCTCTTTACCTCCAGCGTCCCCTGTCTGTATGGCCATGGCATTTCCCAACCCCAACCCCCACTTTCCTGCTCCCCACTACTCTGGCTCTAGGTTTCAGTGGCTGGGAGCTTTGGACTCACTTTGAAATTTTGAGAGGGAGGAAGGATTAGAACCCTAGTTTCTGGTCTCTGCTCCCTCCGAACCCTGGAGTGGTAACATGGTAGAAAGAGGATAGACTTTGGAGTCACTCACACCTGGATTTGAAGGCACCTCTGCATGATCTTGGGCAGGTAACTTCACACCTGTGAGCCTCAGTGTCCCATCTCTAACTTGGAGATCATAAAGACCTACCTCTATAGATTCTGGTGAGGGGGTTCAGTGCCTGGCACTCAATAGATGCTTAACCAATACTGCTCTCCTTCTCCCGCAGCTGTCTCCTTACCCCCACAAGTTTCTGATAGCCAACTGCTTGCCCCCCGTCGCCATGACAATAACTTCCCCTAGTAAAGATTCTCCTCCTAATAAAGGCTCCCTCCCGGAAGCCTTCCTGGAGGGAGCCACCCACCTCAGATTGCCCCACTGCAGCTTGCCTCCTCAGCACTTAGATGCATTCTTTGTAGTAATTCCCTGGGAGGCGAGGAGGGCAGCCCCTCCACAGGTGTGCTGACTTGGCAGCAAGGGTTGCAGAATCACTCAAGTAGGAATGCTGCCTGGTCACTTTCAGGACAGTGTGTGAAGTACTCTAGGTTGCCGAGAAAACTGAGTGTCCCAGCCCAGCTCCTCTCTTCTCCCCACCTGGCCTTAAGTCCGGGAAGACGCCTCTGGCTAGAGGAGCATGTTCAAGATGACTTCAGGCTTACCTGTCATCTCCTGTGTCAGCAGATGGAATCTGCTACAACTCTTCCCACTTGGTTTGGGAGGGTTCCCAAGATCTTGACCCACCCCCTCTTCCAAAAGTGGAAGAGTTCTGGGTTTTAACTTCCAGCCCTGCCATTTCTGAATGGCTTCCCCTCTGAGCCCTAGATATTTCACCACTGTAAGCCTCAGTTTCCTCATCTGTAAAATGAGTATAATATTTGCCTCATTTGTAAATATGTCCTTGTAAATGTGAATTAAGATGAATATCTCAGAGTCAAAAGAGCATGCATGGATTTGAAAATCCAACTGACCTGAGTTCTAGTCTCAGCCTGGCTACTCTGACCTTGGACCTGTTTCTTAACCTCTCTGTGCCTCAGGTCCCCAATCTATAAATTGGGATAATAATACTCAAACATAGAATTAGCCTGACCAGGCGGTGGCACAGTGGATAGAGCATCTGACTGAGGTGCGGAGGACCCAGGTTCGAGACCCCAAGGTCACCAGCTTGAGCGCGGGCTCATCTGGCTTGAGCAAAAGCTCACCAGCTTGAACCCAAGGTCTCTGGCTAGAGCAAGGGGTTACTTGGTCTGCTGAAGGCCCATGGTCAAGGCACATATGAAAAAGCAATCAATGAACAACTAAGGCGTTGCAACGAAAAACTAATGATTGATGCTTCTGATCTCTCTGTTCCTGTCTGTCCCTATCTATCCCTCTCTCTGACTCTCTCTCTGTCTCTGTAAAAAAACAAAACAAAACAAAACAAAAAAAAACCCATAGAATTATTGTGAGGAATAGTGTAGTAATGCATGTGAACTGACAATTACATTCCTAACACATTTGAACAGTTAGCATCATGCCTGACACAACACTAAGTGCTTTACTTGCAGCTTTAGAGAGGGAGAATAGCCTAGTGGTTGAGACATGGACTCTGTCTGAATTTAATTCCCAGTTCTGCATTCACTAGCTGGGTAACCTTGGGCAAGTTACTTCGCCCCTCTGTGCTTCCATTCCCTATAAGTAAAGTTGAGATAATATAGTACCTACCTCACAGGGTTATCGCAAGAATAATGTGATTTTATATCCTAAGGTATAAAATGCTTAGATCAGTACCTGGCTTTTAGTAAATTCTATGCTTGTGTTATCATTATTGCTGTTCTTTCTGAGGCTTTACTCCAAACAGCCCTTTTTCTGCCTTAGAAAATCAAGGCTTAGAGAGTTAAATGTCTTTCCAAAGGCATGACAGCTGAAAAGTGGTCAACTGTGATTGATGTTATCGTCACTATTACGTGGAAGCCCATAGCAGACCGCTGGGGCCCAGGTTCCTGACCCCTCTCCTTTCTGCCATCCCCTCCGCAGGTTGTCCGCAGCAGCCTAGAGGAACGAGGACTGCGCGTGCACGGTGTGCGGCTGCATGGCTCGGCCGCCAGTCACGTGCTGCACCCCGAGAATGGCCTGGGCTATAAGGACCTGGACCTCGTGTTCCGTGTGGACCTGCATAGCGAAGCATCCTTCCAGCTGACCAAGGAGGTGGTGCTGGCCTGCCTGCTGGACTTCCTGCCAGCCGGTGTGAGCCGGGCCAAGATCACGCCGCTGACACTCAAGGAGGCATATGTGCAGAAGCTGGTGAAAGTGTGCACAGACACGGACCGCTGGAGCCTCATCTCGCTGTCCAACAAGAGTGGCAAGAACGTGGAGCTGAAATTTGTGGACTCAGTTAGGCGCCAGTATGAATTCAGCGTTGACTCCTTCCAGATCATCCTGGACTCGCTGCTGCTCTTTAGCCAGTGCTCCTCCAAGCCCATGTCTGAGGCCTTCCATCCAACTGTGACAGGGGAGAGCCTGTACGGGGACTTCAACGAAGCCCTGCGGCACCTGCGGCACAGGGTCATCGCCACGCGCAGCCCCGAAGAGATCCGTGGGGGTGGCCTCCTCAAGTACTGCCACCTCCTGGTGCGTGGCTTCCGGCCGCAGCCCAGCACCGACGTGTGCGCCTTGCAGCGCTACATGTGCTCCCGCTTCTTCATCGACTTCCCAGACCTGGGGGAGCAGCAGCGCACGCTGGAGCGCTACCTGGAGGCCCACTTCAGCGGGGCCGACTCGGCCCGCCGCTACGCCTGCCTCGTGACGCTGCACCAGGTCGTCAACAAGAGCACCGTGTGCCTCATGAACCATGAGCGCCGCCAGACGCTGGACCTCATCGCCACCATGGCGCTCCAGGCGCTGGCTGAGCAGGGCCCAGCTGCCGCGGCTGCTCTGGCCTGGCGCCCTCCAGGTCCCAACGGGGTTGTGCCTGCCACTGTTAACTACTATGTGACCCCTGTGCAGCCTCTGCTGGCCCGGGCTCACTCCTGCTATCCCACCTGGCTGCCTTGTAAGTGACTCGGACCCTGGCCAGGAACAACTGGGCCTCCCCAGATGGAGTGGGGCCTCTGGAAGTGTTTGGAGGGCATGACCAGGGCCAGGTGGCCCAGCGCTGCTGCAGCGTGGGGCCTTCAACTGAACAGACCAGACTCCCTGAGTGAGGCTGCTGTGGGCTTAAGGCCAATCCAGGGTTCTTGGCTGATGGACCCTTTGCTTATTGCGGCACACTTTTAGGCCAGCATGATTGAGGGGTGCAGGAACTGTGTGTCTTGGGGATTAATTGCCTTTAGAAGACAAAGCAGTATGGGGTGGTAGACTCCATGTCCAAAATCTTAGGTTGATTTCTGTGACCTAGAAAGGGTCTTTTTGGCTCGGACCAGCCTACATCCTACACAACGGCTAAAATATTATGGGAACTAGTCACTTTGGGTCCAGCTGGGCCACTCACAGAGCCTGGTAGTCCAACCTCGCTAATCACTGGGGAGAGGGAAAGGGAGGCATGAAGCAGACCCCGGAGAGGGATATGTTTGGCCCAGTCCCCTAACGCCCCTGACCTGAGCTATTAAGGTGTGTGGTGGACAGGAACCAAGTGGCCTGCGGTGGGACACAGCCCATGGACCCTTTCAGGCTGTTGCTCACTTTCCACATGTAATGAGGAACCCCTTTGCCTGGGAGATTGTTCTTAGGAAGGTATGGGGCCCAAAGTGGCCACAGTCAAATGCTCCCATCCCACTGGCTACAGGGTCCTCACTTAGGGGAGGAGAGCCATGCCCCACCTCCTGTTACTATTTTGCACTCTTAACACCTGCCAATAAAAATTGTCTACACTGAGCCTAGTACCACTTTTTCTCCTGGGAATAGGACCTTCCATGGCTGTGGGGACTATGGCTGCCTCCCCCAGCTTAAGTCTGGTTTATATTGTGGGAGGTGACATTGGGGACTGGGTGTCTGAGTCCTGGGTTGTGGCTGGGGGAATGCCCCTGTTCCCTCAACACCAGCCCCAGCCTGACAACTGTGCTAGAAGCTTGTGTCTACACATGTGACTTGCACCTGAACATTGCCTCAGCAAGTCTCTTGTTCAAGAGTAAATATTCCAGGCCCTGGCTGGTTGTCCCGGGTTCAATCCCCAGTTAGGGCACACATGAGAAGTAACCATCTGCTTCTCTTCCCCTCCCTCTCCCTCTACTCTCTTTCTTCCCCTCTTGCAGCCAGTGGCTGGAGCATCAGCCCCAGGTGCTGAGGATAGCTCGGTTGGTTTGAGCATCTGCACCAGATGGGAGTTTGGATCCCGGTTGGGATGCATGTGGGAATCTGTGTCACCATCTTCCCTTCTCTCACTTAAAAACAAAAAAAGAGTAAATATTTCAGTGTTTTCTACCCAGAGTCCTAGTGACCCTGGACCTGGCCTCACACTGTGCTGCTCAGGGCTACTTGACCCCATCTCTGCCCATTCTACCTTCCCAGGAACAAGCTGGGTGAATCCAGACTGGAGATCTCTCTAGTAGTGGCAGCTAAAACTGGGGGACTTCCAGGGTCCCCCAGAGGCAGAGCCCAGGTTTGGCCTATCTTGGAGTGGTTCCCTCATTCCCCTGGCTCCCTCTGCCACCCCAGGTGTCCATGGGCATATAACTGGGGGGGAGGGGTTACCAGGCTGCCTGGGAGTGAATGTCAAGCTCTCTGGGAGCTGTTTCCTCAGGGCATCAGCCAGTCATGGTCCTGGACGCTTCCAGCTGTTTACCCAGCCTCTTTGATCAGGGATTGCAAAGCCCTTAACATATTCAGCCTCATTAATGGCCTCTGAAGTGGTGCCTTTGATGGCTTCAGCCAGGGTGAAGAAAAAAAAAAGCCACTGAGGAGGTTCCAGGTCACCTGGGTGAATACAGCCACCTCACCTGCTCATTGTCTCTGTTGGGCTCAAAATGGCTAGAAGGGTGAGTGAGTGGAAAGGCTTTCTTTGCTTGGTGACTAAAAATAGCCTCCACCTTCACTTTGACCATGCCCACCCAGCTAGGGTCCTGGGAAGGACTAAATTTGTCCTCGCTCCTGATTTGGGCACATAGGGGATACTCAGTATAAGCACACAGGCTTAGCTTGTTAGGGTGGGGGCCGGGCTTCACCTGGATAGGCTTGTTTCAGAGGATGAGAAAGTCGGGACCCCATGGCATTTATGTGTGTATGCCTGCACTCAGGCCTCGGTGAGCCAGCTCTGCCTCTAGTGGTTGGGAACATGTCAGTAAACCCAAGACCAAGATCCTTGCCCTCTAGAAAATTACATTTTAATGGGGTAGACAGAAAATAAACTATAGTCTTAGAAGGTCAGCAATGCTCAAAAATATACATAGCAGGGTAAAGGATTGGAATAGCTGGAGTTTGCAAATTTGACAACAAGTCAGGCCTGACCAGGCAGTGGCGCAGTGGATAGAGCATTGGACTGGATCGCAGAGGACCCAGGTTCAAAACCCTGAGGTTGCCCACTTGAGCAGGGGCTCACCAGCTTGAGCACGGGGTCACTGGCTTGAGCTTGGGATGATGAACATGATTCCATGGTCGCTGGCTTGAGCCCAAAGGTTGCTGGCGTGAAGCCCAAGGTCACTGGCTTGAGCAAGGGGTCACTCACTTTGCTGTCACCCCCTGGTCAAGACACATATGCAAAAGCAATCAATGAACAACTCAGATGCCACAACAAAGAATTGATGCTTCTCATCTCTCTCCCGTCCTGTCTGTCCCTATCTGTCCTTCTTTCTGTCTCTCTGTCTCTGTCACAAAGAAAAAAAAAAGTCAGGGTGGACCTCATCAAAAGTGTGACATTTGATTGCACAGTTAAAGTAGTGGGAAGCAAGCCATGTAGATGTCTGGAGAGAGAGTGCCCAGACAGAGGGAACTTGCTGATAACGTACACAGTCTCCCAGCAGGCATGTCTGGGGAGGGCGTGTGCACCTGAGGGTGTCTGGCTGGCTTTGTGCAGGTGCATGTACTCACCGGTGTCCATGTGCAATCTGCATGGGTGTGAGAAGCAGGAGAGAGTGAGATAGGAGTAACAGCTACCATTTCTAGCGTGTTTCTTTCCAGGCTAAAACTATGCTAAGGTCTTCCCAATGGTTATATCTCATTTCATCTTCACAACTCCACAGAGAAGACAAGATTATCTCTATGTTACAGACCAGGAAACTAATGCCAGAGCGATGAGAGAAGTTTGTCTGACTCCAAAGACATTGCTGTTAACCCCCGCATCATCCTGGCCCTACATTCTGATTTCCCATAGATGAGTGTGACAGAATGTCTCCTGTACATACATGTGACAGGGCATGTTGGCAAGTAACAGAGTGAGTTTGTATTTCTGTGACATTTACCATTTTATGTATGACTATGGCAGAAGGTAGCACTGTGACAAGATGTCCATTTTATTTTATTTTTTAATTGATGTTAGAGAAGGGAGAGAAAAAGAAAGATTAGTTTGCTGTTCCACCCATTCATGCATTTATTGGTTGATTCTTTTATGTGCCTTGACTGGGATCAAATCTGCAAACTAGGTGTATTGGGACGACGCTCTAACCTGAGCTACCTGGCCAGGGTTAAGATGTACATTTTCTTGATGAACATGTGACAACAGTCATGACTTGTGACTATTTCAGAGGCCTGTGGTGACAACAGCCGTGCCTGTGGGTATGTTTGGGGGTGTGAGAAAAACACTGACTCAGTGGCTGGCATTATTCTCTGTGGACAATTCCTACAGCCATCTAAGATGCCAGGACAGGCAGGAATCAAGAACTGGAAATCAGCCTGATCAGGCGGTGGCACAGTGGACAGAGCATCAGACTGGGACACAGAGGACCCAGGTTCGAAACCCCGAGGTCCTTGGCTTGAGTGCGGGCTCATCTGGCTTGAGTGTGGGGTCGCTGGCTTAAGCGTGGGATCATAGACATGACTCCAAGGTCGCTGGCTTAAGCCCAAGGTTGCTGGCTTGAGCAAGGGGTCACTTGCTCTGCTGTAACCCTCCAGTCAAGGCACATATGAGAAAGCAATCACTGAACAACTAAAGTGCCACAACAAAGACTTGATGCTTCTCATCTCTCTCCCTTCCTGTCTGTCTGTCCCTATCTGTCCCTCTCTCTGTCTCTTCTCTGTTGCAAAAAAAAAAAAAAGTTAAGAACTGTAAATCAGAGACTAAGAGACATGGACAGGAGTGGGGTGGTTACGGGGGGTGGGGGGAGGGAAGGAGGGAGAGGGGAAGGGGGAGGGGTACAAAGAAAACTGGATAGAGGGTGACGGAGGACGATCTCTCTTTGGGTGATAGGTATGCAACAGAACTAAATGACAAGATAACCTGGAAATGTTTTCTTTGAATATATGTACCCTGATTTATTGATGTCACCCCATTAAAACAAAAATTTATTTATAAAAAAACAACAACTGTAAATCAGCAAACTAGAGAGGGGAAGGGTGAGGAAGGAAAGCCCCCATTCCCCAGCTTCACCTGCTCTCCAAGCAACAGTCCACCCACCCCTTATGACCACAGCAGATGGCGGGACTTCAGAGTGGGAAAGAAGCATCACTGTAAACATTAGGGAACAGGAGATCTGCCCCCCAGGCAGTTACAGATGTTGGCCCCACTAGTCCCACTTTCTACCTTTCTCCCTGCTCTGTGCCCTGGGGAGGATGATCTGTAGGGACTATGCCTCAGTGACTCCCTTGTTCCGGCCTTCCTGTTGGGTTTGGCCAATGATAGGCCCCAGCAGGAAATTGGAGAATGGGGCGCTTATTCCCCTGCTCCCGCCCAGCAGGTTGTCATGGTTGGCTACATCTGTCCAGCAAAGGCCAGTGCTCCGTCAGGGACCCTCTTCACACTGCTGTACTGCCCTCCCCTCCCCTTTCCCCTTTAGGCCCAGGAGTTATAAAGGCTTCCCACTCTTGCTATCCCCTGTGAGCTACACTATCCTTTGTTAGTTTCTTAAGCCCACATCTTTGGAAATAATTCCTTTTTTTAATTTTTAATTTTAGAGAGAAACACCAACTTGTTGTTCCACTTATTTATGGATCCATTGGTTGATTTCTGTATGTACCCTGACCAGGGATCAAACCCACAACCTTGGCATACCAGACAACACTCTAACCGACTGAGCTACCCAGCCAGGGCAGAATTAGTTTCTTTTAAATCTCTTCCCAGTTTGAGTGTGCCCTGCCTCCTGCTGGGACCCTGACTCATAAACAGGTCCATAAATAGTCACCAGCACAGTCATATGCTGCCATGTTATCACAAACATGCATGACCTCCCTCCCAGTCAGTCTCACATGTGCATTCCCACCTGCTAGCTTCCTCATCATAGCCTTAATCAGGGAAGACTTCCTGGAGAGGGAGGTCAAGGGAGAAATCAGTCTGCAAATCAGTCAACAGTCCCAAAATAGCCAAATGAAACTAAACAAAAGCGGCTCCAGGAACTGCCAACTTAGAGTGGTGACAGATACACAAAGGAAAGGAAGCAAGGACACTTGCAAAGTAAACTTCAAAACCAAATGCATTTGTCTCGCACTATTGAAATTTATTCTTCCTGAATGTATGAATCAGGGGACTGACTCAATATACATTCATTTTGCAAAATTCTACAAGTTCTGGGTTGTATGCGAGTAAATGTGGCCACTTTCCCTCTATTATACGGATGTGCGAATAAGTGTGGTTCCTTTTCTCATTTAAAATTTTGCTTAGAATTTTTATGTGTCCACTACATCTGAGAAAAGTGTGTCCCCCCAGGAGCCAGAGCTGATCACCTTTCTGAGGGGCCACAGGCATGCTCCCACATGGACAGGGCAAGGACAATGAATGAGGAAGACAGGGATTTCTCAAACCGGTTTCCCTCAAACAGGTCTCCCAGCTGTTAGACTGAGAAGCAATGGCAGCTACCAAGCCACGTTGTGACTTGTTTAAGAATGATGTATTTTTAAATGTGACTTGTTTAAGAATGATGACTGTATTTTTAAAAAGAAATCCTTTTCACTTTCACAATGGAAACGTTTGCTCCATTCTTAAATAATCTGATTGTGTAGTAACACTTCTCACTGTACAGCATAAGCTAAAGTCAAATGTGGCATACATAAGGAAATTCATAGTATAGGCAACTTCCCCAGAATCCAGCCCCTTGCCTCTGTAAAGAAAGGGCTCCTGTGAAGGGAGGAGAGCTCAGAGTTGTGTACAGTCGACTGAAGAAGTCTTCCTGAAGAAAATGCTCAGGGAAGGAACAGAATCCAGGAGTTCAGATCCATAGAGTGGAGGCTCCGAGTTGCTGGGAGGAGCTGGAGAGAACAATTTCAAGAGCTTCAATTACCTCTTTCCACAGCCACCCAGCCCCACCCGGACACTTCAGCATCTACCTTCTTTCAAGGGGCAATTATGGAGAGAAGGTGTTGGGGCAATGTTATGGAACTGGGCTCCACCGACACCCGCCCTGGAAAGGGTGAGGGCTCTGGAGTAAGCAGAGGTTCCCCTGGGCCTTTGTCCTTGGCTGGGATCCCACTGGTCTGAGCAGCTGGAATGGAATGTCCCTAGGATGAAAAGCCTGCCCCTTCCTTCACCTCTCCCCTTATGGAGTTCCCCAGGGCCCATGGTGGGGGGAGCAGGGGGCCGTTCCAGGGATTCCTGATATGGCGATGCACTGGAGAAGCAAAGACCCGCACTGCCTGGGCAGTATGACTTGGCAGCCTTCTCCTAGGCTGGGCCTATCCGCTTCATTACACATTTCTAGATCTCCACTATGTGCTAGGCACTTAGTGTGAATGCTCATTTAATACTCAGAAGTTATCTTCTCCCTAGTTCCCCAAAACACACACACACACACACACACACACGAAACTGGTTCAAGAAGGTAAATTATTTGCCTAAGGTCTCCCAACTGAGAAATTCCAGGCCACGACAGAATCCCAGATCTGTCTTGTCCCAAGCCTGGGATACTTTCTGCCCCATCATGGGGCCTGTCGCCCTCCTCCGCTGCCATCCCAGGCTCTTTGCTCTCCTTTGCACCAAACATTTCAGCCCAGGTGTGCAGGAAGGAGGCAGCCCTCCAAGGCAAGTGCAGGCCCTCAGCATTGTTGGCCTGCCCTTGCCTGAAGCCAGGTATGCTGACTCAGCCTGACTCACCTCCCCTGCCCTCCAGAGCCCAACCAGGCTGGAGAGCCAGCTTCTGGGGGTGTGCCCAAACCTTGGGAAGGGCACCTTCTGCTACCCCTCCAGCATCTGATCACATCACTCCCAGAACTAAGGACCAGGGGTCACTGGACCCAGACATAAAGGTGAGATTCTGGAAATCCTCCCACATTCACCTGATAAGTGACAAGCCACATAGCCAAATGTTTAAGGGATCTCCCATTCATAGACTCTATGTCCTTGGGCAAGTCATCTGTCCTTCCTGACCCTAGGTTTCCTCTTCTGTAGGAAGAGGGAATAATAACCCCTATATTGCAAAATAGCTGGGAGGACTGAAACAGATAATGGGTGTAAAGTGCTTAACACAGTGCCTGGCACAGTGGACACGGTTGATATATTATTTCAGAAGCAAGGATGCTCTTCCCCCATGACTCCCAGCCAGGGTGCGCCTGGCCAGGACTAATAGGGGAAGAAATGGGCTGGGGATCCCCAGCTTTCCCACACACCTCCTCCCCTGCTGGCTGTAAGGAGCCTCTCCTACAGCTCTGAGAAGCCTGGGCCCCTGGGCTGTTCTCTGGAGCTGGCTGTCCGGGAAGAGGAGCCTCCTAGAGACTGCCCACTTGCAGGCTTGGAGCACCTGAGCCAACACTTGTTGCTTCAGTCTAATCTCTAGGAGGCCGCCTTGGTCCCCAGGTGGTGGAGCAAGGGGGAGTTCTGACCATTTATCAGTGCAAGAAATTTGTGCAAAGTGAAATGACTCCAAACTTTACACAAATGGTGATCACCAACAGAGGCAACCACTTTTCAGGAGTCTTTCCTCATGGACCTTCCTGCCAGGCCCAGGGACTGGCCCACCCAGGCTTCTTTTAAGACTCTTCTCTAACTAACCTCCCCTAATGGCTCTTCTGCCAGACCCTTAAAGCTCAAGGCCTAGAATGCCTTACCACAGCCAGGAAGAGGCGGGGACATTGGGAGCCCAGCAGCTCCAGGCTACACTTGTGCCCTGAGAAGCAGCCCTACAGTGCCCTCTGGTGGCACCACATCAGAGAGATGCCACTTGGCTGGCACCAGCCAAGAGAGGGAAGGAGCTTATCCAGGGGATGGACACGTTCCAGACAAGAATCCTGACTTGGTTCCCCAGCCCAGGCACAAACCTAAAGATTCCTGTTCCCTCATTTCCCATTGCTGAGATCCCAGATTCACTGGTGGCCATCAATGTCCTCAATGCACACAGGTCCAGTCCCTGGGGCTGGGAACCATCAAGAAAGTATTCAGGACATCATGGTGGGAGGCATATCAGTTTCCTGACCGCAGGGCTATTGTTATTCTTAAAGGTCTGAATTAGCCCTCCAACAACACAAACTACCCAGCCCTCATCGGATCCCCTGGGATGGTGACTGTCAGAGAAGGCTGCCTAGAGAGAGACTGGGATACACAAAACCTTAAAAGCAGAGACCCTCTGATTCAGTGCTGCTTCTTGAGCCCCTGGCCTGAGTAGATATCAATGTCTATTAATTGAGGAGAAAATGGAGCTTTTTAGAGGGGGCCCTGGGCTGAGGGGTAGTGGGCAGACCAATAAACCAAGAACTGGGGTTTAAGCCACTGAGCTCTGTGCACTCTGGTCAAGGTCTGTGGTGAGAAGCAGTGAGACATCTGGAAGTGGAGGGAGGAGACAGAACTGCCTGCGACAGCAGGACCAATCTCAATTTCCTACACACATACACCACTTTCTCCAGCAAGAGCCATCTCTAATTCCCGAACTCCTCCCCCAACTCCAAAGCTGATTACAAATAAATCCCAGAGAAAGGCAAAATTGCAATGGCACAGAGCACTTTACACCATTAGCTAAAAGCTTCTCTGGACCAAGTACCCAGCTTTCATGCAACCCAGAAAACAAACAGTTCTGGCTGCGGCCCAGCACTGCAGCCAAATCTCCTCACTGTGTCACCCCAGAAAGTCCTGTCCTTTCTGGGCCTCTAGACCCCAAATGACCCAAGTAGCTTCAGAAGGTTCTCTTGTCTGGGGAGGCCAGAGAATGCCAGGGCCACCCACTGCTCTCCCGGTCCTCAAACTCTCCTCAATCTCTGAGACCTCCTCCTGGACTTCCTTTCTCCAGCTAAGAATGGGTTCAAGAAGGCAGGGCTATTAGCTGAGAAACCAGCCAAAAAGTTTGGTACCAGGGGAGAGGAAGGGCTGATGGGGGGGAGGGTCAGGTCAGGCCTCTAGGGCTTTGCCTTTCAGAGCAGTATATCTGACCCTCAGGACTCAGGATTAAACCAGATTCCTTTGACTCTGACTTTGATTCCCAATCCCTGACAGGAGGGGGAGCTATGTCCAGAGAGAGACTGAGGAAACCAGCCCAAAGAGGGGACAGAGTTGTTCTAGGTCACACAGCAGACAAGCCGAACACTGCTCTGTCTAGCCCCTGCCCCTGAGCAGGGAAGAGACACTAGAAGAAAGCCTGGGATCTAGTTCTGCCCCTTTGCTGGCATGTGACCTTGCCACTCTGCAAAATGAAGACTTTAAATTAGCTCCTGTCTCCACCAGCAAAAGCACTGCCTCTTTCTAGGTGTGATTTAAGAGAATAAAGCACTCTCCCATGATTTATGGGGGAAGAAGACAGACCTCTCTACCCGTTGTTAACCTCACTACAGCCCTTCCCAGAGGTGAAGATACCCACTTCGCAGACTGATAAGTGAGGCTGCACTCAGCAGCAGTGAGGCCATTCACAGCTGAATCAGGGCAGGGGAAGAGGACCCCAGAATGTGGACAGGAAGAGAAGCAGGTCTTGTTTCAGGTCTGGCCCTTTAACAATCCAATGACATACCCCTTTCTGGAAGCTGATGACATACCTGCCCCCTTGGGGCGTGTTAAAAGATGTCACCTGGCTCCATTGCTGGCAGAGCCATTTTAGAGACAGATTGGGAGGGGGACCCCTAGGAGAGCAGGTGAGGCTTCAGGCAGTTACCAAACACTGGTTATCTAAGTCAGGCTGTACTTTGAGAAAAGCTTTATGAGGACATGAGGAAAAAAAATCTCTCCTAGCAGTGGAGGGCTTAAGTATAAGTATTATGGGGGGGGGGGGGGTGTCAGTCTCTCCGGATTCCATCTCTCCAAATGGGAAACGGGGGCTTAGAAAACTCAGTGGCACGTTGCTATGCCAACCCCCACCCCATCTTGGGACCTCATTATTCTGTCTAAAGGTATGGAGCTAGGTGGAGCCAGAAAGCAACAATCTCAAGGGCAAGACTTCTTACAGCCCCAAGGGACTCAGGAAAGTCATCGCAGATGCAGGAAGGAGGGAGGAGGTGCTGCGTCAATCCAGCAAGCTCCAACTGGTAAAATTTTGCTGGCAACCCCCCCTGGGCTCTGAGCACCCTCAATGTTACCTGGGGGTGACATTTGTCCAACTCCATAATGGGGACTAGGTGCTACCGCTTCACTTCTAGAAAGTGGGCAGCTTTGTTAGGAACCCAGGAAACTCCAGAAACTCCACAGAAGGGAAATCCCGGTCCCTGCACCACCCCTCTCCGCCCCTTGGATGCACCAGCCGCTAAGACCGCACCTCAGCCTCCTTCACTGGTCCCCCGGCCCCCCGACTGTCTCTTCCTGAGGTCGGTCAATTCATCCATCCACGCTGGTGACGCCGTCCATCCAGCCGGCGTCCGTGATCCATCGTCCGCACCTCGGCGACGGCCTGTCGGGGATGGCCAGGGGTCCCGGCGCTGAGGTCAGCGCTGGGGAGAGGCGGGGCCGCGGGGCGGGCTTCGGCGGAAGGGCGAGTCCGGGTCGGGGCCGTGGCCCCGCCGCAGGCGTCCGGTGCTCCAGGGCATGCAGCTACCCAGACCCAGCGCCGAGGCAAGCAGCGCCGGCGGGCGGCCACGGCGGCCGCGGCGCGAGCCCTTCTTGAGACGCGACCCGTGCGCCGCCAGGTAGAGCTCGGCCTGCGCCACGCCGCCGCCCAGGCGGCCCAGGCTCTCAGCGCGGTGCGCCAGGCGCAGCTCCGCCGCCAGAAAGACGCGGTGCAGCTGCAGCACGCGGCTCTCCAGCTCCGACACTAGGCGCCGGCGGCCCTCCACCTCCAGCAGTCGCCGGCGCGCTTCGGCCAGCTCCAGTGCGCGGCCCCCTGCCCCAGCTGTGCCCGCGCCGCCGCCCGCGCCCCCTGCCGGCCCGGTGGCCCCCGTACCCCCATTAGCGCCCTGGCGCCAGCGCTGCAGCTCCTGCCCCTCGGCCGAGCCCACTGACGCCGGGGTCGCCTCTGGCAGCGACGAGGCCTGGGTCGGGGTCAAGGTCGGAGTTGGGGGCGGGGGCTGAGGGGATGGCAGGGGCTCCTGAGGCGGCGGCCGCGGGGACCCGGGTTCCACCGCCCCTTCCTGGGCCCCCGGGCCGCAGGCGCTGATGCGGCAGCCCGGCATCCCCCGCCCCCCAGCGGTCTGCAGCGGTCTGTTCTCTAGTTTGGCCGGCTGCCCCCTGTGCGGGGGAGGATACACACCAAGGACGTAAGAGATGTGGACGCAACCCCCGCTCCAGTGCCCTGCCAGCCGCCAGGGCTTCTTATACAACATGGGGCGGAGCGATAGACATCACAGCCAATCAAAGGCTGGCATACCCTGAACCCGCCTCCGCTGACCCGCCCCTTCATCACAGTGCCTACACCCTCAGGTCCTTGATCTGGCTCACCTAGGTCATCCGGTCTTCATCCACCTCCCCCCAAATTTTGGATAGAAAGAAGACCAAATCTTCTCTGTTTTGGCCCCTGAGTCATAATAAGCTCTGGTAGCTGATACTTAGAAATAATTGACTCCAGTCTCCACCTGGGTGAAGGTTTTTTGCCTGAGGCCCCACTGTGTGTCCGTAAAAGCCTGGACTAGAACTCAAGAGGCTTAATTCAGTACATAGCTAGCTCCTTTCCGTACCGCACCCCTTGGTCCAATCGGTTGTGCCTGGTCTCCAGGACCCTCTTCTCCAATCTCCCTGGGGCAGTAAAGAGGTTAACGCAGAGGGGCGACTGACCTTCCAGTGGGGATCTGATCGGGTTTGTTCCTCACCAGGCAGGCACTTCGCGTGCAGAATTACGGCGCTGCCGCTGAGTCCCGCCCACCTTTTGCAAACCTTAATGGACCACAAGGGGAGCCCCAGACCCCATGGCGTGCAAAATTCTTTCCCCTGCTCCCGTTTGCTCCTCCCTGTGCCTTTACACAAAGGGGAAACAGACGGAGAAGGTGCAGTGGTGTCTTCCTCAAGGTCACATTGCCGGTCAGTCACTGAATCTGGACCACTGGATGGGACTATCTCAGTCATTCATGCCCTCTGGGGGTTCATATACCCAGGTCTCCTCATTATTATTGGGGAAAACCTTAACTGAGACCTTGTCATCCTGGCAAAATGATAGAACAGAGTCCTGCCCATTTCAACCCTGCCATACCCCCTCTAAACATTTGCCCAGATGCCAGAGCCTGCCTCAGTTTTCATCCTTTGAAGGTGCCATTAAAGTTAGGAGGTCTCTGTGATGGCAGGGGCAGAGGCTGGAGGGTCAGTAACTAATTCACCCAGGTTGGGAACTGCAGCCGACCCTGGGCTCTGGGGGACCGGCCAAAAGCATGGCTAGTGTGATTACTGCCCAAGGCTGAAGAGGAGGCAAGTACGGGAGCTGCACTGGCTTGATGTGCACTGGCTTGAACGATGGAGCCTCCCCCTCCACATTCTCTAAGTGCTTTCAGGTACCTTAGATTGAGTGACTGGGATCCGTGGGCAAGACAGCTGGGCTCCTAGGAGGCAGCCCAGAAGGTGCTCAGAGAAGGGGGAGAGGTCCATGACAGGGCCAGGCTCCATGAAAATGAAGGGAAGAAGACTTAGGAGGAGAGGGGAAGGTGTTCAGTGACCAGGGGTGGTGGAGGTTCAGTGGAGGGGACAGACAGGGGCTCAGTAAGGGCAAGAAGAAGTGTTCAGTTACTGTGATGGGTTTAGGGACAGAGGGGAGTTTAGTGGGCACATTGTTATAGAGGAGGCTCACAGAGGGAGAAGGAGAAGGGAAATTCGTGAGGGAGGTAGGGCCTCAGGGAGTCAGAGAAGCTCAATGGGGATGATGGAGGCTCAGGAATTACCAGGTTACCCCCAGCAAGAAGGAATGCCCTGCTTATGGTGTCATCCCTTTGAATGGTCTCCTTTGTGTCATAAAACCTTGTATCTTTTTCTGTGCAGAAGACACCCCCCCACACACACACACACACATCATTGTCATCATCATCATCTCTGTAGAGGGATTGACAGGTGTTTTGCTTGAAGCAAGCAGATACCTGCTCCCAACTTCTGAAGGATGAATAAAGACAACAAGACTAGGACTTACCCCCACCATCAGCCAGATCTGAGTTCAAATCCCACACAGGTCCCATCTGGGTGACCTTGGGAAAGTCATTTCTCTAAATAGAAGAAGATATTTAACCTATTCTTATTGGACAAATAAATATTGCCCTGGCCAGATAGCTTTGTTGGCTAGAGCATCATCCTGAAGCACAAAGGTTGCCAGCCCGGTCAGGGCACATACAGAAGCAGATAAATGTTCCTGTCTCTCTCTCTCTCCCTCCCTCTCTCTCTAAAATCAATAAAAATAAATATTAAAAAGAATGAATGTTCTCTATCTCCTCACAGCATACATGAGAGAGGGGCATCAGCAGCCTTTTCTTCCTGATGAGAAATCAAAGCCCAGAGAAATAAGACTTGCTCAAAGTCACACAGCAGAATTCAAACACAGATCTGACCCCATCCAAAGTCATAGCTCTCTTCCCTATTATTCCCTCTTCCTATCCTGTATGGCATTTTCCACAAATTATATATATATATTTATTATTGTTTAGCTATTTAATAGTCTCTCACCCAAGGCTAGTTTTGTATATCATTAGACTCCCCTAAAATTAAGTAGAGTGGCTCCATAAAGCACTCAAAACACATTTTTTGAAGTAAAAAATAGCACAAGGGTAGATAGAGCTTGTTGAGAATAGAGAGGTCCCCTTCTTCATTTATTCATTTATTTCTTATTTCACTCATTTGACAAATTTGATCATTACCTTCTCTATTGGGCTGGCTGCTGGAGGTACAGCACTGATGAGATTGGACCCTGCCCTCAGGGAGCACACAGTCTAGCAGGGACACAGACATGTGATGGCACTTCAGTGAGGTATCCACTGGGAGAGAAGAAGCAGAGGCAGACACCAAACTCAGTTGAATGGGGATGGGATCAGGAAGCGTTCCCTGCAGATGATGTTTAAGTTGAGGCCTGAAGGATGAATCAGAGCAACCAATACAAAGACAGTCGTGGGATGGAAAAGGAGGACTCAGGAGGGGACCCCAGTGTGCACAGGACCACAGATGAGAGCTGTGGCATCTGCCAGCTTCTTTCCTGGCTTCCTTAATTGTCCGGGGCTCCGCACTCTCAGAAGGAGACTGCGGCCACAGCCAGCCACCTCTTCATGCACAGCCGGCCTGGCAAACACAACATTTGGAATTAGGAAATATATACATTTTTAGATTATAGTGATTTTTTTTGTTTTATTGTTTTTTCTGATCTCTATAAAAGGTATACATTCCTCCTGTAAAAAAGATAGGAAACAGAAAACATTAAAATAAAAAATATAGAGAAGAAAGGCATGTGGGATTAGACTTGAGTTTAGATTGAAGCTCAGTCCTTTCCCAGCTGTGAAACCCTGAGAAAGGCACGTTTTTGCTATGTTCTTCAGGGTCTGAGGAATGGAGCTGCTAACACCTATAGCATCGACAAGGGAGTTGATAGATGCAAGGATTTATCCGAGGTGGCAGAAGCTAGTAATAGCTGCCCTCGGTCTGAGCCAGCCACTGAAAGAGGCAGCCCTAGGGGGACCTGACTCCAGAGCCCTGCTCATTATATACATACCCTCCCCAGGACAGCGGCCAGCAGAGACAGAGCCTTATGGAGGGAGAGTGTGGCTGGTGGCCCAAACTAGGAGCCCCATCAGCCGAGAGTGGGGTTAGGCAGGAGGTCAAGGCCTGCAAAGTCTGTTTCCATCCCAGCCTAGAAGATTCGAGGCCTCCGCTAAGAGATTCAACCCCTCCCTTTTAGTCTCTTCCCCACAACCTGACCTGGCACCCTCTAGGATGTGATATCAGTTTAATAATTTAGCAGATGCAGACAAAGATAGCAGCTCTGAAAATAACCCAGCTAGGCCCAGCCTCCATCTCCTCTTTCCCCAGCAGACTCCCTGTCCTCCCTGCAACGTTTCTGGTTGCTCCCAGACCTGTCAGTGCCCCTGCCCACCCGTGTGCCACCAGTGGGCACCTGACTTGACACCTCCTCCCTTTCCTTTTTCTAGTCCTTCTACTTCTCTGCCCTCCTCCTCACTGCTTCTTTCTTTCAATTCTCATATTAAGAGCAAGCTTAAAAGAATCTTGTGCCTGACTGATAGTGGTGCAGTAGGTCCTAGGTTCGAAACCCTGAGGTCACCAGCTTGAGTGCAGGCTCATCTGGCATGCGCACGGGCTCTCCAGCTTAAGCGTGGGGTCACCAGCTTGAGTGCGGGATCATCGACATGACCCATGGTCGCTGGCATGAGCCCAAAGGTTCCTGGCTTGAAGCCCAAGGTTGATGGCTTAAGCTCAAGGTCACTGGCTAGAGCAGTGGTAGTCAACCTGGTCGCAAACGCCCACTTGTGGGCGTTCCAGCTTTCATGGTGAGTGGTAGTGGAGCAACCAAAATATAAATAAGATAGATTTAACTATAGTAAGTTGTTTTATAAAGATTTATTCTGCCAAACTTAGCAAAAATCCATTATAAAGTACTTGGTAAGTCAGGGGTTGGGGACATTTTTGGCTGAGAGAGCCATGAATGCCACATATTATAAAATGTAATTCCGTGAGAGCCATACAACGACCCATGTACATTATACATTATCCAATAAAAATTTGGTGTTTTCCCAGAGGATAGCTGTGATTGGCTCCAGCCACCCGCAACCATGAACATGAGCAGTAGGAAATGAATGGATTGTAATACATGAGAATGTTTTATATTTTTAACGTTATTATTATTTTTTTTTATTTTTTTTTTATTCACTTTAGAGAGGAGAGGGAGAGACAGAGAGAGAGAGGAGAGACAGAGAGAGAAGGGGGAGGAGGAGCTGGAAGCATCAACTCCCATATGTGCCTTGACCAGGCAAGCCCAGGGTTTCGAACCAGTGACCTCAGCATTTCCAGGTCAACGCTTTATCCACTGCGCCACCACAGGTCAGGCCAATATTATTTTTTTTATTAAAGATTTGTCTGCGAGCCAGATACAGCCATCAAAAGAGCCACATCTGGCTCGTGAGCCATAGGTTCCCAACCCCTGTGGTAAGTAATTATTATATGCTTTAACTTGCTGTAACTCTGCTTTATAAATTTTATAAAGTAAAGTTACTTCTCTACTTTATAAATTACCATTACTGTGGAACCGGTGGGTGGTTAGAAAATTTTACTACTAACAGAGGTACAAAAGTGGGCAGTAGGTATAAAAAGGTTGACTACCTCTGGGCTAGAGCAAGGGGTCACTGGCTCGGCTTGAGCCCCCCTGCAAGGCATATATGAGAAGCAATCAATGACCTAAAGTGATGTAACTCTGAGTTGATGCTTCTTATCTCTCTCCCTTCCTCTCTCTCTCACACAAAACAAAAATAAAAAATAAAATAAAAAAATCTTGTGCTGGAAGTCAGAAGCTTGGGCTTGGGTTTAATTCATCATGTGTACTGAGCAAGTAAGTCCCTTCTCTCTAAGTCTCTGTTTCCACATTTGTAAAATGAGGCCTTGGATTCCTAAGTGTGGCAGGAACAAAATGTTTAAAATGTTTTTTTGTTTTGTTTTTTTTACAGAGGCAGAGATAGACAGGGAAAGACAGACAGGAACGGAGAGAGATGAGAAGCATCAATCATCAGTTTCTCGTTGCGCGTTGCGACTTCTTAGTTGTTCATTGATTGCTTTCTCACATGTGCCTTGACCGTGGGTCCTTCAGCAGACCGAGTAACCCCCTGCAGGAGCCAGCGACCTTGGGTCCAAGCTGGTGAGCTCTTTGCTCAAGCCAGATGAGCCCGCGCTCAAGCTGGCGACCTCGGGGTCTCGAACCTGGGTCCTTCCGCATCCCAGTCCGACGCTCCATCCACTGCGCCACCACCTGGTCAGGCAGGAACAAAATGTTTAGGTGGTGGCAATTACTTGGACAGGGGACCATCTCTCCCAGGAAGGCACAGCTGCAGTGTCAGTGTCATCTCAGCCAGCAGCATCCAATCCATCCTGCTGCTCCATCCCCAGAGCTCATAGGTTCTCTTTGTTTTTTAACTTCCCTTATGAAATTTTGCCCTGGTTATAATTCCTACAATAAAAGCCTGTACATTGGGCCCTGGCCGGTTGGCTCAGTGGTAGAGCGTCGGCCTGGTGTGCAGGAGTCCCAGGTTCGATTCCCGGCCAGGGCACACAGGAGAAGCGCCCATCTGCTTCTCCACCCCTCTCCCTCTCCTTCCTCTCTGTCTCTCTCTTCCCCTCCCGCAGCCAAGGCTCCATTGGAGCAAAGTTGGCCCGGGCACTGAGGATGGCTCCTTGGCCTCTGCCTCAGGCACTGGAATGGCTCTGGTCGCGACAGAGTGACACCCCAGGTGGGCAGAGCATCAACCCCTGGTGGGCGTGCTGGGTGGATCCCGGTCGGGCGCATGCGGGAGTCTGTCTGACTGCCTCCCCATTTCCAGCTTCAGAAAAATACAAAAAAATAAATAAATAAAAAATAAAAAAACAAAACAGAGCAACGCCCCAGATGGGCAGAGCATTGCCCCCTGGTGGTCATGCCGCGTGGATTCCAGTCGGGCGCATGTGGGAGTCTGTCTGCCTCCCCGTTTCCAACTTCAGAAAAAAAAAAAAAAAAAAAGCCTGTGCATGACTTGCGTTCACAATGGATGTAGCAGGTTTCATGTGCTTTGGTGCTTCATCGCTTATTTATTTATTTACTTACTTATTCATTAGAGAGAGGAAAGGAGAGAGCGGGTGAGAGAGGGAGAGAAACATCAATTCATAGTTACTTTTCACTTTAGTTTTACATTGAGCTTCTCATACATACCTTGATTGGGGCTGTGGCAGTATCCCCTTGCTCAAGACGGCGACCCTGGGCTTTTCATGCCAGTGACATTTGGGCTCAAGCTGGCAAGATTTGGGATCATGTGGATGATCCTCCGCTCAAGCCAGCAACCTCACGCTGATGAGCCTGTGCTCGGAGCCAGTGACCTCAGGGTTTCCAGCATTCTGGGTGACACTTTATCCACTGCGCCACTCGGACTCATCACTTCTTTTTATTTTATTTTGTTTTATTGATTGGTTTTAGAGAGAGAAAAGAAAAAGAGAAACATCGATTTGCTGTTCTACTTATTTATGCACTCATTGGTTGATTCTTGTATCTGCCCTGACCAGGGATTGAACCTGCAACCTCGCAACCTTGGCATATAGGGACAATGTCTAACCAACTGAGCTACTCGGCCAAGGCAATCATCACATTACTGACAAACAGAAATTTTATTTCTCTCTGGGAAGATGGGAAGAAGAAAACTCCTTTCCCCTTGATGAGTCTTTGCTCAAATCACCCCACCTTTATGGGTCTCAGTTTTCACATCTCTAAAGTGGCCAGGTGTTGAAGAGTAAGCAGAACAAGGTAAGTCTCCAGGAGCTCTAGATTGTAAGCTCCAAAAGGGTGAGATCACTTCTGTTAGCATGCATTCATTCAACAACAACATCATTAAGCACTTACTATGAACCTGCCAGTATGCAAGGTGCTAGGGGCACAGCAGAAAATAAAAGAAGTATAGTCCCTGTTCCCTGAAAGCTTACATTTCAAAAATCAAAATAATTAAATCCCAATGTATGTGTCATGAAGGAATAAGATACCTGATACTATTTACTTAGTGCTTACTCTGTGCCATGTACTGATCCTATGAGGTGCTATTATTAACATACCACATTTTATTTTATTTTTTATTTATTTATTCATTTTAGAGAGGAGAGAGAGAGGGAGAGAGAGGAGAGAGAGACAGGGGGGAGGAGCTGGAAGCATCAACTCCCATATGTGCCTTGACCAGGCAAGCCCAGGGTTTCGAACCGGCAACCTCAGCATTTCTAGGTCGAAGCTTTATCCACTGCGCCACCACAGGTCAGGCCTAACATACCACATTTTATAGATGAGGAAACTGATGGACAGAATGGTTAAGTAAATATGGCCAAGGTCACATGGTCAAAGAGTGGCCAGCAGAGCTAGGATTCAACACACAGGCAGCCTGCTTCCAGAGCCTGTTTTCAACCATGAAGCTACAGATCAGGGGTCCCCAAACTTTTTACACAGGGGGCCAGTTCACTGTCCCTCAGACTGTTGGAGGGCCAGACTATAAAAAAAATATGAACAAATCCCTGTGCACATTGCACATATCTTATTTTAAAGTAAAAAAACAAAACGGGAACAAATACAATATTTAAAATAAAGAACGAGTAAATTTATTTATTTATTTTTTTTTCTTTTTTTTTTTAATAAATTTTTATTAATGATAATGGGATGACATTAATAAATCAGGGTACATATATTCAAAGAAAACATGTCTAGGTTATTTTGTCATTAAATTATGTTGCATACCCCTCGCCCAAAGTCAGATTGTCCTCCGCCTCCCTCTATCTAGTTCTCTGTGCCCCTCCCCCTCCCCCTAACTCTCTCCCTCCCTCCCTCCCATGTCCTCCCTCCCCCCACCCCTGGTAACCACCACACTCTTGTCCATGTCTCTTAGTCTCGTTTTTATGTTCCACCAATGTATGGAATCATGTAGTTCTTGTTTTTTTCTGATTTACTTATTTCACTCCGTATAATGTTATCAAGATCCCACCATTTTGCTGTAAATTATCTGATGTCATCATTTCTTATGGCTGAGTAGTATTCCATAGTGTATATGTGCCACATCTTCTTTATCCAGTCTTCTATTGAAGGGCTTTTTGGTTGTTTCCATGTCTTGGCCACTGTGAACAGTGCTGCAATGAACATGGGGCTACATGTGTCTTTACGTATCAATGTTTCTGAGGTTTTGGGGTATATACCCAGTAGAGGGATTGCTGGGTCATAAGGTAGTTCTATTTGCAGTTTTTTGAGGAACCACCATACTTTCCTCCATAATGGTTGTACTACTTTACAGTCCCACCAACAGTGGATGAGAGTTCCCTTTTCTCCGCAGCCTCTCCAACATTTGCTATTACCCGTCTTGTTGATAATAGCTAATCTAACAGGGGTGAGGTGGTATCTCATTGTAGTTTTGATTTGCATTTCTCTAATAACTAATGAAGCTGAGCATCTTTTCACATATCTGTTGGCCATTTGTATTTCTTCCTGGGAGAAGTGTCTGTTCATGTCCTCTTCCCATTTTTTTATTGGATTGTTTGTTTGTTTGTTAGAACGAGTAAATTTAAATCAACAAACTGACCAGTATTTCAATGGGAACTATGTTCCTCTCACTGACCACCAATGAAAGAGGTGCCCCTTCTGGAAATGCGGTGGGGGCCGGATAAATGGCCTCAGGGGGCCGCATGTGGCCCACGGGCCGTAGTTTGGGGACCCCTGCTATAGGGCATCCTTAGAAATTATGAACAAAGAATAAACTGGTGGCACAATGGAAAGGGGAGTCCAGGGGATTTCTCCTTTAGAGGTGATATTTAAGCTGACACCTGGAAGATGAGTAGGAGTCAGTCACGTGGAATTGGGAGAGAGATCTCCCAGCAGAAAAAAACAATAATATGTGCAAAGGTCCTGAGGCAGGAAGATCAGGGTGTTCAGTGCCTGGTAAGCCAGCAGGAAAATAGGAAGTGTTGAGGTCAGAGCAGCCTAGCCCTGGAGGCCAGGATGAAGGCTTTCAATTTTACTATAAGTACAGGGGAAGCCTTTGAAAAGTTTAAGTGGGGATCAACATGATCTGATTTGGTTTTTTGGGTTTTTTTTTACAGAGGCAGAGAGAGAGTCAGAGAGAGGGATAGATAGGGACAGACAGACAGGAATGGAGAGAGATGAGAAGCATCAATCATTAGTTTTTCATTGCAACACCTTAGTTCAGGGTTAGGAACCTTTCTGGCTGAGAGAGCCATGAATGCCACATATTTTAAAATGTGAGAGCCATACAATATGTTTAACACTAAATACAAGTAAATTTGTGCATTTTATGTAAGACCAACACTTTTAAAGTACAATAAGTCTCTGAATTCTTTTTAATAACGTTGTTTTGCTGTTGCTAACCAATGATGAATAAAGTACTTCTTACCATTAATGCGACTTCTGGTGCTGCATGGTTTTGCTGATGGCTTTGTAGTCTGGTTGATACGTGGTGAGGTTAAACTTCATGCAGGCATTGAGACTTCCATCCGTTAAACACGATCATAGGTTGGTCTTAACGTTCTTTAGATGTGAGAAAGACTGCTCACATGCATACGTAGAGCCAAACATTGTCAGTACAGCAATACTCACATGCTGCAGCGTGTGGTATGTGATGGGAAGCACGTTCCAAGTTTTGACAATCAACTGGTCCACGGGTTGAAGTTTTTCATTTCTCCCCACTTGTGTTTGCTCACCAACTCTGCTTGCTGTCGTGCAAGTCTTTCCAAATCTTCATTCAATGACTTGAACTTATTCACCCACATGTCTGAGGCCTTCAGGTCAGCAGCATGTAGCTCAAAATCTCTGACAGAGACACTGGGGATGTAACTCAGGTCGGCACTGTCCACTGCATACTGTGTGGATGGGTGATGAACTTAAAAAGACAAGTGCGCTCATGAAATTCTCCAAAGCACACTTTGAATGACTGCAGGAGATTAGATGTGAAGCCCACTAGCTGCTGGAGATCAAGGTGTAGAGCAGGGTCACTTGCTGTGCATGCATCTTTAAACTCTCCCAGTTTTTCAAAGTGTAGTAAATGACCTGTTTCAATGTCAGTGACGAAGAGTTCCAGCTTGTTTGCAAATGCAAACACTGCTTGTTGAAGGGATAAGACTGTATTTCCAATGCCTTGCATTTTCACATTGAGCTTGTTCAGATGTTCAGTCATGTCCACAAGATAGCAGAACTGCAGGAGCCACTCAGTGTTAGCTAACTCAGGATGCTCGATGTTTTTCATTTCAAGAAAAGTTCGGATTTTGCTCAGACAAGCTGCGAAATGGCTGAGCACCTTCCCTCTTGACAACCCACGCACATTGCTGTGCAGAAGCAGACCAGGATAATTATTCCCAACTTCATCCAGCAGTGTTTTAAATTGGTGATCATTTAAAGCTCAGGCAATAATAAAGTTGACCACCTGAATGACCAGCAACATCACCTCACCAAGCTGCTCGCCACACATCTGAGCACAAAGTGCCTCCTGATGTAGGATGCAGTGAAAACTTAGGATGGGTCTCTTTCGTGTTCACAAAGAAGCGCTACGAATCCTGTTTTTCTCCACCATGCATGGAGCACCATCAGTACACACCGAAATAAGTTTATCCATAGGTGGATTTTTTTTCTTTAGCAAACTTAGTGAAAGACTTGAATAAATCCTCCCCTCTTGTTGTCTCTTTCATAGGTGAAACAGCAAGACTTTCCTCACATAGTGTGTCACCGACAGCTACCTTGCAATCACGCTGAACTGGGATAAATGGCTTACATCTGTTGACTCATCCAAAGCGAGAGAAAAGAATGGTGCTGCATTTATGTCCTTCACTTGTGTTGCCTCAATTTGATTTGCCATCATGATGGTACGATCGTGAACAGTTCTTGCCGACAGAGACATGTCTTTTATTCATTTGATTATCTTGTCTTTATCCAAAAAGTCGTCAAAAAGTTCATTGGCAACATAAAGCATGAATGTTTTGGCATACTCCCCATCTGTGAATGGCTTTCTGTTTCTCACAATTGCTAAAGCACCAGCAAAGCTAGCCGAATTCCAGTCACCTTGTTGGGTCCAAACACAGAATTGCTGCTGACTAGCTTGCACTCTGCACAGTAGCTCTTGACATGCTTTCTTCCTGCTGTCCCCTGCTGGATATTTCGATGCAAATGTAGTATAATGTGTGTCAAAGTGCTGCTTTATATTTGACTGTTTCATCAATGCAATTTTATGATTGCATATTAAACACACTGCAGAACCTGCTCTCTCCACAAAGGCAAATTTCTCTGTCCATTCCTGCTGAAAAGTACGATACTCCTCATCTTTTTTTCTTTTAGCCATCTTCTTCGTCCAAAGGGTTTCTGCAATTAGCTAGCTGACTACTTGATTAAAAGGAGAGAAGTTTACTTCCTGACCTCACAACGACCCGTGTACCTTACGCATTATCCAATAAAAATTTGGTGTTGTCCTGGAGGACAAATGTGATTGGCTCCAGCCACCCGCAGCCATGAACATGAGCAGTAGGAAATGAATGGATTGTAATACATGAGAATGTTTTATATTTTTAACATTATTATTTTTTTTATTAAAGATTTGTCTGCGAGCCAGATGCAGCCATCAAAAGAGTCACATCTGGCTCGCAAGCCATAGGTTCCCGACCCCTGCCTTAGTTGTTCATTGATTGCTTTCTCATATGTGCCTTGACCATGGGGCTACAGCAGACCGAGTAACCCCTTGCTCGAGCCAGCGACCTTGGGTTCAAGCTGGTGAGCTTTGCTCAAACCAGATGAGCCCGCGCTCAAGCCAGGGACCTCGGGGTCTCAAACCTGGGTCCTCCACATCCCAGTCCGACGCTCTATCCATTGCGCCACTGCCTGGTCAGGCTAATCTGGTTTGTTTTTAAAATTATTTTTATTTTATTTATCCATTTCAGAGAAGAGAGAAAGAGAGAGAGAGAGAGAGAGAGAGAGAGAGAAGGTGGGGAGGAGCAGGAGGCATCAACTCCCATATGTGCCTTGACCAGGCAAGCCCAGAGTTTCAAACTGGCGACCTCAGCATTCTAGGTCAAGGCTTTATCCACTGCGCCACCACAGGTCAGGCCGATCTGATTTGTTTTTAAAGGAGCATGCTGTTTGCTGTGCTGAGAATCAATTTAAGGGAGCAAGAGGGGAATGAGGGAAACCAATTAGGAGATTACTGCAGTAATCCAGCAGAGAGATGACAGTGCCAGGCCAGGAGTAATAAGAGAGGGATGAATTTGAGTCTTATTTGAAGGTGAATTGAGAGGATTTGTGGCTGGATTAGTGAGGGGTGAGGGAATGCCTTCTGGGTTTGTGGATGGAGCAGCAGAATGGATTGTGGTGTCCTTGACTGAGATGGGAAAGACCCACTACCAAGAAAGGGACAAGGAGAGTGGAGAAATCAAGATCAAGAGGTTTTTTTAAAGCTAAATGATAATTACTCCATTACAAAAATACCGTATTTCCCCATGTATAAGATGCACCTTTTTTCAAAAATTTTAGGGTCTAAAAACTGGGTGCATCTTATACAGTGGTTGTAGATTTTTTAACTTCCATTTCCCTCTTTTTCGCGCTTGTTTTTGTGCTCATTGTTGAAGACAGTGATCTGCCATCAGACACAGATGAGGACAAGCTAATGGATGGGAGTTTTGACAGTGATGAGGAGTTGTGTAAATTTTATGATGAGTAAAACTTGAGTTCAATAACTTTATACATACATTAATTTTTTTTCAAAATTTGTGCCCCCAAATTAAGGTCTGTCTTATACATAGGAGCATCTTATACATGGGGAAATATGGTAAGAATAAAAGGGGTCTACAGTAATAGTCCATTATATCTTCCCATTTTTATTGTTTTTAATTTTAAATTATTGATTTTGAGAGAGAGAGAGAGAGAGAGAGAGAGAGAGACATCGGTTTGTTGTTCCACTTACCTATGCATTCACTGGTTGATTCATTCATGTGCCCTGACAGGAAATCGAACTTGCAGTCTCGCATGGGATGATGCTCTGATCAACTGAGCTACCCAGCCAGGACTTATCTTCCCATTTTTTAGTCCAATAAATATTATACTTTGTAGAGGGTGTACCTTCACATTCAAAGTTGTAAAGCTTATTAGAAATAATTGGTATTAACATAGAATTCAGATAATATGGTTTGTCTTACAGTGCACTGGAAAATGAAGTTTTCACTTGTAAAATTCTGTCATTATGTATCAGTCTAATGAGAAAGACAAAACTCAATAAAACTAGTAGAGAGAGAGAGAAATATATATTTTTGGTAAAAGTCTACACACATAGGGTATAAACTTTTGGAAATAATGTTATCTTGGACGCCTGTTCCAGAACTGTTTTCTGCTTTTATTTATTTATTTATTTTTACAGGGACAGAGAGAGAGTCAGAAAGAGGGATAGATAGGGACAGACAGACAGGAACGAAGAGAGATGAGAAGCATCAATCATTAGTTTTTCGTTGTGACACCTTAGTTGTTCATTGATTGCTTTCTCATATGTGCCTTGACCGTGGGCCTTCAGCCGACCAAGTAACCCCTTGCTGGAGTCAGCGACCTTGGGTCCAAGCTGGTGAGCTTTGCTCAAGCCAGATGAGCCCACACTCAAGCTGGCGACCTCAGGGTCTCGAACCTGGGTCCTTCTACATCCCAGTCCGACGCTCTATCCACTGTGCCACCACCTGGTCAGGCTGTTTTCTGCTTTTACTCTGTACTCAATACTCTGCTCAAAGAGTACTTCTACTCTGTTCTCAATACTCTGCTCAAAGAGTACTTCAATTCTAGTCATCAAATGTGTGTTGTTTTTTTCCACACCAACCAATTTTTTGACACCAGCGGGGTGTCCTGCAATTCAATTCAATTCTGAGAGTACCGAGAGTTAGTGCAGACCACAGAGAATAAGGGCTTAGTCACAAAAGACTGCCCCCCATTTCAGATGCCAATCGCAAGTAGTAGGTCCCCAGTTTATCCACAACTTCTCTCCCATTTGGCTACAAATCAGAGGTTCCCACAACCTTCTCCTTGGATTCAGTCATTTGCCGGAACAGCTCACAGAACTCAGGGAGCTGTTCCGGTAGAATACACATCTACCAGAGTATTCTATAATAAAGGATATGATAAAGGAGACAGATGGGTGGCCAGATGAAGAGATACATAGGGCAAGGTCTAGAAGTGTCTTGAGTGTAGGAGTTCTGTCTCCATGGAATTGGAGGGTGCCATACTCCCAGCTAGAGGGTGTATTCACCAGAAGCTCTCTGAACTCTGTTCTTTTGGGATTTCTATGGCAGCTTCATTACACAGGTATGACTGATTATTAACTCAATCTCCAGCCCCCTCACCCCTTCCCAGACAATGAGGGTGAGGGTGGCTGGGGCTGAAAAGCTCCAAGCTTCTAAACACAGCTTGGTCTTTCTGGTGACCAGCCACCATCCTGCAGCTATCCAGGTGCCCACCAAGAGTCACTTCATTAGAACAAAAGGCACTTCTATGACCCAAGAAATTTCAAAGAGTTAAGAGCTCTGATTTAGGAACTGGTGGCAGACAGCAATACAGGCAGGCACACCTCATTTTATTGTGCTTCGTTTTACTGCCCTTCGCAGATACTGCAGTTTTTACAAATTGAAGGCAAGACCTTCCACCAGCAAAGATTATGACTTGTTTTATTGCTACACTCACTTTATTGTGGTGGTCTGGAACTGAATCACTGTATCTCTGAGACATGCCTGTATAGACATTTACTGTTATTTCACAACACCCAAGTTGGATGTCCATGATAAGTAGGCAGGTGTATAGGTGCTTCTGGAAGTTGGCACTAGAGAATCAGGGCTGAAGACTTGCATTTTGGAAGTCATCTTCATGTAGATGGTTTTTAAAGCCATGGGACAGGATAAATAGCCTCAGGAGAAAGTGTTGATGGAGAAGTGAAGTGGACAAAAGCCCGAGGCAGCACATTTAGAAGTCAGGATGATGAGGAGGAACCAGAAAGGAGCCTGAGCAGGAGTGGTGGCAATAGAGAAAACAAGAAAGTGGCTGAATAATAAACTGAAAGTAAAGAAGCAACTGTGGCAAGTATAGACCACTTTTCTGTGAAGTTTTGTTTTGAAAAGAAGCAGAGGCCTTGGCAGGTTGGCTCAGTGGTAGAACATTAGCCCTGGGTGTGGATGTCCTGGGTTTGATTCTCGGTCAGGGCACACAGAAGAAGCAACTATCTAATTCTCCACCCTTCCCCTCCTCCCCCCCTCTTTCCTCCCACAGCCATGGCTCGATTGGTTCAAGTGCATCGGCCTCAGGTGCTGAGGATGGCTCTCTGGAGCCTCTACCTCAGGTGCTAAAAATAACTTCGTTGCGAGCATGAGCCCAGATGGGCAGAGCATCAGCCCCAGATGGGTGATGCTGGGTGGATCCCGGTTGGGGCAGATAAAGGAGTCTGTCTCTCTCTACCCTCCTCTCATTTGGAAAAGAAGAAAAAAAAATGTTTTTAATAAAATGAGTAAGGATCAGGTTATGTAATGGATAGAGCTTGGCTCATGGCAGACACACAATAAATCTGCATTGAATAATTTAATGACCATCTGGCTCTGGATCAGGTCCCGCTCACTCATGATGGAGCTCCAGCTCTGGCTGGCTGCCATTCTCCTCACCACCACTGGGAGCTGGTAGAGTTCTGGGGACCCTCCCCCAGGCTCTCTGCCTAGGCCTGAAGCCTCCATGCCCCAGAGAGGCTGCTGGGCTGGTCTCAGCTGCTCAGCTGCAGGATGCTGAGGACAAGGATTTTACTAAGGGACAGATCCCAAGGGCCAAGGGCCAGAGAGATGCGGAGGTATGGCTCTGGGACTGAAAAGTGCCCGAGACTTCTAGGGAACGCAGTGGGAGGCATTTCCCCAACCTTAGATGGGGAGGGGTAGCAGTTCAGGCTCCCCAATTCCGGAGACAAATGGATCAAGGCCCTGGGTTCAAGGAGACAAGCAGCATCTGGAAGACTTGACCTCACATCAGTGGCTCCCAAATCACCAATGAGTGTATGTACCAAGCATGGACTGGCACTGAATGGCACAGTTTCTCATCTGATGGGGTCATGCTGGCCAGTTGACCAGAGAGAGCTGATGACCAAACTAAATAAAACCTGTTCGTGTCTGGTTCTGTAACAACTTTGGGCCTTAGATCAACTCTAGGGGCTGTCATGGATTAGAGAGCTCAACAATAATGAATACTAGATTTCCCATAGGCCAGGTGGAATGAGTGCATTTAAAGAGTAAACAGCCTTAAAAAAAATTTTTTTTAAGTAAATAGCCTAGCCTGACCAAGCAGTAGTGCAGAGGACAGAGTGTCAGCTTGGGACGCTGAGGACCCAGGTTCAAAACCCTGAGGTCACTGGCTTGAGCAGGGCTCATCCAGCTTGAGCACAGGGTTGCTGCCTTCAGCATGGGATCACAGACATGACTCCATGGTTTCTGGCTTGAGCCCAAAGGTCACTGGCTTGAAGCCCAAGGTCGTTGGCTTGAGCAAGGGGTCACTCGCTCTGCTATAGCCCCTGGCCAAGACACTTATGAGAAGCAATCAATGAACAACAAAGGTGCCGCAATGAAGAACTGATGCTTCTTTCTCATCTCTCTCTGTTCCTGTCTGTCTGTCTCTCTCTCTCTCACTAAATTTTAAAAAAAGTAAATAGCCTATTTCTTGCCTACCTGAACGTGTGCACCCACCTGTACTCATACACACTATACCTGCTTTTGCCTTTTTTCTCCCTTCTTTTACTGACTCTCTAGGTCTGTCTCCACCTCCCTCTAGAGATTTTTCTTTCTGCCTTTCCCTCACCCCAGCCTCTCTCCCCAACTTACCCCCGTACCCCCAGTATCTCTGGTGCTGGCTTCCAGCACACTCTGGTCCCAAGGAAAAGAGGCATTTGCTGTGAGTGTCAAACGCCAGGGTCACCCTGCTCTCTCCAGTATCTGAGACCTGGACTCAGCAGCCGCTCCCACCACCACCTCCAGAAAGGCCAGGAGGAAAGAAGAGCAGAGCTCTGGCTGGGGTCAGATGTAGGTCTGCTTTTACCTACAGAAGGGAGGCCAGAGCTCAGCTGCCTCACATATTCTGAGCTCCTGGGCTGGTGGCTCCACAGGGTACTAGGGACCCTGGGCACTAGCCTAGAAGTGTGAAACAAACTCAAGGTCGCTGACGCTGAGCTGGGCCAGGCTCTAGGCTCCCGCCTATCCTCCTATCCTCTCCCTGAGCCCCTAGGACTCACCCTGACCCCCTCTCACTTTTCCCCCCTTGATAGGGAACCTGGCCCAGACCTAGCCAGAGGGGCCCCATGCTCTCCCCTGGCCCTGACTTCTGACCTCCACACAGTTCCCCTCCATCTTTCATCCCTCAGACCTATGTTCCCCCCTACCCCAGATGGGGGGCCCGCAGGGCTGGACTCCACAGCTGGGCCTAAGGACAAGACTGCATTCTCTGTTTAGACTAGGGGCTCCACATCTGGGTCTGCCCATCCCCAGTCCATGTCATCAGCTCCATTTGTCTCCTCACAGGGCTCTGCCTTCCTTAGGCAGGTGACCCAAATCCAGGACAGGGAGGGACAGCCCACAGCAGCTCCTCCCACTTCCACACTAGCCTCTAGGGTCATCCCTGCCAGTTCAGGAGAGAACCCTCCCATGCCCCACCTTCCCTATGATTTTGGCAAGAACTGAACAGGATGAAAGGAATCCCAGTACTGAGGAGAGGATGGATCTGGGTCAGGTGACTCCCTCCCTCTCAGCCTGTTTGCTCATCCATTAAGTGGGAAGGATAATATCTATAGGTGGTCTTCCCAGAGTCCCCTGCAGGTCTGCTTTCACCTGTCCACTGCTGGGGCAGAAGGCTGCTGTCCCAGGCTGTCCTCAGCCTGCTCCAGCCCCCCCTCCCCGGTCTGATCAACTCTTTATTCTTCTAGCATTCCTGCCTTGGGAAGTACTCTTGGAACCCCTTCTCTGAGACATTGAAAGGCCCTGAACAACCTCTCACTGCAGCACTAAGATGTCACCTCACACTGTGTTGGCATCTCTGGGTAGGGTGTACCCCCCCCACACACACACACTGTGAGCTCCCCAAGGCCACATGTCGAGAGAGTCTTATTTCTCTTCATGTCTGGTGCACTCAGCCGAAGGCAAGGCACAGCATCGAGGCTCAGCAATCCCTGTTTAGTGAGAGAACAGCCCAGGGCTTTTCTGGTTCTCCACCATCATTACTACCCCTCTGGTCCCCATCCTCACCCCACCCACCCCAGACTCACCAGGCCTGGAACCGTGTCTCCGCTGCTCCTGGCTCTCCTAAGCCCACTGTCCTCCTCAGGGTCTCACGTGGGAGGTCCAGGGGCAGGACACTGTACCACCACCCCATGACCTCTGGCAAATCCCGCCCTTTTCCCTTCTACCCTTGAATTTCACCCATTTCCTCAGGCCACAAAAGATGGGAGGGAGTGCTAAACTGTTACGTTGGTAGCCTCCAATGAAGCCAGCCTCCAGATATCTGCACCCTGTGTGTCACCTCCCATGTTGACTCTGGGCTTGGTTATATGACTTGCTTTGGTCAGTGGGACGTCAAGAAGCATGAAGGAAGGCTAGACTTAACAGGCACTCACACACTGAGTCTTGTCCTCCTGGAAGCTAGCTGCCACGCTGTAAAGGAGGTCGGCTAGACTTCTGAATGATGAGAGGCCAGATGAAGAGAGGTCCCAGGGGCGGAGAAGCCATCGTGGTAATCCAGGCCCAGCTGCCCCCAGTTAAATGCAACCACGTAAGTGATCACCAGGCAAAACCAGAACTGACCAGCTGACCCTAGGTGAACCACAGAATTTTTAGAAATAATGTATCATTGCTGTTTTAAGCCAGTAAGTTTGGCCATGGCTGGTTGGCTCAGTGGTAGAGCATCAGCCTGGCATGTGGATGTTCCGGGTTTGATTCTAGTCAGGGCACACAGGAACTGACTGCTTCTCCCCCAACTTTCACTTCTCCCCCCATCAACAGCCATAATTCAGTTGGAGTGAGTTGGCCCAGGGCCCTGAGATGGCTCCATGGCCTCCGCCTCAGGAGCAAAGAAGAGCTTGGTCGCTGAGCAACAGAGCAACGCCCCAAATGGGCAGAACATCGCCCCCTAGTGGGCTTGCTGGGTTGATTCCGGTCAGGCGCTTGCAGAAATCTGTCTCTTCCTGCTCTCACTGAATGAAAAAAAAGAGCCACTAAGTTTGGGGGTAGTTTATGTCTCAGCAATAGGTAACTTAAACAAGAGTCCTCCTCTCCCTTTTCCTCCACATGCAGTCCTGGGGGAGCCACCTCCAGAACAGATCATGTGTCTAGCCGCTTCCCACCATATCCCCAGGCACCACCCTTGTTTGGGCCACTGTCCTCTGGACTGCATGATTGCCACAGCCCCTCACTGACTCCCTGCTCCAGGCTTACTCTCCTGCAGTTACCATACGGTGACCAGAGTGAAGCTTTGGGGGCTTGGTTTGATCAAGCCATCCCCCTGCTCAAGACCTTCCACTAAGTTCTGATATCACTTGGGTTAAAAGACAGACTTGCCTGACCAGGTGGTGGTGCAGTGGGATGCGGAAGGACCCAGGTTCGAGACCCCAAGGTCGCCAGCTTGAGGGCAGGCTCATCTGGTTTGAGCAAAGCTCACCAGCTTGGACCCAAGGTCACTGGCTTGAGCAAGGGGTCACTCAGTCTGCTGAAGGCCCCACGGTCAAGGCACATATGAGAAAGCAATCAATAGAAAGCAATCAATGAACAATTAAGGGGTCGCAATGAAAAACTGATGATTGATGCTTCTCATCTCTCTCCATTCCTGTCTGTCTGTTCCTATCTATCCCTCTCTCTGTATCTGTAAAAAAAAAAAAAGATTTTACTGATGTGGAAACTAAAGCCCAGAGAGGCTGAACCACTTGCCCCAATTCACACAGCCACTAGGTGGTTAAGGCAGAATTTGAACTGTTCTCAATATCACACAGAGCATGGTGAAAAAGTAGAGGTCTACCTCCTCCAGAGCCCTCCACTTATTCACTATGTGACCTCAGCTTTTAAAGCCATTCCCCTGTGGGCCTCATTTCCTCAACAGCAGGAGTCTGATGAAGGTTCTTTAGGCACAAAGACTGTAAAAAATACTACTAGAGTTTAGAACCAACTCCAGGACCAAGCAGCAGTCCCTGCCTCACCCTGGTACAGGATGGTACCTTACCCTAAAGCGCCCTCCAGGCTCAGTAACTGGGTGCCGCACTAGCTAAAGGCAGGGAGCCCCCACCGTACAGCCCAACCCAGAGTTCCAGAAGCCTCTGCAGCCCATCTCCTTAGAATTCTGGGGCTACAGCTGCACCTTTATTCACATCATTGGCCAAGCCCAGATCGCAGCTCACCTTTCCCTCACTCCCCAGGGTAACTCCTGGGCCCCCCTGGTTCTCTTCAGCTTCCAGGGCACACCATCCTTCATCCGCAAAGGAGAGGGGACAGGCACCTCTGAGTGGTCATTGGTCCACTGTCTGATCTGTACAGACAGACCTGACCAATCAGAGGAGCAGAGACAGCCTCAATTCCCACATTCCAATTCTGCCCATCCTCCACCATTCTGTTCCCTTTCACAGTGTCATAGGTTTCCTTTCCACTGAATCCATTCCATTTATTCCATTCCAAACTCCAGGGTATTCTAGCTGGGAAAAGGGGTATATAGTAAGTAGACTGGAGCTGATTACAGAAGGGAATTCTTGAGGGGAGAATCCCCCATTCTGTTGAGCCTGGGGCAATCTCTAGGACCCGGTTTCTGGGGTACCTACAGGAATCACTGCAAAGAGTTCAGGCTCTGAGCAGAATGGACTTGGGCTCAGCTCTGGGCTCTGCCACTCATTTGTTGTGTCATCTGGGGCAAGTGGCTTAAATTTCTGAGCCTTTGTTTTCTTAGATATACAATGGGGATTTGTGATCTACTCACTGAGTTGTTGTGAGGATCAAATGGAACTAGGCACATAATTTACCTAACACATAGTAGGTGGTTATGGTCAGTAGTAGTAATTTGTTCTCCTGCTGATTCTCAGAGGCGGTGGTCTTACCTCAGAGTACTGGTCCAGAATGGCCCCAGTAGGGATTGGGCAGGAATAAAGGGTTTAAAGAAAATAGCTATCATCTATTTAGCACTTACCATGTTGTAATCACCACATGAAACTGTTACTACTACGTTCACTTTATAAACAATGTATCTGAGGCACAGAGAAGTTCAGTAAGTTAGCCCAAGTCACTCAGCTAGTAAATGGCAGAGTTGGGGCACAGATTTGGGTCCTCAGACTCCAGAGTTCACACTGTGAACCACTGTACATCCTACTTCACATTAAACCCATTTTTTTGTATGAGAAATACTGAGGTTCAAAGAGTAAATTCACACTGCAATTGAACAGGGGTGCCCCTAGAACTCCAACTCTGATCCTAAGACTCAAGTTCTGGCCTTTATGCTGTTGTGTGCTGCCCCCTAGTGCCCCCTGTTGGAGAAGCACACCAGAAGGCAAGCAGCAGATACACCTGGATCCATATTCCCCTGACCAGCTGCTCCTCCAGACACCCAAAGCTGCATGTCTTATAGGTACTGAATATCACTCTGAATGTCACCCATATATACAATCACGGTATTTCTTGGCTATGTCACAAATCCTCCAACTCAATGGGTCTAACACCAAGTTTGTACTCTTACACCTCAACTTTGTCCTCTTCAGTCATCTCCATTCATCCAGTAGCACAAACCAGAAACCTAGCCATCCTTGGTACCTCCGTCTTCCCACCACCGTCTGTCACCAGCCCAGGAGTCTGCATGGTAGCCGAGTAAGAAGACCAGAAAAGTAAACATTGAACACAGCAGAACAACAGTGGTAGAAGCAGAGGACAACGTCCCCCGTCATGGCCAAGAGGCAAAGCTGAGCTTGGGTGGTTCTGGTTAGAGAGGTGGGCCTTTCTGCTTAGGAAGAAGCCCAAATGCAGCTAAGGCCGGGAGTGGGGCACTGTACTGGGGGCCAAAAGGGCTGGATTCCCACCCAGATCCACCACTCTGTCACAGTAGGGCCCTGGGACCTTGATTAGCTGGTTTCCCCATCTGTAAGATGAATATGACAATGCCCACCTGGGGCTATTTCAAGGATCAAATTAAAAAGTATTCACTTTGTGAACTGTAAAGGGAAGTGCACAGAAGGACTAGATTGCTATCTGGGAAATTCACCCCAGGAGACCTCTCTTTCCTTTGTTATATATTTTTTAGATTGTGTTTATATATATATACACTTTTAAATGTACAATTCAGTGTCATTAATTACATTCACACTGTTATGCAATCATTACCATTATCTATTTCCAATATTTTTCATCATCCTAATAAAAAACCTATACCCACCTAACTAGGCGGTGGCGCAGTGGATAGAGTGTCGGACTGGAATGCAGAGGACCCAAGTTTGAGACCCCGAGGTCACCAGCTGGAGCGCAGGCTCATCTGGTTTGAGCAAGGCTCACCAGCTTGGACCCAAGGTCGCTGGCCCGAGCAAGGGGTCACTTGGTCTGCTGTAGCCCCCTAGTCAAGGCACATATGAGAAATTAATCAATGAACTAAGGAGCCGCAATGAAGAATTGATGTTTCTCATCTCTCTCCCTTCCTGTCTGTCTGTCCCTATCTGTCCCTCTCTCTGACTCTGTCTCTGCCACACACACAAAAAAAAATCTGTACCCATTAAGCAACAACTTCCTATTCCTTTCTCCCTCAGCCCCTGGTAATCGCTAATTTCTGTCTCTATAAAGTTGTCTGTTCCAAATATTAAATATAAATGGAATCACAATCTTTGTCCTTTTGTGTCTGGCTTATTTCACTTAGCATAATGTCTTCAAGGTTTATCTATTTTGCAGCATGTCTCAGAACTTCATTTTTGGTTGCTGAATAATATTTCATTTTGTGTATATACCACATTTTGTCTACCCAGTCATCTGTTGATGGACATGAGTTTCTTCCATCTTTTGGCTATTGTGAATAATGTTACAATGAACATTGGCATGTGAATATCTGTCTGAGTCCTTGTTTCCTTTCTTTTGGGTACACATCTAGAGAGTCATCTGTTTTTGATGAAGTTTCTCAATATGCACTGTGGCAAGGACCTGGTGTGTTCAAGTGTGGGAGGAAGAGGAGCAAAGAAGGAGAGAGGTTTCAGTATGTTGTGGTTGGAATAACAGCTAACTTGTGCCTTTTGCAAAACACTCCACAAAACACTCTAGAAGGGGAATCATTATCATCCCCATTTTACCAATAAGATGGGAAGTGGCTTCTCCAAGGCCACACAGCTGGTGAGGGGCAGGGCTTGGGCTCCAAAGAATCCCTCACACATCAGAATGTGCAGCCAGAGGTTCAGAAGAATATTTGCCTTTCTTCCTTTTTATTTTTTTTTCTTTCTAGGTAAAAAAAAGTAGTTCTAAGCCGCTTCAGTCATTATGTTTTTATTCATCCATAGCCTTTTAGGTACTACAGAATTAGAATTTTGTAGTGCAGTTCTGCACTTTTACAATGAAATGTTCTGAAAAAAATAAAGCTATGGAGCCTGACCTGTGGTGGCGCAGTGGATAAAGCGTCAACCTGGAAATGCTGAGGTCGCCGGTTCAAAACCCTGGGCTTGCCTGGTCAAGGCACATATGGGAGTTGATGCTTCCTGCTCCCCCCCCCTTCTCTCTCTCCTCTCTCTCTCTCCACCCCCCTTTCTAAAAAAAAAAAAAAAAAGAATAAATAAAAAATAAATAAAGCTATGGAGATAGAAAAAAGTTCAGTGTGGTTGCCAAGGGCTGGGTTGAGGAGAGGGATTGACTACAGAGGGGTTTGGGGGAATTTGCGGGGATTATGGAATTGATCTAGATCTTGGTTGTGGTGGTGGTTATGCAATGCATGCATTTTTTCAAAACTCACAGAACTGTACACTAGAAAGGTGAATTTTACTATACATAAGTCATAGCTAAATATATTTTTTCTTTTTTTTTTTTTTTTGTATTTTTCTGAAGTTGGAAATGGGGAGGCAGTCAGACAGACTCCTGCATGCACCCGACCGGGATCTACCCAGCACGCCCACCAGGGGCGATGCTCTGCCCACCTAGGGTGTCGCTCTGCTGCAACCAGAGCCACTCTAGTGCCTGAGGCAGAGGCCACAGAGCCATCCTCAGCGCCCTGGCCAACCTTGTTCCAATGGAGCCTTGGCTGCAGGAGGGGAAGAGAGGGGGAGGGGTGGAGAAGCAGATGGGCGCCTCTCCTGTGTGCCCTGGCCGGGAATCGAACCCAGGACTCCTGCACGCCAGGCCGATGCTCCACCACTGAGCCAACCGGCCAGGGCCGCTAAATAATTTTTTTAAAAAAGAATAAATGGATGGGTGAAATAGACTCTAGACGTTCACATTTTGGCTACCTTGAGAACTTTGCAAGAGACAGTGACTTTAATTATTTAGAGAATAAGTTTCTATATTTTCATTCATTCATTCAAAAATGAAAGTCCTTGAATCTACCACCCAACCCAAGAACCAGAACATTACTAAAAATTAAACCTACTAATGGGCTCCCTGCCACTGATTCTTTTCCCACAACCCCAGGTAATCATTATTCTGAATTTTGTGTTTCTCATTCTCTTGCTTCTTTTTAAATGGTTTTTTTCACACATAAATTATGCTGAACCTTATGAATTTGTCATTTTTATAGGTTAAAACAGGTCAAAAACAGTAATTTCATATGATTCAACCCAATATTATACCTAAACATAGTAGTTGTACTTGTATTTGAACTTCATAAAAAGGATACCATTCTGTATGTGCTCTTCTGGGACTTGATTTTTTCACTCAATATTATATCACCATGACCCAGCCATATTGCTGTTTTCATTCTTTATCTCCTGTCAATGACATTTGAGTGTTTTTGTTTGGAGCTACAGTGAACAACGTTTCTACTACCATTCTTGCACACATCTCCTAGTGTATGTGTGCAATCCTTGTACCCAGGAATGGACTTAGGGTCTTTGGGTACACAGATGCTCAACTGTACACCATGTGACTCACTTTCTGTGCTCCAAATGAGGACACAATATGCCACTTGCCCCAGCTGAGAAGGTGGACAAGATATAGTGGGAGGGGTCACCATGGAGGGCCTCTGGTGGAAATTGAACATCTACTCTGTGCACGTGGTAGGGCACCTGTGGAATGAGATGATGATGTCTTGAGAGGTGATATAGGAAACCCCCCCAGTTACGGTAAGAATCATCTTCCAAGAAGATGAGTATGAGGAGGGCTTGGCAAGGGGAGGGCTTGCCAACCCAAATAGGGCAGACAAAGAGCTTTGTTCTAATTGGTAGTCTCTCAATCTGGGGGGTGGGAGGTGAAAGAGGGGCTGGGTGGGGGAGTCCTGTAGTTTTGGTACACCTGGAGGGGAAGAGGGCTAGGCAGTATTAAATTACTCCCACTTACCAATCCTTACCTCCAGTCATCTTTTCCTACAGCCTTTATTTCACTTTGCATCCATTATCTTTTTTAATTCTCCCAGTTGGAAAAAGATACTATTACCTCCACAGATGAGGCTTACAAAGGTAAGTGCCTTGCCCTAAATCACAGTTGTTGCCAACTGCTAAGCAGATAATTGCCTCTTCCTAAGCCTCAGTTTCCTTATCAGGTAAATGGGAATGATAACACCTGCCCCACCTCACAGACTAGTGGAAGAATTAAATAATTCTATGCAAGTAAAAGGTTTAGCATGTATCCTGGAGATGCTCCCTAAATAATTTCTTTATTGGTGCTATTAAATTAAGTTGTTATTAAGGGGAGCAGGAACCCAGGATAGTCTGAGCCTGATTTCTTGCCACTCAGTAATGCTGCCTCTTGTAAAGACCCCATGGGATGGAGTGACCATGGCCCATTTTGGCCACTGCTGCTGATGTTGAATGTGTCTTTCAGAACTGCACAGCTCAGGCCCCTCCTCCCAGAGCAGAAGTACTGTCTCCTCTGGCAGATTTCCTGGAATAGAGAAAGTGAACTGACCAGAAAGTAGAGGATCCAGGCACCAAATTCTGCTTCAGGGCAAATAAAGAAATCAGAGCCCAGTGGCTCATGCAATCGCGAACATCTGCTGAGCACCTAGTATGTGCCAGGTTCTACAGTGCAGGAGCTCTGGGAACAAGACCAGACCCTGTCCTCAAAGTCCGAGGCTAAAGGAAGAGACAGAAGACAAGAAAACAACAGTGTGCTGAGTACTGTGACAAAGAAGTTCAGAAGTGTTCTGTATAACAGAAAATCAAACAGGCCTCGGGGTCAGGGACGGCCATCCTAGGTGACATGCTCTTTTAGCTGAGCTTTTAAGGCATGCGCTCCTGGAGCTGGGAGATGCTAGGGCCACCTGTCTACGGAAGAGGTGACTGGGCCCCAGCGTCTGTCCACTCTGCCCACCAGGCCTCACTTACCCAGACTAGGCAGAGCACAGCTCTCGGGGTCCGCAGGCGAAGCGCCCAAGCCTGGCCTGGATGCCAACCTAACGCCCAGGGCGGGGCCTTGGCCCAGGTGCACGGCAACGGCGGCGGCGGCGGCGCTTCGCGGAGGTAGGAAGTGTGTCCCCAGCGGCGGCCCGTGCTGCGCTCCCGCGAGACGCTCACCTGCACCCCAGGTGAGCGGTGGGGGAGAAGGGGGCGGGGGGAGGGGCCGAGCCAGAGGCGCTCACCTGGCGGGACAGGTAAGCCCTGCGCGGGCCCGCGGGGGCGCGAACCAGGGCGGCACCACTCTGTAGAGACCCCCGAGGCTGCACGCGGGCGGGGGAGGGTCCCGGGGCCGCCTCCTTGGGGGCCACCCTCCCACTTCCGGGGTGCGCGGGCCGGGCCGGGGAGCGGCCTGGGCGGACGCCTGGGCCGGGAGGGCAGAGTGGGGGTGAAGGGGGTCGTGTTGGCCCTTAGGGCTGCCTTGGCTTGGGGCGGGGACCTTGCACACCCAGAGGAACAGTGTCAGGACAGGAGGCTGGGTCAGCCGGCGGGCGGAGGACCCTTGCAGATGGGGAGGGTGGTGCTCGCCTCCAGGGCATTGCTGGTGTAGGGGCTGTGATATTCCGAGGGTCGATGTCGGAGTCTGGTTCTCCTTTGCTACGGACCAGGTGTCCGCGAATGCGGGAGTCGAGGGTTGAGCCTTAGGAGGAAGAGACTGGAGGTGCACGGATGCCGGGCGCGAGAACAGACGGCTGTTGCCTGGGCAGAATTGGGATGTCCTTCCCGGCCAGGTGTGCAAGACTCGGCTGGACACGGGTGTAGGGCAGAGGCCGATGCAGCCGGGTCTGTCCTGGGAACGTTGGGAGGAGGGAGGCGCTAAGGAGACAGACCCCTGAGTGTGGGAGTTCTCAGGGACTAAGGGGGTGGGGAAGAGCATCAATAAGAAGTGAGGAGGGCGGTTCTGGCATCCTCTGACCTGAAGAAGATCCCTGCGGTGCCTTGGGGCACCCAGTGACCCAGTCCCTCCCAGGTGCTAAAGCCCCTGAATGCAATATCTCATTTAAACCTCACGTGGTGCATACACGAAGAGACTCACCTCTCCCCTTGTTAAAGAAGAAAACTGAAGCCTACAATCTTGCCCCAGGCCATAATAGGAACAGGAGCCCTCCTCTCACAAAACCAAAGGACCAGTATTCCTAGGATTTTGGAGGTGGGGGCAGCAGCATCAAGGGTAAGATACAGCCGAGATGAAATTGGCTGAGTTTGACTTCAGGAGGGTTCAGGGACTAGAGGGGAGGGGAAAACTGAGGCCAGATATTGTCTTTACCTCTGGGTTTGCTCCCCTTCCCTTCATCCCACTCCCATTCAAGTCCTGTGGCACAGAGCACAGTTCACGGCTCTGGAGTCTGGAAGACCACAGTACAAATGTGGTTGTATACCTTTCCAGCTCTGTGTCTCTGGGCAAGTCACTCCATCTCTCTGGGCATCAGACTCCTTGTCTGTAGAATGGAGATATAATACTTACAGGGCAATTGTGAGCGTTAAATAAAGCAAAAGCCCTGTTGCACTGGAGCCTGTTTCTGGCCCATTCACTGCTGTTTCCCCAGCGTTTACCACAATGCTGGGCACGTGGTAAGTGCTCAGTAAATATTTATTGGATGAATTTAATGAATAATGGTAAATCCTAAAGCCTTGGAGGTGGAGGAGACAGTGACCTGGACCACCATCAGTAACCCCTTGATGTTCTTACAAACCCCAGACCCCCCAGAGCTCAGTGTGGTTGAAACAGTGTAGATAAGCTCACCTTTCTCCTCAGGCAAGGTCTGAGCCTGAAAGAGTCAGGGCTCCCTCTGTGGACCCTCCTCCCGCACAGGTTTGTCCATGGAGCTGGCACCTGGCTGCTTTGACTGCCCCTTTCCTCCCAAGTAATAGGTGGGTTGGGTTAGTGGATAAGAGTCTGGACCCAGGCCGGTTGGCTCAATGGTAGAGCATCGGCCTGGCGTGCAGGAGTCCCGGGTTCGATTCCCGGCCAGGGCACACAGGAGAGGCACCCATCTGCTTCTCCACCCCTCCCCCTCTCCTTCCTCTCTGTCTCTCTCTTCCCCTCTTGCAGCCGAGGCTCCACTGGAGGAAAGTTGGCCCAGGCGCTGAGGATGGCTCCATGGCTTCTGCCTCAGGTGCTAGAATGGCTCTGGTTGCGACAGAGCAATGCTCCAGATGGGCAGAGCATCGCCCCTGGTGGGCATGCTGGGTGGATCCCAGTCGGGCACATGCGGGAGTCTGTCTGACTGCCTCCCTGTTTCCAGCTTCGGAAAAATACAAAAAAAAAAAAAAAAAAAAAAGAGTCTGGGCCAGGCTGGTTGGGTACAAATAAATGTGTGGCTCTGAACAACTTATTTAGACTCTAATATATATAGTAATAATAATAATGCCCATGAATAGGATTGTGTGAATTAATTGATTTAATACTTTAAAGCAGTTAGAACAGTATAAGTCATCAATAACTAACTCTTTCACTAGAATTCAAACTCCTGAGGTTAGGGGATTTTGTCTATTTTAGCCCAATGTCCACAGAATTTAAAACTGTCTGACACATAGTAGGCCCTCAGTTAATATTTGTTAATTGAGTGAATGAATGAATCCATTCTCAGTTCCACATTGCTCAAGTCAAGGCAAAAGTTTTTAAACACTTGCTTTGCCTTTCTGGGCTGTGAGGGACTATTACAATTCCAGTTTGTACACCTTTGGAGAAGGGATTTACACACATACCCGTCCAGACACTGCTATCTCCACTCTGGTCAGCCTGGAGCCTGAGTCCTTTTAATTTCCACCCAATGGTCCTTGTTCTACCCTGAGGTCACACAGAATGTGTCAGTTCTCTGAAGAACTTACTGTCCCCAACCCTGTTTCAGACACTGAGGCAGAAGGAATCAGACACAGTCCCTGTACCTCTAGGCTTATCTTCAAACAGTGGGTTCAAGGCTAACCCAGCTGACACAGAGCCCAACAGAAGGCGGTGGGCAAAGAGATGTGGGGTTCTGGAGGGTCCTTAGCGAAAGATTGCTGAATGGGGACAGCAGAGTGGGTTGAAGAGTTGTAGGAAAAGTTAAAGAACTCCTGTGTCTTCCTCATCCCCATTCACCATGGCTAACAATCCCTCCCTTCCTTTCTCTATATTCATACACCTTCTGATTTTGGGGGGGAACTTTTGAGATGTTGCAGACATCATGCTCCTTTACCCCTAATTGTTTAAGTGGAAATTTCCTAAGAATAAGAACATTATCTTATATAACCATAGTAATCAAATTCGGGGAATTTAATATTGACACAATACTATTAAATAATATACAGTCTACTTTTAAATTTCACCAGTTATTCACATTATTCAATTTCCAGCTTTTCCTCTTGATCTAGGATCCAGTCCAGTATCACATATTGTATTTGTCATGTCCCTCGACTTGGGCTTGTCTGATGTTTCCTCATGATTACATTCAGGTTAAGCATTTGGAGCAGGAATACTTCATAAATGGTCTTGTATCCTTCTTAGTGCATAATATCAAGAGGCACATGATGTCAGTACATCTCATTATTGATGATGTTAACTTTGATCATTTGATTAAAGTGGTATTTACCAAGTTTCTCCAGACTTGTAGGTTTTGGGGTGTGTGTGTGTGTGTGTGTGTGTTTTAAAGTTCTCACTGGCTGGAGCAGTTAGAAAGGAATGGAGGTGGCCAGAATGGTGGTCTGGAGTATCTGGGTGAGAGATGATGGTGGTTTTGTTTAGGGAGGTGGCATTGGTTTGCCCAAAGCACATTGCCTGTTAAAGCCAGAACTGGGACTAGAACACAGGTATCCTGACACCTAGTTCTCACACATTACCAGTTCTAGGACTCCACCAGTGCCACAGGGATAAAAAGATAAGAGATTATTATTTTAGAAAATCCAGGCTTAGGAGAATTACTGCCCTACAAACCCCTACATGTGATCAAGGACCCTCGCAAATATATCTATACATAATGTCTCCCGACTACCTCTGGCAGAATTATTTACTCCCCTAATGCCTTATCTAAATACATGTCCCATCCGTTTTCCCCCAAAAATCATTTATAAATCAGAAGAACAGGGTCTACATTCATCTTTGGTTCTACAGTGCCTAACACAGGGCCAGACTCAGTATTTATGAAATGGGTGAAGTCTTAACACTGAGCTTACTAGCAACCAAGTCAAAAAGGGAAAGAAGATGTATTTTGAGGCTTGGCTTCCTTGTCTAATCAAAGGAAGTAAAACTGTTTTGTGCTAAATGTTGCTAGAATAGCAAATCTGAGCCATACTGAAATATTGATGAAGTCCCCATTACATTCCCATCTCTGATTTGAAGGAGGAGGGGAAGAGAGAGAAGGTGGTGATGATCAGGTTCTGTAGTAAGTCACATGGAAACATTTGATGAGCAGCCTCAGTGTCTCTGTGCTGGGTGGGTTACCGACAGTGGGAAGAAACTGGGGAGAACATTCCCCAGACAGCAAGATCCTAGGAGACTTTTTTTTTTAATGTGGTGAAATGTAAAAAAAAAAAGTAAACTATCTATAAATTACATTTACCATTTTAACATTTTTTTTTTTAATTCAGTGAGAGGACGGGAAGCAGAGACAGACTCCTGCATGGTCCTGAAGGGGATCCACCTGGCAAGCCCACTCAGGGGCATTGCACTGCCCATCTGGGGTGTTGCTCCTTTGCTTAGCAACCAAGGTCTTCTTAGCACCTAAGGCCGAGGCCATGGAGCCATCCTTAGCACCGGGGTCAACTCGCTCCAATAGAACCATGGCTGCAGGAAGGGAAAAGAAAGAGAGAGAGAGAGAGAGAACAAGAGGGGGAGGGTGGAGAAGCAGATGGGCACTTCTTCTGTGTGCCCTGACCCAGAATCGAACCCAGGACATCCACAAGCCAGGCTGATGCTCTACCACTGAGCCAACCAGCCAGGGCCCCATTTTAACATTTTAAAAAATCATTTTATCCATATATTCCTGTGGCATTAAACACAGTCACAATGTTGTGTAACTGTCACCACCATCCATCTCTGGAAGCTTTTTATCTTCCCAAACTGAAACTCTACCAGTTCCTCCTGCTCCCAGTCCCTGGCAACCACCGTTCTTTCTGTCTCTATGAATTTGACTATTCCAGATACTTCATGTAAGTGTGGCCATACAATATTTGTCCTTTTATGTCAGGCTTATTTCACTTAGCATAATGTCTCAAGGCTCATCTGTGTTGTAGCATGTAGCAAAATTTCATTCCTTTTTTTTTTTTTCCTGTATTTTTCTGAAGCCAGAAACGGGGAGAGACAGTCAGACAGACTCCCACATGCGCCCAACCGGGATCCACCTGGCACGCCCACCAGGGGGCGACGCTCTGCCCCTCCGGAGCGTTGCTCTGTTGCGACCAGAGCCACTCTAGCGCCTGGGGCAGAGGCCGAGGAGCCATCCCCAGCGCCCGGGCCATCTTTGCTCCAGTGGAGCCTCGGCTGCGGGAGGGGAAGAGAGAGACAGAGAGGAAGGAGAGGGGGAGGGGTGGAGAAGCAGATGGGCGCGTCTCCTGTGTGCCCTGGCCGGGAATCAAACCCGGCACTTCTGCACACCAGGCCGATGCTCTACCACTGAGCCAACCGGCCAGGGCCAATTTCATTCCTTTTTAGGGCTGAACAGTATTTCATTGTGTGTGTGTATCATGTTTTGTTTTATTCATTCATCTCTCAAGAGACCTCTGGGTTGTTTTCACCTTTTGCTTATTGTGAACAATGCTGCTGTGAACATTCATGCACAAATATATGTTTAAGTCCTTGTTGTCTGTCCTTTTGTATATACCCAGAAGTGGAATTGCTGGATCATATCGTAAATCTATGTTTAATTTTTTGAGGAGCCACCAGACTGCTGTTTCCACAGCAGCTGTGCCATTCTGCATTCCCACCAGCGATGCACAGGGTTCCAACTTCACATTCTCTCCAATGCTTGTCACTTTCTGTTGTTGTTTTCCAAATAGTAATCGTTCTAATGGGTGTGAAGGCCCAGTAGATTTTGACATGTAGGTTCAACTCTGTAGTTTACCTACTACAGAGAGTTTAAACTACAGATAATTTAACCTCTTTGGGGAGGAAGAACACACTAGCTGAGGGTTTGTGGGCATATTTGGGTCCATCCACCTCACAGGCCTCTCAGAAACCGAAGTCTAAAGTTCCTCAGGTCGGCGCCAGAGCTTGCCCCCCTAACCTCTGATCCTGACTCCTTCTTGGCCTCTCTCCACAGGTGCCTGGCTGCAGCAAACCATGTAATGAGCCATGCCCCGCCCTGGACAGTCCCGCCCATCATCTGGGCCCCCACGCTTGGGACCCTGGGAGCAGCCAACAGAACTATGCCTGGAGACCTATGATGAGCCATCTCAGCCCCCACCAAGCCGCCGCACCCGTAGGCCGGACCCCAAGGATCCTGGCCACCATGGTCCCGAGAGCCTTACCTTCATCTCCAGCTCTGCTGAGCCTGCTGCCGAGGCCCCAGCCTGCTGCCTTCTCTGGCGACCCTGGGTTTGGGACTGGTGCCGGGCTGCCTTCTGCTTCCGCCGCTGCCGGGATTGCCTCCAGCGCTGTGGCGCCTGTGTACGGGGCTGCAGCCCCTGTTTGTCCACTGGGGAATCCCCTGAGGGGGCTGCGGAAGCCAACTGGGCCAAGGAGCACAACGGAGTGCCCCCCAGTCCCGATCGTGCACCCCCCGGCCGGCGGGATGGCCAGCGGCTCAAGTCAGCCATGGGTAGCAGCTTCAGCTACCCTGACGTCAAGCTCAAAGGCATCCCTGTGTACCCCTACCGCAGCACTGCTCCGGCCCCCGATGCGGACTCCTGCTGCAAGGAGCCGCTGTATGAGCCCCCACCCATGCGGCACAGCCTGCCCAGCACCCTTCCCAGCAGCCCCCGGGGCTCTGAGGAGTACTATTCATTCCACGAGTCGGACCTGGACCTGCCTGAGATAGGCAGTGGCTCCATGTCGAGCCGAGAGATCGATGTGCTTATCTTCAAGAAGCTGACGGAGTTGTTCAGCGTACACCAGATCGACGAGCTGGCCAAGTGCACCTCAGACACTGTGTTCCTCGAGAAGACCAGTAAGATCTCGGACCTTATCAACAGCATCACGCAGGACTACCACCTGGATGAGCAGGATGCTGAGGGCCGCCTGGTACGCGGCATTATTCGCATCAGTACCCGAAAGAGCCGCTCCCGCCCACAGACCACAGAGCGGCGCTCAAGCCGGGCTGCTGCCCCTGCTGCCACTGCCCCTGACAGTGGCCATGAGACCATGGTGGGCTCTGGGCTGAGCCAGGACGGTAGGTGGGGCCCCACAGGCAGAGGGGGAGAATGGAGGAGGCTTTGGCCAAGGGAGGGCAGCACTGGGGTCTTTGGCCACTGTGGTTCCACCCCTTAGCCAGTCCCTGCTCTTCCTCCTCCTTTTCCTCCTTTTTCTCAACTCCTCTGCTTCCCCTAACAGGCTCCTTCTATCCCTTGCTACCACCTACCAGAGTAGCTTCCAGGCCTGGCCTGGTTAGCAGGACTCAGGAACCCGTATGAATTTGGCCTAATCAAAACAGCCACCACCCACCACTGTGTGTACCCATGCACATGGACACACACACACACCACTTTATCTGTCTTTGTGTTAAACAATGCTTCTGTAGCCCAGTGGTGAGTGGCCCTCCCTCGTTGGGTTGGTTGGGGGCAGGAGTGGGGAGTGGAGTTACAAAGATGTGGTAACGACCGCTGCCCGCCCTCATGTTCCCTTCCTAGAACTCACAGTGCAGATCTCCCAGGAGACGACTGCCGACGCCATCGCCAGGAAGCTGAGGCCTTTCGGAGCCCCAGGTTTGGTCCTGACCTGATGAGGAGTGTGGAAAGGAGAGGGGACTGCCCTAGGGGCCCGCACATTCCCCTCTCCCAACTCTTTCCTGGGGTGGGTGAGGATGGGATCAGAAAGGAACGAGAAGCCTGAGCGGCCACAGATGCCATCCCAATCCTGCAAGCTAGTTTAAAGGGTTCATTTGGGAGATTCAGGGGCTGTCCCTGAACCAGCAGAGGGATGGTGCCCAGAACAGACAAACTGGAAGTGATGGGACCCCCGCTTCTAAGCCCAAGTCACTGGTGAGGGCGGGAGGCCATCCATCCAGCATGGTGCTGAAGACTGCATGATTTCTACTGCTGTCTTCCTGGCCTTCACAAGCCCCTGGGAGCAGGGCTGTTAGCCTTCTTCAGAGAGGAAGGCGGGGCCTCAGAGGTCAAGAATCCGAATGGGTCACTCAGCCAGGATCACACTAACCCAGGCTCAAGTCCCACTCTGCTCCTTCTCAGCGGGCATCTCCCTGCCCATGGGTCCTGGATAAGCTCCTCCCCCTTTCAGCCTCTTTCCTCTTCTCTTCCTCCTCAGGATACCCAGCCAGCCACGACTCATCCTTCCAGGGCACCGACACAGACTCCTCAGGGGCACCCCTGCTCCAGGTGTACTGCTAACCACTCCTGGGCCCATTGGCCACACCCCTTTGGGGAGAAGCAGCCCACAGAATGAAGAGGGGGACCAGGACCCCCTTTGAGGGAGGCAGTGCCCACTCTGGCTCCTCCTCCTTTGGTTGACTGGTTCCTGGACCACGTGCATTTCACTGGGCCATGGTGCCCACATTCTTCTGGATCCCCAGCTGGCCTGACTTTGTCCTTTTGCCCCTGGTCTTCAGGTAGCCTGGGCCATCGAAAGCAGACTTGGGTGTTACCTTCTGGGATTGAATCCCGGCTCTACCCCTATACCCTGCCACCCTACCCAATCATGCAGACTTCTCCCCCATGCCCAGTGACATGACAGCTAAAAGCAGCTTATTTTAAATAGACTGTGTAGGGGGGCAGGAGGGCCTTTGTTGAATTCTGTGGGCAGTGCCTACTCCATGTTATATTATGTTGAGCGGTTTGTTTATGGATGTTCTTCACACTAACACGAACACAGTTGCAAGTACAAGGAAAATAAAGAATGTTCGCGTCATGTTATCTTCGCTGTGATACTGTCCTTTCTGTCCCATTGCTCACTGCTGCCCGGAGCAGGAAGCAGGACAGTGTCCAGCCTTAGTGTTGTGGGGTCAAAGCAAGAAGGCTAAAATGGCAGCAATAACACCCACCTCTTAGACTCACTGAGTTCCAGGAGATAGAGCCCATAGCCCAGCCTAGTGTCTGTATCCAAGAAAGGTCTTACGTGGTTTCTGTCATTGCAGGTTCTAGGCTGTTGCCTAGGTTTACTGCCTGCAGGCTGGCCAGCTTCTGACCATCCTGGTTTTTCCAAGTCCCCATCCAGCCCAGAGCCTTCTTAACCTTCCCAACAACACTGGAGTGGGATCGTTTTACAGAGGGGTCAAGGAATTTAGTGGGTCACACAGCTAGCAACTGGAGCTCTAGACCTGGAAGCTGGCCTTGGCAATTCTGCCCCCAAGCTGGCAAGCTGACCTGCCTGGGACAGAAGTAGGGTCCTGACCAGTTGGGTTCAGAAGGATCCTACTTGTCTGCTCACCCAGGAGGGTCTTTCAGTAGTGAGGCCAGAGCAGGCCCACCAGCCCAACTACCTGAACAAGCTGGGAGGTGTCCAGGACTGCCTCTATCCCCACCTCACCTAGAGCCCCCAGATCCTTTTATTGTCCTCATGGACATCCTTTGGAAAGTGACTAGACAAACTACACGTCTATCCAATTTCTATTGGACGCTGGATGATCCCTTGGGGTTATGCTCACAAGACCCAGTACCAATGATAACACTAGCCCCTTTTCTTAAGCTCTCATCCAGGTCAAGGCCTCTCCAAGACTGAAAATGGCACAGGGCATTGGAGCCCAGGATACTATGGAACATAGTAGGGGTGATGCAACAGTCCCACCTCTCAGCCTTGGCCCTAGAGCACAATTTTCCAAACACAGCCTTGGGAACCATTACTGGCATTCCCAGGAAAAAAAAGGTTTGTCAAGTCTGGGAAACAGACAAAGCTAGGTACTGCACAGCTTCCTGATGTCTTTAACAAGCTGTTCTGAAATGTCAAAGGGACATGCTATGTTCCAGAAATTCAGCAGTTGCTCTCACCCAGAAAGCAAAGCAAAGCACTCCTGCACATCAAACTAGACCAGGCGTGGCCAACAGTTTTTGCCCCCGGGACAGATTAGAAAGAAAACATTTTACACGCCGGACAAAATATTAAAATTAAAAAATGTTAAAATACAAAAATGATTCATTTAAGTAAACAAAACTTTATTATGTAATTTGTTTATGAATAAATGTAATTTAGTACAAATTAACAAAAAAAACTTAATGGAATTTTTTTTAAAAATAAAGAAGTATTGCGAATCCATTCAATTATTGGAGGTTAACCCTAGATTAGTCACACACAGAATTCTTCTTAAATATCTCGATTTCCAATAATCAAAGATGCTTCCCCTTCTGAGTAGCTGAGATTTTAACTTTCATTGTTGTACAAAGGTTAGATATCATAGTTTATGTATAATGATTTAAAATATTTCATTTCCAGTGCGTCGTGCAGAGAATATTAAAAATTTAATCACAGGCTGCATAAACTCATTACGCAGGCCAGATCCGGCATGCGGGCCGTATGTTGGCCATGCCTGACCTAGACATTCCTGCTGTAACCATAACCTCTGTGGCCCAAGTGGAGTAGGTCAGCTCCAGGGACTGGATTTGGGCAGAGGTGAGCCCCTCTCTAGTCCTGGCATGACTGACAGCTGACTCCGAGAAGTCCTGAAATCTGCAGAGATCCAAGTCAAAGACACAAACAATAGCACCCCACTGAACTTTCCCCTGCCCTCTGGGCCAGGTGTCTGTACCACACATAGAGCAGCCCTGAATCTGGGGCTGTCCCCTCAGCTTTGGTGCTCTCAGTGCTGGGAAACAACTGTATGTAGTTTTAGAAACACCTGAGACAGCCTTGGCCTCATAGCTCGGTTGGAGTGTCGTCCCAATGTGCCATGTCAGTCGGGGCACATGCAGGAGAGTTAACTAATAAATGCATGGGAGGGTGGAGCAATGGGTCGATGTTTCCCTTCCTCTCTCTCTAAAATCAGTGAATTTTAAAAAAATAAAACACTTGAGGCCCTGGCCGGTTGGCTCAGTGGTAGAGCATCGGCCTGGCGTGCAGAGGTCCCGGGTTTGATTCCCGGCCAGGGCACACAGGAGAGGCGCCCATCTGCTTCTCCACCCCTCCCCCTCTCCTTCCTCTGTCTCTCTCTTCCCCTCCCACAGCGAGGCTCCATTGGAGCAAAGATGGCCCGGGCGCTGGGGATGGCTCCTTGGCCTCTGCCCCAGGCGCTAGAGTGGCTCTGGTCGCAGCAGAGCAACGCCCCGGAGGGGCAGAGCATCGCCCCCTGGTGGGCGTGCTGGGTGGATCCCGGTCAGGTGCATGCGGGAGTCTGTCTGTCTCTCCCCGTTTCTGGCTTCAGAAAAATGCAGGAAAAAAAAAAATAAATAAAAACAAAACACTTAATCCAGGGCTGCAGATCCACTGCAGTGGGACATTGTCTCCATGATGGAAACGAAATCAAGTCTAGCTAGTCTTAAACTCTGCTGAGTCATGGGCCCCTCTGAGAATCACATACGTTCGGTCCCTATAGCCAGAAAAACTCACCTTTGTTCGGAATCATACACAAATTAACAGTCTTGTTTCAATCCTCTAAATAATGAAAAATTGAGCCCCAGTGAGGAACAAGAACATGCCCCAGGTCATATGGCAGAATCAGATGCCAAGCTCCCAGCTCCCTACAGTAGCCATAAGAGGCCCGTCCCCCAGGTAAAGGCTAGTGAGAAGAGAGGACACAAGTAGAATTGGGTGAATAGTTTTAATGTGTAACAGTAGGTCAACTAGGGAAAACAAGACTCAAGGCCCCAGCCCTTCTCCCATGATGCCCTGGCAGCTGTATGCCTGGGCCAGTCCCACACCTGCCTCAGCTCTAAGGCCCAAGTCCCAGGAAAGGATGAGAAAGAAAGGTGGATTGCTGGAGGCTCAGCCCAAGAGTTCAGGGAGGCAAGCGAGCTAGTTGAATTTGGCCTTGGAAAAATCCATCTCCGGATGCTGATCCATGAATCTGGGAAGGGAAAATAGAAAGTGAACAGGCTATCCCTATCCCTCTCCCCTAAAGGTAGTAGTACCGTTCTCCCAGCCTCCCCTGTGAGGTCAGTCCCTTTAGAACCCTGAGCAGCCTGGACCCAGGCCTAGCAGGAGGTGGGGCCCCAGGGTCTCTGAGGTCCACCTGGACCCCAGGCTGGAAGCTGAGGTGCCAATATTGGCACTGTTCTCCTGTAGATGGCAGTGACCACCTATTATCTTCCTTCCTATCCTCAGATGACCTTGCACTCAAGATGACTGCAGCAGGTGATTAGGGTAGGCAAGCCAAAGCTATAAAGCCATAAACTTGGCTGGCTCATTCTGGAAGGGGCAGGGCAGCTCCTGTGTCCTGGTCAGTGATCGAAATACTGCTATCACCCATATCCAAGCCCCAACACCCAACACCCCCATCTCCAAATTGCTCACTTTTTCAGAATTTCCTGTTTCTTCTGTTCATCTGAAGTGGGCAGCCCCATGGACTTCTGTCTCTGGTCATACATCATCTTTTCCACCATGCTGCGCGTCTCACCGTCCAGGTCTGACAGCTGGGGGCAGGCAGCACCAGGGGTAGGTGAAGCCCTGGGAACCCCTAGGCCCCTCATCCCTCCGCTGAAGGTCCCCCAACCAGGCAGGGCTCACCTTGGAGTTTTCAGGGTTGATCTTCTTGGTATTGATCTCAGGGTCACTGGACACCAAGCGGCTCCACCACTCCATCTTGTTGATCTGTGTATAAAATGAGAACCACCAGGGGATAGGAGGCAGCTCACTCTGTACCCCAGGAATCACTCACCAACCCTCCCAGAAACCTGCACCGGGGACCCAAGCAGGCCTATGTTGGGACCTGAAGCAGAGGAGCAACACCTCAGCCCTCCACAGCTGACCTAACAGAGTTACCAATCAGCATTAAGGGAAGAAAGAAAGTACGGAGAGAGACACTATCCAGGATAAAGGGACAGAAGTTAGAGTGACAACTAGCTGGGACAAGCAGTATACTAGTTTTAAAAAGCAGGGAAGGACATTCCAGTTGAGAGGAAAACCAAGGGCATGTATGGGTGAGAGGCAGCCATGGCCAGGCAGGGCGGCTGGGATGGGCGTTACATGCCACGGACAGCTCTCCTTGGACCCTTGGCACTTTATAGAGACCACCTTCATATACTGGTATCTGCGTCCCATCTCTCTCGAGGGAGGGCAAGAACACACACTTCCTGAGTAGCTTTCTACATTTTGTTCACTGTTCTCTCTCCAGCATACAGAACAGTCCCTGGCACATAGTAGGTGTTCTAGTATTTGTTAGATTGAATGCATGCATGAACCTAATGGCAAGGTGAGGATTTGGTAACAAAACTATTCTGATCCTGACTCCACCCTTTCCTAGATGTAAGAGCTGGGCAAATCTATGAGCTATCCCTTTCCTGACTCTAAAACAGACCTACTTTAAATCTTATGGGATTACATAAAGGTAAAAATCCACTAGGTCCCTAGCATGGTCCCTGAGTGAATGAGCAGAAACCCTTCCCTCTTCCCTCATTAGGTAGCAGGCCTAGAGGCTGGGCCTCTCGCACCTTCTCCAGATGCACCGTCACCACCTTGCCGTCCTCAATGAGCCAGGAGCTCTCCTCCACCTTCACCTCATTGTAGAGCTCCCCGTCGATGACTGCAGGCTGGCCCTTGAGCCCCACTCGGAGGTGCCTCCGCTGGATGTCCACCACCACATCCTTCCCTTTCAGCCGGAAGTTCACACGGAAGGGCACTGCCAGCTGCATGGGGGAAGGGAGGTCAGGAGAGGCCCCAGGCTGGCTCCCCTCCCTCTCCCCTTGCCCTTGCCCTGCCACTCACGTCCAGCTCCGACAGAGTCTGGGTCCAGCGATAATTGGCAAGATCTGCCCCATTGCCAAGGTTGGGTTTCAGTTTCCCTTTGTCCTTCTCATCCTCCTCCTCCTCCTCTTCAGCCTCCTGCCCACAGTTGGAGTGCTCAGCTACTTATTTGACAGACATAAGACTGAAACCCTCCCTCTGAAACATGCCCAAGACCGGCTGGCACAGGGCATGCAGCCACAAAATGAAACACACCCAGTCCCTGGTCACTCTGTGGCCCTCTGGGAGTCAGAGGTAAAACCTGGTTCTGATCTCTGAGATGAGCGCAGACTATTATAACCAAATGATAAAGGACACCACTGGGAGGCAGTGACAGTCACAGATGAACCCATAGGATCCAGCTGGGGGTGCAAGCCAAGGGACTTGGGAAGAAAGCCCAGCACAGAAAACAAAAGGACACAAAGTGGCCGTGAACAGGATCATTCTGAGGAAGAGGGTAGTGGAAGGCATTCCGGACACAGGGCAAAGCTGTAGAGTCCCTGGAAGGTCCCAGCCCTGGCTAGTCCCAAGCATCCCCAGGCCATCTCACCTGCTTCCCTGGTGAGCTCAGGCTGCCATTCTTAAGCTGGGCCTCATGATTCTCTGCATCCTTTTTCTGTAGCAAACAGCAAAGCAGTTGGCAAAAAGGTCCCCTCTTACAGTGCCAACGGGTCAGGAGGCAGGGAAGGGAAGCCTACTCTTACCTGGTCAATCTCCAGCTGCAGCCTCTCTGCCTCCTCATCAGTTAGCTCCTTGATCTGGGGCCCGGAGCTCTCTGACTTGGCCTCCTTGGCCAGCCTAGCTGCCCGCTCCGCCTTCTCCTGCCGCTCAGCCTCCTGCCGAGCTCTCTTCTCCCGCCGTGCCTTCTGTGCCAGCTGGTTGTGGTGGCTGAAGGTCTGTGTGATGAACTAGGGAAGGAGGTGAAGGCAATGAGCCATCTCTACCTGCTGGGTGCCTGGGCAAGGCATTGCACTTAGAACCTGTTTCTTCATTTACAAAATGGGGGTAATACACACATACCTGACAGAGTTGTGATGAGAACACCTACAAATACCGGCTCAAGAGACAGTAGCTACTTTAGAAAAACACACATTTAGTGTCGCAGAGTGGACAGTGAAGCTGGACCACCTAGACTCTAGACTCAGCCCCTCTAAGAAGCCTCTCCCAAGCTCGGGACCACACCGACCTACTCGCTGACTGATCTCTTACCTGTGTACCCGTCTCCAGACCGCAGCCCGGCTGTGCAGCACTCAGCGCCACACCCAGAACTGCCATATTAGCAGGAAGCCAGAGAGAGTTTTCTGGACAAGCCTTTCTCCCCCACTATTCCTTCCTAGGCTGCTTCCGACCCACACCTTGCGGCCGGCCTCCCTGCTGCCCAGAGCCGCCCCAATGCTACTGCCCCCATCTCTGTCTGTGTGACTTTGGAGAAGTGCAAAACTCCAACATTTTCTATTTTTTTTTAAAAAGATCTTATTTAATGATTTGAGAGAAAGAGAGTGAGAGAGAGAGAAGGGGGAATGGAGGAATGGGAAGCATCAACCCATAGTAAGTAATTGCTTCTTGTATGTACCCTGACTGGACAAGCCTGAGGTTTCAAACCAGCGACCTCGGCATTCCAGATTGAAGCTTTATCCATTGCACCACCACAGGTCAGGCTAACATTTAATTAAAAAAAATTTTTTTAATTGATTGATTTTAGAGAAGGGGGAGCGGAGAGAGAGAAAAACACTTATTTGTTGTTCTATTCATTTATGCATTGGACTGAACCCACAACCGTGGTGTATTGGGATAATGCTCTAACCAACTGAGCTACTCAGTGAGGGCTTTCTAAGACTGTTTCCACATGTCATGAGGATTAAATATTACAGACACTCATCTAGAGCCTGGCACAGTCCTCGCCACATCATTGCTTGCCTGGCTGAGGATGACCCAATGTCAGCTTTGGGGTTGGGGACAAGTACCTTCTCTGCAATAAAAATACAATGGGAGCTATAGCTCCACCTGTTATGACATTAGTAGCTCTTAAAGTATGGTTCCCTTAACCTGCAGCATTAGCATCATCCAGAATGTATTAGAAATGCTAAACCTCAGGCCCCACTCCAGACCCACTCCATCAGAAATTCTGCAGGCGTGGCCCAGCAATCTGTTATTTTAACAAGCCCTCCTGGCTAATTCTCACGGTCACTGGAGTCACATCTAAATTTAAGACCTGGTCTATTCCTTTCACCTGTGTGACTCTGGGGGCCCTTTTTCTCTGTGCTTCTATTTTATTCTAAAAGTAGTCTTGCGTAAGCTGTTTTTTGCCTAGAATGCCCTCGTTCCTACTCCCAGGTCACCTGGCAAACTCTACCCACCCTCCAGGACCAGCTAAAGTGTCATCTTGAGTTTCACCTCTTCATTTTCAGCAGGCCCAGAAACATACCAAACTTAGGAAACCCAACTCTGTGCTGACCTACATATCTGGAGGCCTCCTAGGGCACCCACCACGTAACCAGTGGCTAATAAACCATCTCTCAAGAATCTGAGCCCAAGATGGAGGAAGGGGTGTGAAAAAGCTGAGAGGCCCACGAGGTACTCAGAGTCACCAAAGTCACCTATGGGTTCCCTACTGAAGGTTCTGCCAAATGCCTTGTAACTTCTCAGTCATTGCATGCCAATTCTTCCTGCCACCGCCATACCCCCAGCCCATGCCATACTATAGTAGCTTTGTCCTCTGCAATGTTAAAAGGACACTGAAATTCCCTAAACCAACTGGGTTAACAAAACGGGGTATGCAATAGAGAGAAATGAGACACCTGAAGGCCATTCTGCTGTTTAAACAGAATCAGTCATGAGACAATTACGCCAGTGGAGGCTGTTCTACTACAGGGCCTTGGTCCCAAGTTCCTAATCAGGGAAACCTTGAACTCAAGCCATTTGCGAACCAGTGGCCAAGGGTAGGCAGGAGCAAGGTCCTCCCCTCTCCCAGCTCCAGTGAATCATATAATATCCCATTTGTCCTGTTCCCTCCTAGTTCCTGGAGGTTAGGTGAGGGCAGAGTCAAGGCCAATCACAGCTGCCTCTGATCCCACTTCCCCATCTCCTTCCACCTGATTTACCCAGGCCCAGCCCCAAGTAGAGACCCCTGAAAGTGTGTAGCCTACTGAGAGGTGCCAACTGTCTGGCTGTCACAGGCACGCTATATCACTGGACACATCTTTTGGAACCACAGCCCAGCAAAGTGCGGAAAGGGTAAGGAAGGCTGAGCTAGTTCTAGAAGACAGGCCCCAAACTGCTCAGTGGGCATATCTGAACACAGGCCTTTTCCTAACCTAGGCTCGGTAACAGGAAAATAGAGTGGTTCCTAACAGTCTAGCCAGGAAAGACATTTATTTAAGCATAATCCTGAACCTGTGTAGAGGGAAAGGGGTTGGGGGAGTCCCCAACACATCTGGAGAAACACAAAACACTCCTGTTCTAGAACTTGATACGATACAAATGGAGTCTTACAATATGTGTTCTTTTGTGTCTGTCTTCCTTTAAAAGGCTAGCTAAGCCATGGCTGGGTAGCTCAGTTGGTTTGAGCATCATTCCAATATCCCAAGGTTGCAGGTTTGATCCCTGCCTGGTCAGGGCACATACAAAAATGAAGCAATGAATTTGACCTGGGGTGGTAAACACACAATACAAAGATGTGTTGTAGAATTGTACACTTGGAACCTGTATAATTTTGTAACCAGCATCACCCCAATAAATTCAATTTTCAAAAACTTTTAAATGAAATAAAATATTAAAAATAATCAACCAACGAATGCATAAATAAGTGAAACAAATCAATAAAAACCAGTAAAATTTTAAAAATAATGATGCAAAAAATAAAACAAAATAATAAAAGGCTGAATAATACTCCATTGTACGCATATATGACATTTTGTTTATCCATTCATTCGTCAATGGACACTTGGGTTGCTTCCACCCGGTGGCTACTGTGAACAGTTCTGCTATGAACATGGCAGCACAAATCTCTCTTCAAAACCCTGCTTCCAATTCTTTTGGGCGTATACCCGGAGCTGAGCATGCTGGGTCACATGAGGGTTCCAGTTTAATATTCTGAGGCACTGCTACACTGTTTCTACAGCAACAGCACCATTTCACATTCCCACTAACAGTGCACAGAGTTCCATTTCTTTCTTTTTTTTTTTTTGGCAAGACACAGACAGGAAGGGAGAAATGAGAAGCATCAACTTGCAGTTGCGGCATTTTAATTGTTGTTCATTGTTTGTTTCTCATATGTGCCTTGACTGGGGGCATCAGCTGAGCCAGTGACCCCTTGCTCAAGCTGGTGACCTTGGGCTTCAAGCCAGTGACCATGGGGTCATATCGATGATCCCACCCTCAAGCTGGTGATCTCAGATTTTCAGCGGCCCAGGCTGATGCTCCATCCATTGCGCCACCACCAGTCAAGCACTGCAGTGCACAGGGTTCCATTTCTGCACATCTTCATCAACACCTGTTACTTTCTCAGTTTATTCTTTAATTGATTTTTTTTTTTTTTTAGAGAGAGAGAAATGTCAATTTGTTGTTCCACTCATTACACATTCATTGGTTGATTCTTGAACGTACCCTGACCAGGGATGGAATCCACAACCTTGGCATATTAAGACAACATGAACCAATACCCAGCCAAAGCCATTTTTGGAGTTTCTGATAGAAGCCATCCTAATGGGTGTTAGGTGGTAGCTCATGGTTTTGATATGCATTTCTCTGATAATTAAGAATGTTGAGATATTTTATAATAAACTTTTTAAAGATCTACAATTCACTTTCATCGGCAATGTATATACATAGAGTAGCTTCTGTAAACAATTCCATATCCTTATAAGCAATTTAAAAAAAATTTTTGTTGATAGGAAGAAAAGGGCATCTCACTGTTTCTTTGACTACTTGTGAATTTCAGCATCTGTTCATATGCTCTTTAGATCTGCTCTTCTTGTAATTTGCCACTTTTTTTATCACTGTTTTTTTAATTGATTTTTTTTTCGAGACAGAGGAAGGGAGAAAGAAAGGAAGAAAGAGATGGGGAGGGAGAGAGGGATGGGGAAGGAGAGAGAGAAACATCGATTTGTTGTTCCAATTATTTACACATGGAGCCTGACCAGTGGTGGCGCAGTGGATAAAGTGTCGACCTGGAAACACTGAGGTCACCAGTTCGAAACCCTGGACCTGCATGGTCAAGGTACATATGGGAGTTGATGTTTCCTGCTCCTCCCCACTTCTCTCTCCCTCTCTCTCTCCTCTCTAAAATGAATAAATAAAAATAAAAAATGAAACAATTATTTACACATGGAGACTCTTGTATGTACCCTAACCGGGGATAGAACCTGCAACCTTGGTGTACTGGGATGATCATCCAACCGAGCTACATTTCCAGGGCTTGCCCACTTTTTTGTTTATCATTTTCTTGTCAATTTATAAGAGTTCCTGCATATTAAATCACCTATTAAATCTTGTCCTGGCCAGACAACTTGGTTGGTTAGAGCATCATCCAGAAATACATAGGATGCCAGTTCAATTCCTAGTCAAGGCACATATAGGAACAGATCTGTGTTCCTGTCTGTCTTGCTCTTTTTCCTTTCCTCTCTATTTATATAGATAGATAGATAGATACACACACACACACACACACACACACACACACACACATACATATATATATGGTCTACCGGAAAGTTCTGTCCGTTTTTGGAATAAAATAAAATACAAATTTTTCTTACCGTCAATAAACTTTATTAAATAATGTAATTGCCATTATTATTAATGATTTGCTGAACTGAATTAAGCCTTTCTGCGATCTCCAATGTTGTCAGAAAAGGATCTTGCTCCAACATGGTCTTAACAATATCGTCATCGATCAAAGACGGTCGCCCAGACGTGGCTTATCAGAAAGGTCGAAATCAACTGTTTCGAATTTTTCGAACCATCTTCTGCATGTCCTATCAGAAACTGTACCTTCACCAAACACTTTCAATAAATTTCTACATGCTTCTGTAGCATTTCTTCCTTGTTGAAATTCGTAAAAATACAGTGGCGTAAATGAACTTTATCAGTAGCCATGGGTACACTATTGCTTCACACATAAGACTAATGTGAATCAACTTTGTTTTAGTTAATTTGCTACGTCAGTATGTATACATTAAGTGATAAAAATAGAGAGGCACACATGCGCCAAATAAACGTGCTTACGTGTCAAAACTTGTTGTGATAGAAACGGACAGAACTTTCCGGTAGACCTTATATATGTATATAGTTTTATTCAGTGAGAGGAGGGGAGGCAGAGATAGAGACTCCTGCGTGCACTCCGATCAGGATCCACCTGGCAAGCCCACTAGGGGGCAATAATCTGTTGCTCAGTAACCGAGCTCTTCTTAGAGCCTGAGGTGGAGGGAGGCCACGGGAGCCATCCTCAGTCAGTGCTCAGGGTCAACTCACTCCAACTGAGCCGTGGCTGCAGGAGAGGAAGAAAGAGAAAGAAAGAGAGAGAGAGAAAGAAGCAAGGGGGAAAGGTGGGGAAGCAGATGGGTGCTTCTCCTGTGTGCCCTGACTGGGAATAGAACCCAGGACATCCACACGCCAGGCTGACGCCCTACCACTGAACCAACCGACCAGGGCCAAAAAAACCTTTTTTTAATTTAAATCTTATCTATCCTCTGCATTGCATTTTGCAAAATCTATTGTTTTTTCAGTTGAATTAATATGATAATCTTTTGCCATAGAAGTTTTCAGTGTTTGAAGAAAACAGCTACTTTTTTTTTTTTGAGAGAGAGGGAGAGAGATGAGAAATATCAAGTCATAGTTGCATCACTTTAGTTGTTCACTGATTGTTTCTCATACATACATTGATGGGAGGTTGGGGAGGGGGTTCTTCAAACCAGAGACCTTTGGGCTCAAGTCAAGCGACCTTGGGATCATATTGATGATCCCATGCTCAAGCTGGTGAGCCTGAGCTTAAGCCAGATAAGCTGGAGCTCAAGCCAGCAACCTTGGGGTTTCGAATCTGGAACCTGTGTCCCATGTCGACACTCTACCCACTACACCACCACTAGTCAGGCAAACAGCTACTTTTCCTTTCATAATTTCTAGGTTTCCATTTGTAAGTCCTCTCCACATAAGGTTATGCAGTTTCCTAGCTTCCCTCACAAGACTCCACTTGATCTGCCATTTATTATTACATAGGAATTAAACAAATGGTACAATTTTGGTTTTTTACAAATAGCCACTTGTAGCAGCATGACTTATTGTATCATCCTTTCCCTACTGAACTGAATTACCATATTAGACACAAGTTAAATCCTCATTCAGGTTAGACTTCTCCTAGGTTCTCTTCTGCCTCACTGGTCTATCTCTCTTCATAGGTCCATACCATATTAATTTGATTATTATGGCTTTACTCAAATCTATAATTTCTTATTTATAATTCCTAGCCTCCAAAGCTATAAAAACTAAGTGTTTCTGTACTTTTTGTAAGTTTGTGGCATGAAGGTATTTACAGTCTTCATATCGCCCACTTGGTATGAATACTGATATACATTTCGCTGCAGAAATTTGAATATGCTTGATTACAGGATATTGCTCTTGACCCCTGGATTGGGGCAGTGTATTAAATGTATAGTATATTCCCCAACGGGGAGCCAAAAAGAAAAAAAATAAAAATAAAAAAAATTAAAAATAGCCTGACCAGGTGGTGGTGCAGTGGATAGAGTGTCGGACTGGGATGCGGAAGGACCCAGGTTCGAGACCCCGAGGTCGCCAGCTTGAGCGCGGGCTCATCTGGCTTGAGCAAAGAGCTCACCAGCTTGGACCCAAGGTTGCTGGCTCCAGCAGGGGGTTACTCGGTCTGCTGAAGGCCCGCGGTCAAAGTACATGTGAGAAAGCAATCAATGAACAACTAAGAAGTAGCAACGCGCAACGAGAAACTGATGATTGATGCTTCTCATCTCTCTCCGTTCCTGTCTGTCCCTGTCTACCTCTGCCTCTGTAAAAAATAAATAAATAAATAAAAATTTAAAAAATAAAAAATAAATGTATAGTATATGCACTGTATTGCCAGCTAAAGTCCAAAGAGTTCTAAATCCCCAAACACAACTGGCCCAAGGAGGTTCAGAAAACATACTATAAACTTGTATTCTCTTGCCTGACCTGTGGTGGCGCAGTGGATCAAGCGTCGACCTGGAAATGCTGAGGTCGCCGGTTTGAAACCCTGGGCTTGCCTGGTCAAGGCACATATGGGAGTTGATGCTTCCAGCTCCTCCCTCCCTTCTCTCTCTCTGTCTCTCCTCTCTCTCTGTCTCTCCCTCTCCTCTCTAAAATGAATGAATAAATAAATTAATTAATTTAAAAAAAAACTTAAAAAAAAAACAAACAAAAAAAACTTGTATTCTCACATGCCAGCCACCTCATCTATACTACCAATTATCCTCCCAACAGCCCTGTGAGGTGAAGATTACCCCTACTTGCAGGTAAGAAAAATGAGGCTCCAAGAGACTCATTCAGCAAATGCTATACAGTTGTCAAGCAAGGAGTGGAGAGGCCAGGATTCAAACTCACGTCTGCTTGACTCCAGAGCCTTTCCTCTTTAACCACCACACCTGGAAATGGACCTGTACTACTATAGTAGGTGCTCAACACAAAGGAGTTACTGTGTTGTAGCTGGAGACCAGGTGGGAAGGCTGGACAGGTTTCTGCCTGCCTAACAATCTGACCAACCTCTCCATAAAGAGCTGACCCTAGAGAAACAAAGAATCAAGGAGCATAACACATCTAAGAGGGGACCTGCGGACAGCAAACACATGTTAGCTATAACTACTCCGACATGCGAAGGCTTCTTAATATTATTCATCTCTTACTCCAGCTATATCTCACTCATCCTTCATGCTCACGCATCACTTCCTCATGAAGTCTTCCAAAGCCCCCAACCTAGTTAATACCCATTTTACACTCCCAGGACTTCTGCCCGAACTCCCTTCTTCTTTTCCTTTCTTTTTATTTTTCTGAAGGGAGCACTGCTGCTATACTGTGAGATCCATGAAAACAAAGACCATGTCTGTACTGACCTCTGTAATCCTGAAGAGTCTGGCATAGTATCTAACATAGGGAAAATGTTAAGTGCTCAATAAATATTCATTGAAAAAAATTTTAATAAATACTCAAAAAACAAATGACTGCTGATATTATAAGGTTGTCTGGCCCACAGGGAAAAAAAAGGGAGATGCTAATGCTAATACAAAAGAATATTTGTGACAGAAGGAGTCCTAGAGATCAGAGTCCACCTTCTTCCATTTTATAGATATGAAAATGGAAAAGACCAGAGAATTGGTGGTAAATCAACAAAGTCACAGAGCTAGGCCAAGGATCTGGGACTCCTTGCCCCAGGTCGTCAAGAAACATTGTAGAGCAGGGGTCGGGAACCTATGGCTCGCAACCCAGATGTGGCTCTTTTGGTAGCTGCATCTGGCTCGCAGACAAATCTTTAATAAAAAAAAAATGTTAAAAATATAAAACATTCTTGCCTGACCAGGCGGTGGCGCAGTGGATAGAGTGTCGGACTGGGATGCAGAAGGATCCAGGTTCGAGACCCCAAGGTCGCCAGCTTGAGTGCGGGCTCATCTGGCTTGAGCAAAAAGCTCACCAGCTTGGACCCAAGGTCGCTGGCTCCAGCAAGGAGTTGCTCAGTCTGCTGAGGGCCCCCGGTCAAGGCACATATGAGAGAGTAACCAATGAATAACTAGGGTGTCGCAATGAAAGGCTGATGATTAATGCTTCTCATCTCTCTCCATTCCTGTCTGTCTGTCCTTATCTATCCCTCTCTCTGACTCTCTCTCTGTCCCTGTAAAAATAAAATAAAATAAAACATTCTCATGTATTACAATCCATTCATTTCCCGCTCATGTTCATGATTGCGGGTGGCTGGAGCCAATCACAGCTGTCCTCCAGGACAACACCAAATTTTTATTGGATACTGCGTAACATACACGGGTTGTTGTATGGCTCCTACGGAATTACATTTTAAAATATGTGGCATTCATGGCTCTCTCAGCCAAAAAGGTTCCCAACCCCTGCTCTATAGCCAATTTCCTCATTTGTACAGTGGAGACAGCAACATCTACCCCCCAGGAGCATAGGAAATAGGCGAGTAAATGACAGCTTGCTTCCCTTTCTCGCCTCTTCACCTTGGCATTTTACATGGGCTGAAGGTTACCATTATGCCAGAGGAAGGCCAGGTGAGCTTTTCTCCGGAAGAAACAGAGCTACCAAAGTGACAGCGGCCCCCAATACTCACCTTCTCTGCCATCCCCTCTTCTCCTCCAATGAAAAAGTCTGTTTTGCGTCGTAGGAAGCTGAAGAAAGTGTTGACAAGCTGAAAGACAAAAGACTGATGCTATGGAGATGCCACCTATTGGGAGCCCTCAAGTGCACAGAAGTCAACATCCTTAGTCTCCAAGAGAACTTGGGGCTTGACTCTTTCATTCCTGAGCCTCTCAACTGAGGAGATATCCTTCCAAATAAGGCCCAACTTTAGTCACTTCTGCCAGAAAGCCTAACTTAACCTTACCTGTAAACCTGAAAGGCAGATTTTTCATTTCTCATGTGTATGTGTACATGTGTTTCACATTCCTTGTGACCCAAAAGCAGTCTAAGGATATAGAGGACCCCTCTGGCATACAGGGCCTTGGCCCTGGAAACAGATTTGACTTGGGATGGTGAACACACAGTACAATATACAGATGATGTGTTACATAATCGTACACTTGAAACCTACATAATTTTATTAACCAATGTCACCTCAATAGTTTAATAAAAAAAAAATTTATTTTTTTTTTCTTTTTCTGAAGCTGGAAACGGGGAGAGACAGTCAGACAGACTCCCGCATGCGCCCAACCGGGATCCACCTGGCACACCCACCAGGGGCAACGCTCTGCCCACCAGGGGGCGATGCTCTGCCCCTCCGGGGCGTCGCTCTGCCACGACCAGAGTCACTCTAGCGCCTGGGGCAGAGGCCAAGGAGCCATCCCCAGCGCCTGGGCCATCTTTGCTCCAATGGAGCCTTGGCTGCGGGAGGGGAAGAGAGAGACAGAGAGGAAGGAGGGGGGGTGGAGAAGCAAATGGGCGCTTCTCCTATGTGCCCTGGCCGGGAATCGAACCCGGGTCCCCCGCACACCAGGCCGACGCTCTTCCGCAGAGCTAACCGGCCAGGGCCAAAAAAAAATTTTTTAAGGGAAAAATTATAAGCCCTGGCCAGTTGGCTCAGTGGTAGAGCATCGGCCCGGATGTGGATGTCCCGGGTTCGATTCCTGGCCAGGGCACACAGGAGAAGCGCCCATCTGCTTCTCCACCCTTCCCCCCCTTCTCTCTATCTCTCTCTTCCCCTCCCGCAGCCAAGGCTCCACTGGAGCAAAGTTGGCTGGGGCACTGAGGATGGCTCCATGGCCTCTGCCTCAGGCGCTAGAATGGCTCCGACTGCAGCAGAGCAATGCCCCAGATGGGCAGAGCATCGCCCCCTGGTGGGCATGCCGGGTGGATCCCAATGGGACACATGCGGGAGTCTATTTGACTCCCTCCCCGCTTTTAACTTAGGAAAAATACAAAAAAGGGGGGGATTATACTAAAAAGGGGGGAACAAGGAGACAGACATTAAACAGGAATCAGAGAAGTAAGCTAGGTAATTTCAGACGGGTCTAAGTTTTAAGTAAGAAATAAACGGGTCTTATTATAGAACAGTAGTCCTCATGATGAGGTCTGGAGATCTGAGGACCCAGAGAAACAATAATTTTTCTTTTTCACCTCTTGCCCTCACCAGTGTACATACAGTGAGGTTTTTTAGAGACCACATGGCACGTGACACTGCAACAGATCGAATGCAGAAGCAGATATCAGAACATAGTAAATCTGTCTTTGATTAAGCCAAACATTAAAGAGATTTACCCAAAAATCGAAAGTAAAATAATGCTTCTCACTAAATTTATTTTGTTTTGGAAATAGTTATTTTTCATAAAGAACATAATATTTACATTAGCATGCAATGAGTTTGTTGTTGTTATTGTTTTCAAATTAATAAACAAGTTAAAAAAAAAGCCTATGCTCAGCTTTTCTCTAGAGATAGTAAAAAGCCCAACGAGAATGGCAATGGCTGAGTAACTAGGGCAGAGCCAGAAGGAGGGGAGCAAATGAAGCCACTTAAAAAAGGTTAGGACTAACTGGCTGGGGCACCAAGTCTGGCCAAGGGATTAAGAGCATGAGTTTGGATATCAGACTGATATGTACTAGGTCTGTGACCTTAGGAAAGTTTCCTAACTCTGTAAAACAGAAACAGCAGCAGAACCTATTCCTAGGTACCTTGTAAGGATCAAACGAGATATTGGAGGTGAGGGCCTTAGCAGTGTCTGGCCCAGAGCAAGAGCCTACCTGCCAGAGTGAACTCCTCACAAATAGGCACCACAAACCATGGCTTATTCTGTATACATCCCCACTGCCCGACACCAAATCTGGCTCAGAATACAAGCTCAAAATATTTTGCTGAATGAAAAATCTAGTGATGACCTAGGTTTTGCACATATTATCCCTTTTATTTGCATAAAATTGTTCCAAATTTGATGTAACAGCTTATCTTAACAGTTTCAATTCCTGCTTCTATCTAGACCATTTAAATTCACTCAAAAATGAACTCATTACCAAATTCAATTTTGTGTGAACAAGTTGGGGGGGTGGTCTTTTCATACTTGCAATTTATTTAAACTTTTTTATTTATTTATTTTTTTACAGAGACAGAGAGTGAGTCAGAGAGAGGGATAGACAGGGACAAACAGGAATGGAGAGAGATGAGAAGCATCAATCATTAGTTTTTCGTTGCGCGTTGCAACACCTTAGTTGTTCATTGATTGCTTTCTCATATGTGCCTTGACCACGGGCCTTCAGCAGACTGAGTAACCCCTTGCTGGAGCCAGTGACCTTGGGTTCAAGCTGGTGGGCTTTCGCTCAAACCAGATGAGCCCACGCTCAAGTTGGCGACCTCGAGGTCTCGAACCTGGGTCCTCTGCATCCCAATCCGACACTCTATCCACTGCGCCACCGCTTGGTCAGGCCATACTTGCAATTTATTAACACTCTTCCGACCTCAAAGGGCTTAGGAGTCCTTGGTCACAAGCGTCAGGGTGAAAGAATGGTAATGGGAATCTCAATGAAAACTTGTCCCAGTGGGAGAAATCAACAATGAACTGTGGAAAGCACAGGGGCTGAAGGAGTCTGGTCCGTCTAGGTCAGGAATCTGTTGGATGGTCTTGAGCAAGTTCCACTGGCTTCTTTAAAGAATGAGTTCTGGCTTGACCACGCGGTAGCGCAGTGGATAGAGCGTCGGACTGGGATGCCAAGGACCCAGGTTCAAGACCCCGAGGTTGCCAGCTTGAGCGCGGGCTCATCTGGTTTGAGCAAAGCTCACCAGCTTGGACCCAAGGTCGCTGGCTCGAGCAAGGGGTTACTCAGTCTGCTGAAGGCCTGCGGTCAAGGCACATATGAGAAAGCAATCAACAAAAAACTAATGATTGATACTTCTCATCTCTCTCTGTTCCTGTCTGCCTGCCCCTGTCTATTCCTCTCTCTGACTCTCTCTCTCTCTCTCTGGAGGAAAAAAAAAAATGAGTTCTGCTTTTCTACCTCTAACTTTCCATTTTTCCAGTCCAAAAAAAACCAACTCCAGCCTGACCAGGCGGTGGCGCAGTGGATAGAGCGTCAGACTACGATGCCGAGGACCCAGGTTCAAGACCCAAGGTCGCCAGCTTGAGCGCAGGCTCATCTGGTTTGAGCAAAAGCTCACCGGCTTGGACCCAGGGTCGCTGGCTCGAGCAAGGAGTTACTCGGTACTTGGTCCATGTTGTTCATACATTATGTGTTAATTGTGTGTAGTCACTACGCATAAAATATGCTTTTGAAAAGCTCTTTGTAAACTCCATCAGGCATAGGACAGATTTTTGCTCACGTCTGAATCTCCAGGACCGTCCAATGAGTGTCTGATACATATCTTACTAATTAGTCCTGTCCTTTACACTACTCTCCTACAAAGATTCAGAAAACAGGGATTCACAACTGTTTCAAAAATAAAGAAACTGAGGATTGGAGACATCGAAAGGTCCCAAGTGGGGGTGGTAGAAATCAATTGTGAACCTAGGCCTCCAATTCCCCATTCAAGGCCTAAAGAAACACACGTGCTAACATCACCCCGCCCCCCAAACACATTTCTCCGCTGGCTCCAAGTCGGTAGCGGCAACTCCCAATGTCTGGGATAGTTTGTCCTAAGGGATGCCTTTTGCACGCAGCCATCTGAGAGGAAACGGGGCCGGAAGAAAAGTATGAGGCTGGCGGGGTGAGGGGGCGGTGATGCCACAGCTCTGGGGGTTTTCCAGGGGAAGGTTCAGTGACGCCGCAGTTGTTAAGATAGAAATTACTGAGGCGCCGGAACCCAGGACGTATACGAAGGGGGACGTGAGGCGGGGAGGCCAGACCGGAAGCTGGGGAGCGGCGAGAAAGTGGGGGGATACCTGAAGCCCGACTCAACGGTGGATCTCGGCCCTTAAAGGCAGAGAAAGGCTGAAGGAACCTGGCTAGGGCCGCTCGGGTAGGCAGGCGCCGCTAAACCAGGCCCCGCCGACGCTGCGCGTGCCGTACCTCCTGCACGCCGCCCTCGTGTTGCTGCGCCATGGCCAGCAGCATGCCATCGAACCGCTCCTCTTCTTGCTCTCCACCCATCGCGCCGGCCGCTAGCCACGCTCCGAGAGCCGAGCTCCACGCTAGAGTCTCGCGTTCTCCCTGCTCCTTAGGATTGCGTCCGACCCTACGACTCCAGCCCTCCGCCTTCCGCAGCGGAGCCGGAAACACGCAAGCGTCCGGGCTCTCCGACCCTCCCACTCACCTTCTCTTCCCGCCTCCCTTTCAGCAGGTGACTATTGAGTGCGCGGAAAACAGCCCGCTTCGCCGACCATTGGCTGACGTGCTGAGCCAATCAATGAGCGCGTCTAGGAAACGGAGGGAGGGACCAAGAGCCCCAGAGTTTGGGGTGAGTTGCTATGGTCACCAGACGCTTTGGAGCCTTCCAGAAATCCCTGTGCTAAAATGGGGGCGGGAGCGGGAGCGGGGGGATGGGGTAAAAAGGAACAAACTTTGCTTACTGCCTTAAGAATGACGTCCCAGGTTGTAGGATAGTGGAGCATAAGGTGTCCTTAGTCGTCTCTCCAGTCATCCCACAAGGCAATGGAGGCCCAGAAAGTACAAGGGGCCTGCCCAAAGGACCACCTCCCTCCCTCACCCTTGCAAACTCCACCGGGGTTCATGGCATACACAATGTTCAGTTGCACTGGCCCGGGGCTTAAAAGAGCGCTGTGCTTGGTTTAATGCTCTTCTGTTGCAGTTCTGAAATTCATAATAATTTTTGAACAAGAAACCTTACATTTTCATTTTGCACTGGACCCTGTAAATTATATGATTGCTGTATTTGACCTTCGCTCCTAAGATGAGGGGACAGGTGTCCCAGCCATCTAAGCCCCACCTTTCCACTTTGCTGTGAATTTCATTATCTTAGTCTTTCAAAGACTCTATCTACCCTTATCCTTTTTTTAAGGTGACCAATCGACCTCTTTTAGGGAGGACAGTCCTTTTGTAAGTTCCGTCCTCCCTCAAAAAGTGTCCTATATATCCTCCTTTTTGATACTGGAAGACTAATCTGTACCTGTCCGTATTCGATCGATGCAGAGTCTATCCATTGCGTGTGATGTGATGTATTTGTATCTAAATGAGTACTTTCTTCTTACAATTATTATTTTAAAATAATAGGCATGTAAGCATAATTACAATATAAAATATTACAATTGTTTTTATTATGCAGTTATCATATATTATTGTTGCAATAAATAAAATGTTCCTTTTATTTACGATATTGTTTTCTTCTATTTATTTTTCTCCTCCTTTTCATTGTAAAAAAAGTTGGTCACATTTTTTAAAAATCTGTCTTTTGCCTGACCGGGCAGTGGCGCAGTGGATACAGCGTCGAACTGGGATGCGGAGGACCCAGGTTCGAGACCCCCCCGCCCAGGTCGCCAGTTTGAGCGCGGGCTCATCTGGTTTGAGCAAAGCTCACCAGCTTGGACCCAAGGTCGCTGGCTCGAGCAAGTGATTATTCGGTCTGCTTGTGGTAAAGGCACATATGAGAAAGCAATCAATGAACAACTAAGGTGTCGATGAAAAACTGATGATTGATGCTTCTCATCTCTCTTTGTTCCTGCCTGTCTGTCCCTATCTGTCTCTGTAAAAATAAAAAAAAATTTTCTGTAAAAAAAAAAAAAAAAAAAAAAAAAAAGAATCTCCTATCTCACAAATTTCTTTTATCTGGATCATTCCCTTCAATTTACAAACATGCTTTCATGTCACTGAACTTTTTACTATTATGTGACCCACTTTCTCCTCTACTGCCCCAGTTTTCAGTTCTAATTCACAACAAAACTTCAAAAGATTGCTATTTTTCTCTCCTAAGCACCAAGGGCCTTTCTTTTGCCTCTGTAGCTTGTTTCTGGAGTCTATGTTTTCTACGGCTCACTTCTACCTCTGTGACTTTTTGTAAACTTTCTCTTCAAAAAAATTAAAAAAAAGACTGCTAAATTTGTTTCTCCACTTCCAGCTCTCCTCATCTTAGTCTCTTCCTTTTTTTTTTTAAGTGAGAGAAGAGGAGATAGACCCCCATATGCACCCCAACCGGGATCCACCAAGCAACCCCTGTCTGGGCTGATGCTCAATGAACCCAGCTATCCTCAGTGCCTGAGGCCTATGCTCTGAGCTACCCTCAGCACCTGGGCCATCGCTCAAACCAATCAAGTCACTGTCTGCAAGAGGGGAAGAGAGAGGGAAGGGGGAGAGGGAGGAAAAGAGAAGTAGATGGTTGTTTTTCATGTGTACCCTGACTGGGGATTGAACCTGGGATGTCCGTACGCTGAGCCAACACTCTATCCACTGAGCCAGCAGGGCCAGTTTAGTTTTTTCTTAAAAGACTCTGACCAAGGCCCTGGCCAGTTGGCTCAGTGGTAGAGCATTGGCCTGGCATGCGGAAGTCCCGGGTTCGATTCCCGGCCAGGGCACACAGGAGAAATGCCCATCTGCTTCTCCCCCCCTCCCCCCCTCCTTCCTCTCTGTCTCTCTCTTCTCCTACCGCAGCCAAGGCTCCATTGGAGCAAAGATGGCCCGGGCGCTGAGGATGGCTCTCTGGCCTCTGCCTCAGGCGCTAGAATGGCTCTGGTTGCAACAGAGCGACGCCCCCTGGTGGGCGTGCCGGGTGGATCCCGGTCAGGCGCATGCGGGAGTCTGTCTGACTGCCTCCCCATTTCCAGCTTCAGGAAAAAAAAAAAAAAAAAAAAGACTCTGACCAAGGTTATAATCATCTTCATTGGCATTAACAAGCCAATGGACCACTATTCTTTTTCTCAGTTACATTTGACACAGTTTACCCCTTCTTCCTTATGGAAACACTTTTCTCCTTAGACACTTTTCTTCTGTTATGGACAGAATTGTGTTCCTCCCATTTCATATACTGAAGCCCCATTGTGACTGTTTTTGGAGATCGGACCTTTTAAAGAGGTAATGATGGTTAAAGGAATTCATAAGGGTGGGGCGTTCATCCAATAGGACTAGTGTCCTTCTAAAAAGAGAAAGAGATCACAAAGGAAAGACCACATGAGGCAGCTGTCTGAATAGAGTGGCCTCAGAAGAAAGCAACCACCTTGATCTTGGACTTCTAGCCTCCAGAACTGTGAGAAAATAAAGTTCTGTTGTTGAAGTCACTCAGTCTGTGGTATTTTGTTATGGCAGCTCTAGCAAACTAATAGAACTCTGTGTCACTGTACTTACTTGGTTTCCTTCACGCTCACTAACACTCTTTCTTAGTGCCCTGTCCGTCCTACCCAGACTTGTAAATGTTGGAGGCTTTGTCCTTTGCTCTCTCATCTTTTCCTCTCCTTACTTTTCTCCATAGGTGATCTCACAATATCTCTGGCCTAAACTTCTCCTGAGGTCCAGATTCATCTAACTACCTCCTGAACAATTCCACTTGGATAATTAACAGATATCTTAAAAGTCACATGGCTTTGAGAAGATCAAAAAGTTCTGGTGATAGATGGTGATGATGGTGGCACAACAATGCAAATATACTTAATGCCACTGAACTGTACACTTAAAAATGGTTAAAACAGCCTGACCAAGTGGTGGCGCAGTATATAGAGCATCGGCCTGGGATGGAGAGGACCCAGGTTTGAAACCCCGAGGTCACTGGCTTGAGTGCAGGCTCATTTGGTTTGAGCAAGGCTCACCAGCTTGAGCTCAAGGCCACTGGCTTGAGCAAGGGGTCACTTGGTCTGCTGTAGTCCCCCGGTTAAGGCACATATGGGAGAGTTCTCAATGGAGAACTAAGGTGCCGGAATGAAGAGTTGATGCTTCTCATCTCTCTCTCTCCTGCCTGTCCCTATCTGTCTCTCTCTCTGTCTCTGTCACACACACACACACACACACACACACACACACACACACAATGGTTAAAACATCCTGACCTATAGTTGTGCAGTGGATAAAGTTACAACCTGGAACACTGAGGTCACTGGTTCGAAACCTCTAGCTTGCCTGGTCAAGGCACATATGGAAGTTGATGCTTCCTGATCCTCACCCTTTCTCTCTCTCTCTATCTTCCTCTGCCTCTCTCCCCCTACCTAAAATGAATAAATTTTTAAAAATGGTTAAAATGGTAAGTTTAATGGTATGTATATTTTGCTACAATAGAAAATACAACTTTATAAGACCATTTGAAATTTGAACTCTGACTAGATATTTGGTTTTATTCAAGAATTTTTTTTTTTTACAGCTAGCATGGCCAACATCCTTACAACTACACACACAAATTAATTCTTCCCAAAGTCTCTCCTATTGAGTTAAATGTCTCCTTCAGGCATGCATTCACCAAAACACAAACCTCCACTCATCCACCTATTTGCATAAACCAAAAATCTAGTCTCATATAATCCGTTAGTAAGTCCTGTTTACTCTTCCTCTGAAATATATTCTATTAGCAATAATAATCGCGCCTCGGATAAACCTCATTGGCTACGATACTGCCACTGCACAAAGCTTTTGAAATACAGTGTGTCCGTAAAGTCATGGTGCACTTTTGACCGGTCACAGAAAAGCAACAAAAGGCGATAGAAATGTGAAATCTGCACCAAATAAAAGGAAAACCTTCCCAGTTTCTGTAGGATCATGTGGCAGCATGTGCTCATGTGCAGATGATGACACAAAACCGTGTATACAGTGGAGCAGCCCACGGCCATGCCAGTTGAGATGTGGACGGTACAGAGGAAAGTTCGGTGTGTTCTGTGGCTCGCTAAATTCGAATCCATGACCAAAGTGCAACGTGAATATCAGCGCGTTTATAACGAGGCGCCACCACATAGGAATAACATTACTCGGTGGGATAAGCAGTTGAAGGAAACCGGCAGTTTGGTGGAGAAACCCCATTCTGGTAGGCCATCAGTCAGTGACGAGTCTGTAGAGGCTATACGGGATAGCTACCTAAGGAGCCCTAAAAAAAATCTGTGCATGAGCCCACATCAAACTGCACTGAATAGGTATAAAACTGGGAGAGTTTTCCTTTTATTTGGTGCAGATTTCACATTTCTATCGTCTTTTGTTGCTTTCCTGTGACAGGTCAAAAGTGCACCATGACTTTATGGACACACTGTATATTCTGATCTGCCCCCTCTCACCTTGCTGTCTAAATCAACATCATCTCTGCCTGCCTGGATAACTACTCCTACTGCTTCATAACTGGTCTTACCTCCTTATTTCTCTCTCTCTCTCTCTCTCTCTCTGTGTGTGTGTGTGTGTGTGTGTGTGTGTATTTTTCGAAGTTAGAAGCAGGAAGGCAGTCAGACTCCTGCATGTGCCCGACTAGGATCCACCTGTCATGCCCACCAGGGAGCGATGCTCTACCCATCTGGGGTGTTGCTCCGTTGTGGCCAGAGCCATTCTAGCACCTGAGGCAGAGGCCATGGAGCCATCCTCAGTGTGCGGGCCAACTTTTGCTCCAACAGAGCCTTGGCTTTGGGAGGAGGAGAGAGAGATAGAGAAAAAGGAGAGGGGGAAGGGTGGAGAAGCAGATGGGTGCTTCTCCTGTGTGCCCTGACTGGGAATCAAGCCTGGAACTCCCACATGCCTGGCTGATGCTCTACCGCTGAGCCAACCAGCCAGGGCATTATTTCTTTATAGTTCATCCTCCCTTCAGCAACCAGGGCAATCTTTTTTTTTTTTCAGAGCAATCTTTTTAAAGCAGGGGTCCCCAAACTTTTACACAGCACTGTCCCTCAGACCGTTGGAGGGCCAGACTATTAAAAAACTATGAACAAATCCCTATGCACACTGCACATATCTTATTTTAGAGTAAAAAAACAAAACGGGAATAAATACAATATTTAAAATAAAGAACAAGTAAATTTAAATCAACAAACTTACCAGTATTTCAATGGGAACTATGCTCCTCTCACTGACCACCAGTAAAAGCGGTGCCCCTTCCAGAAGTGCGGCAGGGGTCGGATAAATGGTCTCAGGGGGCCGCATGTGGCCCGCGGGCCATAGTTTGGGGACCCCTGTTTTATTTTTTTTTCACTTTTATTTTATTTTATTTATTCATTTTAGAGAGGAGAGAGAGAGGGAGAGGGAGAGAGAAAAGAGAGAGATAGGGGGGAGGAGCTGGAAGCATCAACTCCCATATGTGCCTTGACCAGGCAAGCCCAGGGTTTCGAACCGGTGACCTCAGCATTTCCAGGTCGACGCTTTATCCACTGCGCCACCACAGGTCAGGCTGGGGACCCCTGTTGGTTTGTTTGTTTGTTTTTTGTATTTTTTTTTCTGAAGCTGGAAACGGGGAGAGACAGTCAGACAGACTCCCGCATGCGCCCGACCGGGATCCACCGGGCACGCCCACCAGAGGCTATGCTCTGCCCACCAGGGGGCGATGCTCTGCCCCTCCGGGGCGTCGCTCTGCCGCGACCAGAGCCACTCTAGCGCCTGGGGCAGAGGCCAAGGAGCCATCCCCAGAGTCCGGGCCATCTTTGCTCCAATGGAGCCTTGGCTATGGGAGGGGAAGAGAGAAACAGAGAGGAAGGAGGGGGGGGGGAGTGGAGAAGCAAATGGGCGCTTCTCCTATGTGCCCTGGCCGGGAATCGAACCCGGGTCCCCCGCATGCCAGGCCGACGTTCTACCGCTGAGCCAACCGGCCAGGGCCTGGGGACCCCTGTTTTAAAGGATAAGCCAGATCTAGTTACTCCTTTGCTTAAAATTAGCCCTTTGTGGATTGCCATTGCATTCAGGATAAATTCCAAACTACTAACCATGGCTTCCAAGGAGTAACACCATCAAGGCCCTGCCTACCTCTCCAGCCTCATCTTGTCCCACACTCCCCCTCACTCACCAGACTCCCTCCTCACTGACTGCTTTCAGTTCCTCAAATTTGCTGTCCTAGCCTGACCTGTGGTGGCGCACTGGATAAAGCTTCGACCTGGAAATGCTGAGGTCGCCGGTTCAAAACCCTGGGCTTGCCTGGTCAAGGTACATATGGGAGTTGATGCTTCCAGCTCCTCCCCCCTGTCTCTCTCTCTCTCTCTATCTCTCTCTCTCTCCCTCTCTCTCTCTCCTCTCTAAAGTGAATAAAAAAATAAAAAAAATTGCTGTCCTAGTTTCTAGACCTTGGTCAGTCAAGTTACTTTCATCTATCAGGTCTCAACCCAAATGACACTTCTTTAAGGCCTTCACTGATCCTGATATACAGATTGAGTATCCATCTCCATGATTTTTGCTTTCAAAGTGCCTTCTGCTCTTTCTCTGTAATTACATACTGTAATGATTGACTTTTAGGTGGGGGAGAAAGAAACATCTATTTTGTTGTTCCACCTTTATTTATACATTCATTGGTTGATTCTTGTATGTGCCCTAACTGGGTATTGAACCCACAACCGTGTTGTATCAGGACAACAATTAAGAAATTTTGGCCTGACCGGTGGTGGTGCAGTGGATAAAGCATCAACCTAAAATACTGAGGTCACCAGTTTGAAACCCCGGGCTTGTGGGGTGAAGGCACATACAGAAGCACTTGTTTCCTGCTTCTCCCCACCCCCTCTCCTCTCTCTAAAATGGATAAATAAAATCTTTAAAGAGAAGAAAAAAAAGAAAGCAGGGACCAAAAGGTGAAGTCATGTGCCCAAAGTCACACAGCTGAAAGGGGTTGTATTGTTTGCATTGTGGGTAACTGTATTTTCTGAGCCTTTTGTGTGACCCAGGGCACTCTGGGAACTTTATCATGACCCCTGTAGAGGGGATCTCTTTCCTTTTATTGGATCTCCTCATCCTATAGAAAACAAGGGTGAAAGCAACAAAAACAATAATGACAATTATCCTTCTTTTTTTTTTTTTTTTTTTTTAAATAAAATTGGAAACGGGGAGGCAGTCAGACAGACTCCCGCACGCCAACCGGGATCCACCGGCATACCCACCAGGGGGCGTCGCTCTGCCGCAATCAGAGCCACTCTAGCGCCTGAGGCAGAGGCCGAGGAGCCATCCTCAGCGCCCGGGCCAACCCTGCTCCAACGGAGCCCCGGCTGCGGGAGGGGAAGAGAGAGACAGAGAGGAAGGAGAGGGGGAGGGGTGGAGAAGCAGATGGGCACCTCCCCTGTGTGCCCTGGCCAGGAATCGAACCTGGGACTCCCGCACGCCAGGCTGATGCTCCACCACTGAGCCAACCGGCCAGGGCCCAATTATCCTTCTTTATGGAGCACTTGCTATGTACCAGACACTTTTGTGTCCTCACAAACACCTCACATGAGCCTTACAAACACCTAGGAAATACACTATCAGAGGCAGACTTTCTGTAAAGCTAGTGAATCTCGAACTTCAGGGCAGTGCACTTACATGAGCCCGTTTCCGGCACTGAAAGAGACCTCAGCAATGTCTTCTAGGGTTGTATATATTTTTTCTTTTTAATTTGAAAAAATAAAATTGTAGAACTACATTTGGTTAAACAACTGTTTCTTGCCACTCTAATCCTATTTCCCAATATGAATGATTCCCAAGATACCTGGACCTATGTGGGTGGTGGAGGAGAAATAAGAATATGTGTGGAAAAAGCCCTGGCTGGATAGCTCAGCTGGTTAAAGCATTGTCTCCGTATGCAGAGGTTGCAGGTTTAATCCTTGGTCAGGAAACATACAGGAACAAGTTGATGTTTCTGTCTGTCAGTCTGTCTCTCCCTTTCTCTCTAAAATCAATAAATTTTTTAAATATTTTATTTATTTATTTATTTATTTATTTATTTATTTAGGGGGGAGAGAGAGAGAGAGAGAGAGAGGCAAGGAGGGAGGAGCAGGACGCATCAACTCCCATATGTGCGTTGACCAGGCAAGCCCAGGGGCTTGAACCAGCGACCTCAGCATTCCAGGTCGCTCTCATCAAGTGCACCACCACAGGTCAGGCCCCTAAAATCAATAAATTTTTTAAAAAGAAGTGATTACTGCCTGATCAGGCAGTGGCGCAGTGGATAGAGCGTGGGACTGGGATGCAGAGGACCCAGGTTCGAGACCCCGAGGTCGCCAGCTTGAGCGCAGGCTCATCTGGTTTGAACAAAGCTCACCAGCTTGAGCCCAAGTTCACTGACTCGAACAAAGGGGTTACTGAGTAACCGTTACTCTGACTGCTGAAGACCCGCGGTCAAGGCACATATGAGAAAGCAATCAATGAACAACTAAGGTGTCGCAACAAAGAATTGATGTTTCTCATCTCTCTCCCTTCCTGTCTGTCTGTCCCTCTCTCTGACTCTCTCTGTCTCTGCCACAAAAAAAGAGAAGTGATTCCCTTTAAAAAGAAGAAGAAGCAAAGCTGTATAAAATGCTACCCATTATTATTTCATTTCATATTGAGATCAACGCAAAAAAGAAGATCTCTCCTATAAGGAATATGCAGATATGCAATTATAAATGCTCCATGCTATTTTCTTCTTTTTAAAAAAATTTTTATTTATTTATTTTTTACAGAGACAGAGAGTGAGTCAGAGAGACGGATAGACAGGGACAGACAGACAGGAATGGAGAGAGATGAGAAGCATCAATCATTAGTTTTTCATTGCGTGTTGCAACACCTTAGTTGTTCATTGATTGCTTTCTCATATGTGCCTTGACCACGGGCCTTCAGCAGACTGAGTAACCCCTTGCTGGAGCCAGCGACCTTGGGTCCAAGTTGGTGGGCTACTGCTCAAACCAGATGAGCCCGCGCTCAAGCTGGCAACCTTGGGGTTTTGAACCTGGGTCTTCTGCATCCCAATCCAACGCTCTATCCACTGCACCATCGCCGGGTCAGGCTACATCTATGTTTAAAGTGGAATGTTTATGTATCCTTATTATCAAGAATGAAATTTTGCCTGACCTGTGGTGGCGCAGTGGATAAAGCGTCGACCTGGAATGCTGAGGTCGCCGGTTCGAAACTTGCACTTGTCTGGTCAAGGCACATATGGGAATTGATGCTTCCTGCTCCTCCCCCCTTTCTCTCTCTCTCTCTCTCTCCTCTCTAAAATGAATAAATTAAAAAAAATAAAAAATTAAGAATAAAATTTTATAAAAGAATTTTTTTGATCCACCATGCAAGAGAAAAGACAGAATAATTTCTCTATTCATACTGTAGAAATTTATTTTATTTTATTTTATTTTTTACAGAGACAGAGAGAGAATCAAAGAGAGGGATAGATAGGTACAGACAGACAGGAATGGAGAGATGAGAAGCATCAATCATCAGTTTTTTGTTGCGCATTGCGACACCTTAGTTGTTCATTGATTGCTTTCTCATATGTGCCTTGACCGCGGGCCTTCAGCAGACTAAGTAACCCTTGCTCGAGCCAGCAACCTTGGGTCCAAGCTGGTGAGCTTCTGCCCAAACCAGATGAGCCCACACTCAAGCTGGCGACCTCGGGGTCTTGAACCTGGGTCCTCCGCATCCCAGTCTGACGCCCTATCCACTACGCCACCGCCTGGTCAGCCTAGATGTTTGTTTTTTAAAATCACTGACAGCCCTGACCTGTGGTGGTGCAGTGGATAAAGCATTGACCTGAAATGCTGAAGTCGCTGGTTCAAAACCCTGGACTTGTCCTGTCAAGGCACATACAGGAAGCAACTACTACTAGTTGACGCTTCCTGCTTCTCTCTCCTCTTTCTCTCTCTCCCTCCAAAAATCAATAAGTAAATTCTTTTAATAAAATTAATCAGCCTGACCAGGTTCGAAACTCCAAGGTGGCTGGCTTGAGTGTGGGCTCATCCGGCTTGAGCACAGGCTCACCAGCTTGAGCGTAGGATTGCTGGCTTGAGCGTGGGATCATAGACATGACCCCATGGTCACTGGCTTGAGCCCAAAGGTCACTGGCTTAAAGTTCAAGCCTGACCTGTGGTGGCGCAGTGGATAAAATGTCGACCTGGAATACTGAGGTCGCTGGTTCAAAACCCTGGGCTTGCCTGGTCAAGGCACATATGGGAGTTGAAGCTTCCAGCTCCTCCCCCTGTTCTCTCTCTCTCTCTCTCATAAAAAAAATGAATAAATAAAATTAAAAATAAAGTTCAAGGTCTCTGCTTGCAGCCCAAGGTTGCTGGATTGAGCAAGGAGTCACTTGCTCTGCTGTAGCCCCCAGTCAAGGCACCTATGAGAAAGCAATCAATGAACACCTAAGGAGATGCAACAAAGAATTTATGCTTCTCATCTCTCTCCCTTCCTGCTTGTCTGTCCCTATCTCTCTGTCTCTATCTCTGTCACACACACACACACACACACACACACACACACACACACACACAGAACAGATTACATGCCATTGAATAAAATAGGAAACTATGAGTTCATATCAAAATACATAGATACATACACTCAAAGTATGAAAAGGAATAGCTACATCATTTCAAAATGACTCCTCACAAAATACTGATTCATTAGAAAGAAAGAGTAACTGTAATGGAGAAGTTTGGCAGACATCCCTTAATCAGTGACCAAAGTGTGTGCCTCCTTGATAGGATGTATCAAGAAGAATATAGCTTCACTTTTGTGATATTCCCACTAAAGATAACTTGAATCTAATCATAAGGAAGCTTTGAGCAAATCCAAATTGAGAGCCTTGCTCCCAAATAACTACAACTTTTCCAAAGCATCAAGGTCCGGAAAGGCAAGGAAATACTAAGGAAGAGTTTCTCGACTGACAGAGGCTAGGAGGCATGACAAAGAAATACAACGTGCGCTGACCAGGTGGTGGCGCAGTGGGTAGAGTGTTGGACTGGGATGCAGAGGACCCAGGTTCAAAACCCTGAGGTCACCGGCCTGAGCACGGGCTCACCAGCTTGAGTGCGAGGTTGCTGGCTTAAGCATGGGATCATAAACGTGACCCTATGGTCACTGGCTTGAGCTCAAAAGTCGCTGGCTTGAGCCCAAGGTCACTGGCTTCAGCAAGGGGTAACTCACTCTGCTGTAGTCCCCCGGCCAAGGCACATATGAGAAAGCATCATTGAACAACTAAGATGCCGCAACGAAGAACTGATGCTTTCCATCTCTCGCCCTTCTTGTCTGTCTGTCCCTATCTGTCCCTCTCTCTGACTTTCTCTGTTTCTGTCAAAAAAACAAAGAAAGAAATACAATGTGCCTGACCTATGGTGACACAATGGGTAGAGTGTCAATTGTGAGCTGGAGTGCTTGAGCGCAGGCTTGCCACTTGAGCATGGGCTTACCAGCTTGAGCGTGGGATCATTGACATGATCTCAAGGTCGCTGGCTTGAGCAAGGGGTCACTGACTAGGCTTGAGCCTGCTGGTCAAGGCAAATATGAGAAGCAATCAATTAACAACTAAAGTGCTGCAACTATGAGTTGATGCTTCTCATCTCTCTTCACCCTCTCTCTCCTTTCCTGTTTCTCTAAAAGAAAGAGAGAGAAAAGAAAAAATAAGAGAAAAGAAAAAAGATAAAAATGCAGCGTGAGATTCTGGACTGAACCCTTTCACTGTAACTTATTTCACAGGAGTATTTGGTGAAACTGAAATGGGGTCTGAGATTAGATGTTCATTTCCTGATTTTGATGATTATACTGTGGTTGTATAGGAGGCTATCTTTGTAGGAATGACACACTAAAATATCTGAGAGTTCTGAGGCATCAGGTTAGCAATTTACTCTCAAATGGTCAAGGTAAAAAAAAAAAGTTCCCTGTACAGTACTTGCAACCTTTCTATGTTTGTGATGGTTTCAAAAGAAACAGCACTGGTATGTGAAGAGGTGAGCAAAAAGTGTACAGCTAAAATACATAGGCAAATATTGTTGGGCAATTGATCAGTAAAAATATTTTGTTATTCTCTTGGGTCTGTGATGTTTGTGTTTTCAGTCAGCTTATTTTAGTTTGTAATTGGTAGTGCCTTGTTTTCTCTTTTTTTTCTTGCATAGGTTCTTTTTATTGATTGAATATTTTGAGAGAGAGAGAGACAGGAATGTCAATCTATACCTGTACGTATTTTGATCAGGATTGAACTGGCAACCTCTGTGCTTCAGGACAACACTCTAACCAACCATGCTATCTGGCCAGGCTGTTTTCTCATTTTATTTTTTTATTTTTATTTTTTTATTTTTTTGTATTTTTCTGAAGCTGGAAATGGGGAGAGACAGTCAGACAGACTCCCGCATGCGCCCGACCGGGATCCACCCGGCACGCCCACCAGGGGCGACGCTCTTGCCCCTCCGGGGCGTCGCTCTGCCGCGACCAGAGCCACTCTAGCGCCTGGGGCAGAGGCCAAGGAGCCATCCCCAGCGCCTGGGCCATCTTTGCTCCAATGGAGCCTTGGCTGCGGGAGGGGAAGAGAGAGACAGAGAGGAAGGAGGGGGGGTGGAGAAGCAAATGGGCGCTTCTCCTATGTGCCCTGGCCGGGAATCGAACCCGGGTCCCCCGCACTCCAGGCTGACGCTCTACCGCTGAGCCAACCGGCCAGGGCCTGTTTTCTCATTTTAAATATTCACTTATGCCTGACCAGGCGGTGGTGCAGTGGATAGAGTGTCGGACTGGGATGCCAAGGACCCAGGTTCGAGACCCCGAGGTTGCCAGCTTGAGCGTGGGCTCATCTGATTTGAGCAAAAACTCACCAGCTTAGACTCAAGGTTGCTGGCTCGAGCAAGGAGTTACTCGGTCTGCTGAAGGCCCGCGGTCAAGGCACATATGAGAAAGCAATCAATGAACAACTAAGGTGTCGCAATGTGCAACGAAAAACTAATAATTGATGCTTCTCATCTCTCCGTTCCTGTCTGTCTGTCCCTGTCTATCCCTCTCTCTGACTCTCTCTCTGTCTCTGTAAAAAAATAAATAAATAAATAAATATTCACTTATATACTTGCTTTTCTATTATTAAAGAAGGCCCTCCAAATTGTATAAGCTTCAGGCCCCATAAAACCAATATCCACTTTAGGGACATTGCCTTTCTTCCCACCTTTTTTTCTTTTAAGATTTCATTTATTGATATTACAGAAATAGGAAGTGGTGGGGGAGGGACAAGAAGTAGTTGCTTTACTCTAGCTGTTCACTGGTTGCTTGTTGTATGTGCCTCGTCTGTGCAAGCCCAGGGTTTCAAACAGGCGACCTCAGCACTCCAGGTAGACGCAATATCCACTGCACCACCACGGGCAGGCTCCTCCCACCCTTCTAAAATGAGGAAACAAGCACAGAAATATAAAGTGACTTGCCCAAGGTCACTCAGCTAAGTGAAGGAGCAGAATTTAGACCCAAGCAGTCTGACTCCAGAGTCTCATTTGATGGGACTCTGTGAAGATTCAGTGAGGAAAAGGGGCATGAAAGGAACTTTATAAATGTAAGGAATTAAGATTATTAACAATCAAATGAAAGATGTGTGCCTGTTTGTCTGCTGAGACTTAGTTCTTCAGGCAGAGGCAATGGGGGAGCAAAGTCCTAACATATGCCAGAAACTGCTTGGAATTTGACATCCAGGATCTCCCTTTGTCCTCACAGCAGCCCTGCAGGCAGGCATTACTGTTCCAGGAGGAGCTCCTGAGGCCCACAGAGATTTGGGGATCAGCCCAAGGTCACACAACTGGAAGCCAGGAACAGATGCCAGGGACGGTGACGGCTGCCCAGGCTGGGCTTGGTAAGGTTCAGAGATATGACACAACTGGAGACCTTCCTGCCATTCTCACACCTCATGCTCCACCATCTGAGACAGTTGCCAGGGACAGAGTTGCCATGTGACTGGTGGCAGAGCAACATTTCTGCCTAGATAAGGATACATTTACAGATGAGGCAGTACTAAGGTTGAGGCCCAGGTAGCCACCAACTCTGGGAAACTCAGGCCATCCAGCTTGGGCTGCACAACTGAGCCAATGAGACCAAAAGAAAAAGCAAGGACTTTGAAATAAGACAGTCCTGGACTCTCTCTGTTCTTAGTGGCATGACCTTGGACAATTCACTTTACCCCTTTGAGTCTTAAAAAGTAAAAATCTTACTTCATAGGGAAGCTCTGAATATTAGAGTGGAAAGTTCCTGGCACATAGTAGGCATTCAATAAACAGCAGCCATATTTCATTATCTTTTTGCAAGGGCTTCCCAGCAGATACATCTCTCAGGAGCTCTAGGAATACAGACTTGGGAAAGAGAGGGGTTTTTTTTTTTTTTTTTGGTTTTTTTTACAGAGACAGAGAGAGAGTCAGAGAGAGGGATAGATAGGGATAGACAGACAAGAATGGAGAGAGATGAGAGAAGCATCAATCATCAGGTTTTTGTTGCGACACCTTAGTTGTTCATTGATTGCTTTCTCATACGTGCCTTGACTGCGGGACTTTAGCAGACCAAGTAACCCCTTGCTCGAGCCAGCGACCTTGGATACAAGCTGGTGAGCTTTACTCAAACCAGATGAACCCGTGCTCAAGCTGGAGAGCTCGGGGTCTCGAATCTGGGTCCTCCGCATCCCAGTCCAACACTCTATCCACTGTGCCACTGCCTGGTCAGGCAGGAAAGAGAGTTCTTAACGATTTTTTTCTGTAGGGCCCCCAGAACTGGAGTGAGGAGACGGGGCCTACTAAACTGCACTGTGGCAAAGTTCTCCCAGCCCCCCAGGGTCCTGGCTCCCTTCCCTGCAGCCTGTTCCTTACCAACAACAGGAGCTGAGCCCCAAGGTTAATCAAACAAGCCAGTGATAAGGCACTTCCAGGTTGGGCCTTGTGTTCAAGGTTTGTCCAGCGCAGGGGCTGACTTGCCAGCTTAGCAAGAGTCCTGCAGGCACCAGTAGGGACACCTGCCATGGCCACCTGCTGATTGTGCAGTTGAGGCCTTGGTGCCCTGGTACAGCTTGGGTTAATGACCCTGTTTATCCACTTGAGTCATCTGATAAGGGGCAGCCGGGGCAGCGGACAGGCGGCCCCATGCCCTGCACCAGCCGCTTCATTGACTGAAGTGATATCAGGGCCACGTGGAGCTCCCAAGTCCCCTCCCGTGGCACTTCCCCACCAGTCCTGCCAGGGTCAGTGTGTTATTTTTTTTTTCAATGAACATGACTTCTGGAGTCAAGGTTGTGGGGCCATTCCCCCCTCCTCCCCACTGTGTATATAAATAGCACCCGCAGAGCCGAGCAGAGGGCGGGATAGCTGGGAGGAAGGAGGAGCAGATCCTCAACCATGAGCTCCAGCCAGCCGGGGACCTGCCCATGCCAGCATGCTACAGGACGCCCAACCATTCTGTACGCACTTCTGAGCCCCAGCGTCAGGGCCAGGCCCTCTGTGCCCCCAGCCCGCAGGCACTGCCTCTGCAGGCAGCATCGGCCTGTCCGGCTGTGTACCCCTCATCGCACTTGCCGGGAGGCCTTGGACGTTCTGGCCAAGACAGTGGTCTTCCTCAGGAACCTGCCGTCCTTCTGCCAGCTGCCCCCCCAGGATCAGCGGCAGCTTCTGCGGGGTTGTTGGAGCCCCCTCTTCCTGATTGGGTTGGCCCAAGACACTGTGACCTTCGAGGTGGTGGAGGCCCCAGTTCCCAGCATCCTCAAGAAGATTTTGCTGGAGGAGCCCAGCAGCGGTGCAGGCAGTGGCCAGCAGCTGGATCGGCCTCAGCCCTCACTGGCCGCGGTGCAGTGGCTTCAGTGCTGCCTGGAGTCCTTCTGGAGCCTGGAGCTGGGCCCCAAGGAGTATGCCTACCTGAGAGGGACCATCCTCTTCAACCCCGGTGAGCTCCCAGACACTCCAGGATGAGGGCCAAGGCTGGAGGTGGTCAGGGCCCAGCCAGGGAAGGCACCTTCTAAGGGTTTGACATTCATTATCTCTTTGGGTCCTCCTCACACTAGTCATTTCACAAAAGAGGCTCAGAGAGGCTAAGTGACTTGCTGAGGGTCACAGTCAGGTAGGGGCAGAATTCAGGTCTGTTCACACCAGAGACTGGTCCTTACCACTCTGCTCAAGAAGCCTGCCCTGACCCTCAGGGAAGGTGGGAGCAGGGGAGGAGTGGGTGGGCAGACACAGCTGTGCCTCTGTTGCAAGTAAAACTCAGTGGATTCAGAAAGATCACATGGAAATAGGCAGTGTGGGGAGGAACTTTTGTAAAATTCAGCCAGGAGAGCAATACATAAAGTTGGTGTTCTTTGTAGTTTGGAGATCATTTTTTTTTCTAATTTATATACTGACTTTAGAGAGGAATGTGGAGAGAGAGCAAGAGAGAGAAACATTGTTCTGTTCCTGTATGTGCCCTGACCAGGGACCAAACCAGTAACCTTTGTGTTTTGGGATGATGTTCCATCCAACCGAGCTATCCAGCCAGGGCTAATCTGGAGAGCATTTAGATGAGAATTCTTCACCAAGAGGCCCTAAAAAATGCATAAATTATAGTAATTAATTATAATAATAGGAGGGAAATACTTTTATTATACTTACCACACGTCAGGTCCAATTCTGTGGTTTAACATATATTAGGTCATTTAAACCTCATAACAAGCCCAGGTGATAGGTACTATTATTATACCCATTTTACAGATGAGCAAACCAAGGCACAGAAATGATATAACTTGCTCTAGGTTACACAGCTGATCAGTGATAGCCTGGGACTCTAACTCAAGCAGCCTTCCTCTTTGCCATTACTCTACACTGCCTCTCCATAAATCAACAGATGAATAAAATGATAAATAAGTAAATTGAGGAGGTAGTAATGAGACCTCAAAGGCTGAGTAGTGGCCTCGTTACTGGCCCCACCAGTCACCCTGTGGTGGCTGGGAGTGGGGTGCTCACCAGCCTTCTTTACCCTCTGTCTACAGACATGCCAGGACTCCACGCCCCCTCGCACATCTGGCACCTGCAGCAGGAGGCTCATCAAGCACTGTGTGAGGTCCTGGGGCCCTGGTGCTCAGCAGGCCAAGGCCGTTTGGCCCGTGTCCTCGTCACAGCATCCACCCTCAAGTCCGTTTCGCCCAGCCTGCTTGGGGACCTCTTCTTTCGCCCTATCATTGGAGATGTTGACATTGCTGGCCTCCTCGAGGACATGATTTTGCTGAGCCGACCTGCTTCAGCTCAAGCAGAGATCAGCTGCAGCATGGGCAGAAGCTGGCAGCACTGATCTGGCCAGGCTGTCCCCAGGGGTGACCCAATGCTCCTAGAGGGGGCAAGCCTGTGCAGACAGCACTCAGTTCCCCAGGTGCAAGCTGGCCCTGGCCCAGCCAGATGGACTATATGGATCCGCACTCAGCCATAACCCGTCTTGGCCTTCCTTGCTTTGGACACAGTATTCCAACTATTTGGCTGGCCCTTGACAGTCTCCAGATTCTCTGGGCCAACACTCCTGTCCTCTCCTGGGATGGGGCTGGAAGCTTAGACTGCTCATTGGGCCAGATGTCCTACTGACTTTGTACAGAACTGACTTAAGTTATTGGTTTTTGTAATAAAAGGTTTTACACCCTTGGAGCCTGACACTGTTGTTTGTGCAAGTGGAAGGGACAGTCTCACCTAAGCCCACAACCCCCATCAGAGGGAAGAACCATAAAGGATGCAGGAGCCAGGCTCAGAGAACTAGGATATTAATTCTCAGAGTGGATGATTTCATTTCTGGGGATGAAATTTATTTTGCATGGGTCTAAATCCAAGGAATAGGACCACTTCAAGACCCTATCACCTCCTGGCCTTTATCTTTGAGGAGAGAGGGTTTCTCTTCATCCTCAAACCCCTCACTGACCCCACCCTCAGCTCCTTTCCCTTACAGGCTCGCTCTCACCTCAGTGAGTGTCAGATCATAGCCAGTAAGGAAAATGAAGCAGTCCATTCCCAAACTGAAACAGACAAGGTCACTGGAACTTCTGCAGTTTGGCATCATTCACTTGCCCCATACCTGCATCCAACAGAAGAGGATGGCCCATTGTTCTCCCTGTGGAAGGGGGGAAGGACACCAGAGCTGGCTGGCAGCTGCTCAAAGGCCAAGGCAAGCAGAGGTTTAGCTGCCACATTAGCTGTTACAGTCTGAAACATTTCCATGGCACTTGGTTTACAGCCACTGCCCTGAGTCCCCTTCACTCCCTTGAGCTGCCCCTGTATCCAAATCCTTCTCCTGGAATCCATTCCCATTGTCCAGCAACTAGAGAGGCAATGGTTGGCATGGCCATGGCCTCCAGGACTGCTCCATTCAGGGCACAGCTTGAATCTGTTCTGGTTGGTCAATCTCTGTTCCTCATTATTTGTTAAATATTTTGAATAACCCCCAGGTCAGGGTGACTGACCTGCAGGGTGGACAGGAGGAAATGATAACATTTCAGGCCTCCTCCTTTCTGCAGCAATAAGGCCTGCCTCGACCAGGTCCCACCCCCTTCACCACCACAGTTAGAATTTTTCTCATGGGGGCCAAGTTAATTATTGCTCAATGAGAGGTCATTCACTTAGGGACAACAATGTAGGAGCGAGTTGTCATTCAGGTCTCTAAGGCCCCCAAGGATAGGAGGCACAGTTGAAGTGGCTCTGTACCCATTATGGGCTCCTAGGGGCAACAAAAAGGCACCCTGTCCCTTATCCTATTACCCACTCACCACTCAGAAACACAGAAGGAAACAGAAACACACAATTCAGACCCAACAACAAAGAAACACACAACTCAGACCTACATATCTCTCTCTCTCTCTCTCTCTCTCTCTCTCTCTCTCTCTCACACACACACACACACACACACCCTAAGATGTACAATTCAGCCACACTTACACAGACCATAAAATAGACCCTCCAGCCTGACCAGGCGGTGGCACAGTGGATAGGGCATCAGACTGGGATGCAGAGGACCCAGGTTCGAGACCCCAAGGTCGCCAGCTTGAGCACGGACTCATCTGGTTTGAGCAAAAGCTCACCAGCTTGGACCCAAGGTCGCTGGCTCCAGCAAGGGGTTACTCAGTCTGCTGAAGGCCTGCAGTCAAGGCACAGATGAAAAAGCAATCAATGAACAACTAAGGTGTCGCAGCAAAAAACTAATGATTGGTGCTTCTCATCTCTCTTCATTCCTGTCTGTCTGTCCCTAACCATCCCTTTCTCTGACTCTCTGTCTCTGTAAAATAAATAAATAAATAAATAAATAGACTCTCCATCTACCCACACAGCATTGAAATACAGATACCCTTACTCCGCGACAAACAACAGACCCAAACACATTCACACCACAGAGACATGCACCCAGACTGGATGATGATACATATTACAATATAATGAGGAAAATAATGCTTTCTCTGTGAGACTGTAGGCTTTCCAAAGGTGAGGACTGTTTCTCTGTTATCAGCATCTTAGGAGCAGGATCTATGTCTCATCAACCAGAGACGGTAGAAAAGAAAAGAGGCTCAGACAGGCTTTAAAACTTACTCAAGGTCTGGGTAGATCACTGGGATTTGAATGCAGGCCTGTAGGACTCTGGAAACCAGGCTCTTGCCATGAGCACAGGCTGGAGTGAGTCATGGCCAGGGTCAGGCTGTCTGGAGCCAGCTCAGCCACTATTTACTGACCATCTACCTTTCAGCCATGATCTCTGTCCTCAGGCCCCGCCAAGAATGACTCACTAGGAAGCAGGGTCAGCCTCAGGTACCATTTTATTATCATTATTATCACTATCTTCATTAGCCAAATCATTGACTGCTTATTAAGTAGTCAGCCACTGACGTGAACTGTACTGACACACCCTGACCATGGGGCAGTGACATATCCTAGAGCTTACGATGCCTACAAAAAGCCAACACCCACTAGCCAGCCATTCATCCATTCATTCCATCATTCAACATCTCTCTTGACATCCACTTGTACCAGACCCTGTGCTAGATAACAAGTGACATGGAATAAATAAGATTCAGTCCCTGAGTTCTTTGAACACCCTGTTTATGGCTAAGAAAGACACATAAGTAGTAACTGTAACACAGAGTGATCTGAAGTGTGGTAGAGGGAATACAACAGGCAGCAGGCGCTCAGGAGAAGAAGTGATTAAATCTGCCTGGAGGTGGGAAAAATGTTTCAGTCCAGTGGTGACTGCTTTGAGCTAAAGAGAATAAATAGGGGTTTGCCAGGCAAACCAAGTGAGGGGCATTCCAGATAGAAGGGGTGATAGGTGCAAAGGCACAGGCATCTCAGGGAACAAGGGAAAGTGCAGCTGAGGGCAGCTGAGGCCCAGGACAGCAAGAGATGGTGGACAGAGACCATGTCACAGTACAAGGCAGCAGAGAAAGGCAATGTCAGTGAAACTGATAGAGGTGACAAGGCTAAGCTCTCCGGGGAATCAGGATTAACAAAGGGGAGCACCCATTCCTGGCAGGTCATTCTGGGTAGCTACTAAACATTTACTGAAAGCTGTGTTCCAAACACAGTACATGAATTATGTTATTTAATTCTCACAACTCTGTGCTGCAAGTATTATCTTTGTAATTTTTTATTTTTCTGAAGTGAGAAGTGGGAGGTAGAGAGTCAGACTCCTGCATGCACCCGACCAGGATCCACCCAGCATGCCCACTAGGGGGCGATGCTCTGCCCATCTGGGGCATTGCTCTGGTTGCAACTGGAGCCATTCTAGCGCCTAAGGTGGGGGCCATGGAGTCATCCTCAGCGCCCGGGCCAACTTTACTCCAATGGAGCTTTGGCTGTAGGAGGGGAAGAGAGAGAGAGGAAGGAAAGGGGGGGTGGAGAAGCAGATGGGAGCCTCTCCTGTGTGCCCTGGCTGGGAATCTAACCCAGGACTTCCACATGCTGAGCCAATGCTCTACCACTGAGCCAGCCAGCTAGGGCTGGAAGTATTATCTTTATCTCCATTTTATAGATGAAGAAACCAAGACACAGAGAGATTAAGTGACTTGCTCAAGGTTGCACAGTTAATAAGTAGTAGAGTCAGGATTTGAAACTCAGGTGGTCTGGATTTAGGGCCTATGCTTTTAAACACTATGTTACCTTGCATCTTTAAAGGTCAATGATGAGCCTGGCCTGTGGTGGTGCAGTGGACAGAGCATCACCCTGGGATGCAGAGGTCCAAGGTTCGAAACCACAAGGTTGCTGGCTTAAGCATGGGCTCAGCCGGCTTGAGTGCAAGCTCACCAGCTTGATCGCAGGGTCGCTGGCTTGAGCGTGGGATCATAGACATAACCCCATGGTTACTGGCTTGACCCCAAGGTCACTGGCTTGAGCAAGGGGTCACTCGGTCTGCTTTGGCCCCCGGTCAAGGCACATGTAAAAAAGCAATCAATGAACAGCTAAGGTGTCACAATGAAGAACTGATGCTTCTCATCTCTCTTCCTTCCTGTATGTCCCTATCTATCCCTCTCTCCGTCTCTCTCTCTCTCTCTCTCTCACTAAAATAATAAATAAATAAATAAATAAATAACAGTACAATGAACTTTCATCAGTCCCCAAAGGTAATGAGTACCCTGAGTTTGGGGTTAATCATTTCTTTACTTTTTAAAAAAATTTTATTGATTGATTTTAAAAAGAGGAAAGGAGAGAAACATTAATTTGTTGCTCCACCCATTCATGCACTCACCAGTTGAGCCATGCATGTGCCCAGACTGTGGATTTAACCAACAACATTGGCATATTGGGACAATTTGCCAACCAATGAAGCTAACTGGCTAGCGCTCTTTACTTTTCTTTATAGTTTTAAGGCATACTTATTTATGTATCCCCCAAAAAAACATTTTTTGTTTTTATTTTTAAACTTTATATACATAGAATGCCTTTTCTGACTTTCTTATTTTCACTCATGCAGCTATACATATGTATGTATACTGTCAAATAAAAATAAATCTGGACTGGCCCTGGCCAGTTGGCTCAGTGGTAGAGCGTCGGCCTGGCATGCAGGAGTCCCGGGTTCAATTCCTGGCCAGGGCACACAGGAGAAGCGCCCATCTGCTTCTCCACCCCTCCCTCTCTCCTTCCTCTCTGTCTCTCTCTTCTCCTCCCGTAGCCAAGGCTCCATTGGAGCAAAGTTTGCCCGGGTGCTGAGGATGGCTCTGTAGCCTCTGCCTCAGGTGCTAGAATGGCTCTGATTGCGGCAGAGCGACGCCCCAAGATGGGCAGAGCATCGCCCCCTGGTGGGCATGCCGGGTGGATCCCAGTCGGGCGCATGCAGGAGTCTGTCTGACTGCCTCCCCGTTTCCAACTTCGGAAAAATACAAAAGAAAAAATTTAAAAAAATAAAAAAATAAATCTGGACTTAGTAAAGACAGACTTTATTTGAAAGTATTGCAAGGAAGGAAAAGAACTATTACAACAGGAAGAGGAAAGCTTTTGCATTGGGAAAACTCTCTGATTATAAGCTCAACATGTGTTTAAAGGGTTAGGCAAAAGAGTTATTCTTTCATAGGGAGGAGTAAACAAGGCTAGAAAGAACTGAGTTTCGGTATATGGATGACCAGGAGTGGCATGATGGGACTGTAGATCATGAAGCCAACCAATTTTCTGGAGGGGCTGTTAAGGAGTGGTTGTGTGCTGGCTCAAGCTTAGAGGCATTTGGGAGGTGCAAAATTCAGAGACCCGGGGGAAGAAGAGAAGCTCACCAAGTCTGGTTAACAAGTTTTTTTTGTTTTTTTGTAATTGATCAGTGGGGACAAGCAGTTCATCTGTTTATGAGACAAAGAATTGAAATTTGAAACCTGTGCATGGTCACAGGTAAACAAGGGGGCACCCATAAGTTTAATCTGTCATAGAAGGCAGGGTGTTTCTTTGCATAGAGGTGTGGGAAGGCTTTCTCAACCTTCTCCGTTTTCCAGGCTCACAAGGTTGGTAAGTGCAACACCACCAATATATCTGATAAACATAAGCAAAAATTTCTTTAAAGTATATACCTATAAGTGGAATTGCTGGGTCAAAAGATATGTTTAGCTTCACTTTTATTGGACAATGCCAAAATATTTTCCAAAATGGTTGTACCGGTTCACATTTCCACCAACAATGTATGGTATCTCCATTTGCTCCATATCGTCACCAATACTTTTTGCCAATCTGGTGGATGTGAAATGGGTCTTATTGCCTTTTTTTTTATTAAAAAATTTTTTTTGGCCTGACCAGGCGGTGGCACAGTGGATAGAACGTCGGACTGGGATGTGGAGGACCCAGGTTCGAGACCCCGAGGTCGCCAGCTTGAGCACAAGCTCATCTGGTTTGAGCAAGGCTCACCAGCTTGAGTCCAAGGTCGCTGGCTCGAGCAAGGGGTCACTTGGTCTGCTGTAGCCCCCGGTCAAGGCACATATGAGAAAGCAATCAATGAACAACTAAGGAGCCACAATGAAGAATTGATGTTTCTCGTCTCTCTCCCTTCCTGTCTGTCTGTCCTTATCTGTCCCTCTCTCTGATTCTCTCTGTCTCTGCCACAAAAAATAAAAAATAATTTTTTTGGACTTAGAAAAACATTTATAGTTTTACTTATTTATGCATTCATTGGTTGATTCCTGTATCTGCCAGGGCCTTTCATTGATTATTAGTTTAAAATTTTTTCCATTGATTTGAGAAAAAGGAGTGGAAAATGGGGAGAGGGAAAGAGTAAGAAGCATCAACTCATTCCACTTACATAGTTGTTTCAATTAGTTATGTACTCATCCAGTGCTTCTCCTACGGCCCTGAAAGGAGATTGGAAATGTTTCTCTTCTGTGAAGTGACTTCAGTCCATTTTTCAACTGGATTATATTTTCTTACTGATTTTAAGTCCAACATGTTTTGGAAGAGTAAGTGGATGAACTATTGGAAAGTCTCTGAAATAACTGAGAATAGGTTTGGGAGAATGCCAACAAAATTTTGAAAACTACGCCTCCCTCATTCTTTTTCTTTTTTTTTTTTTTTTTTTTTTTTTTTTTTTTGGCTTCTCCTGGCATCAACCAAGCAATTGGCATTATCCGCAGTGCCCACAGTAGCATCCGCAGACCATCGTGAGAAAAAACTATCATCTGCCCCCCAGTCTTCTAATTTGATCCTCATAAGAATGTTTGTTTGTTTGTTTGTTTGTTTTCATTGATTTTAGCAAGAGGGGAAGGGGGGAGAAAGAGAGAGCGCATCTATTTGTTCCTGTATGTGCCCTGACCGGGGATTGAACAGGCAACCTCCTGCGCCTTGGGAAGATGCTCTACCAACCCACCTTTCCGGCCAGGGCCTAAGAGTTTATGCGACTTTAGTAATCCCACTTCTCAGGTTTTACCATCATCGTGAGGTTCATTCTGTAGGAAAAGGACCCAAACAACTTTCCTAGGACCTCTCTAACCCCGGGCTCCACATCCGCGGCGGGCTAATAAGATTGTGACACAGGCCCCTTGCATCGCTCGCGGTGTTCTCGAGAGAACTAGTTCCAACCTATCATGTGACAATCCAAGATGGCGGTGCCCAGCGAGACAGAGGAAGAGGCAGCAGTTTACCTAGTAGTGAGTGGCATCCCATCGGAGTTGCGATCGGCCCAGTTACGGAGCTACTTTAGCCAGTTCCGGGAACAGAGCGGTTGTGGCTTCCTTTGTTTCCATTACCGGCATCGTCCTGAGCGGGCCCCTCCCCAGGCTACTCCCGACTCTGTCCTAACTCCTGCTGGCCAGAGTCTCGCCCAGAGTTCTGTTACCGATGCCCGCACTCTCTCCACTCGGGCCTCTGCTCCCGCCCAGACCCGCACCTGCTGCTGCGTCATCTCCGTACGGGGGGCGGCTCGAGCCCAGAGGTTTCTTCGCATGTATTCCGGCCGCCAGTGGCTAGATTCTCAGGGAACATGGTTGCCCAATCGCTGTTTCATCCGCAGACTTCGGCTACCTACAGAGGCATCAGGTACGGTTGGGAAAGATAACAGACTGGACCTGGAACGCAGGCACCTTTCCTGATGGGTGATGAGGATAAGTCAGGTCACTGGTTATGACGCTAGTTTAGGTCATTTTTGGACAGAGTTTCAGGCTCAACTTGCACGTTAGTTTAGTCGGGGTGCGGATGGAGGGGGTGGGGAGAGACCTATGCGTACTTTCTAATATTTTCCAATTTATTATGTCCCCTTCGAGACCCTTTTCTTTATACGAAGGGTTGATTTTGCGTTGACAGGATTAAAAGGAAATCGGGTTTTTAATCCTTTTTGTTTTAATTGCGTTCTATTCCTTGCTCCCCACCCATCAAGATGCAAACGAAGAGACAATTTCTTTCCTCAGGACAGCTCCCATTTTCTTTTCTTTCATTTCCTTTTTTTATTTTTTGGGAGAGAGAGAAGCATCAACTCGTTTTTCCACTTTAGTTGTGCATCCACTGACTGCTTTTCATATAAGCCCTGACCCAGGATGGAACTAGCGACCCCAGGCTAAAGCTAGCGACTTCGACCTCAGGTTTCCAACCCGTGACCCAGCTCCAGGTGGGCCCTCCATCCACTGCACAGGACAGGCTCCCATTCATAGGAATTAACTTTGATGAGGAACAGCAAACAGTGCAGAGCCCTCTAATTTATTCATTTAACAAATCTAGCTTTCTAGCCCTGGCCGGATAGCTCCTGATACACTGGGGTTGCTGGTTTGATCTAGGTCTCAGCACATACAAAAATCAACCAATGATGCATAAATAAGTGGAACATCAAATTGATGTTTCTCCCTCCCACCCCCTTCTTCTCTCTCTAAAATGAGTAAATTTAAAAAAAATTTTTTTTCATCTAGCTTACATTGCTAGACCTAGTGTTACTCTAGGGTAGGCAGAGAACAATTGCACTCATTCTATACACAGAGCCCAGAGAGGAAGACAGATGTGTTCAAAGGTAATAGAGATGCCATTCTAATTGTTAATATTTACTGAGCACTTCCTGTGTACTTACTAGGCACTATATTAAGCCTTTCGTTTTTTTTTTTTGTTTTTGTTTTTTTTTTATTTTTCTGAAGCTGGAAACGGGGAGAGACAGTCAGACAGACTCCCGCATGCGCCCGACCGGGATCCACCCGGCACGCCCACCAGGGGCGACGCTCTGCCCACCAGGGGGCGATGCTCTGCCCCTCCGGGGCGTCGCTCTGCCGCAACCAGAGCCACTCTAGCGCCTGGGGCAGAGGCCAAGGAGCCATCCCCAACGCCCGGGCCATCTTTGCTCCAATGGAGCCTTGGCTGCGGGAGGGGAAGAGAGAGACAGAGAGGAAGGAGGGGGTGGGGGTGGAGAAGCAAATGGGCGCTTCTCCTATGTGCCCTGGCCGGGAATCGAACCCAGGTCCCCCGCACGCCAGGCCGACACTCTACCGCTGAGCCAACCGGCCAGGACCGCCTTTCGTTTTCTTACTTTCTCACAACAATCCTTTAAGGCAGGATCTATTGTTACCTATTTTATAGGTGAAAAAAGTGAGGGATGTAGAAGTTAATGTTACTTGTTCAAGGTTACAGAGCTAGTAAGTGGCGGAGTCACAATAAAAAAACGCCAGCATTTTGCTCAAGAGCCTTTGCTGTTTATAACCAAATGTTGTGAGAAGACAGAGGAGGGAGAAACCGATTTCCTAGAGATGGGGCTTTTAATCTGGATCTTGAAAGAGGAGAGTTTGTGGGAAAGAATGGTGTTCAAAATAAATGGTTATTTACAAAGACAGAGATGAGAAAGCCCATGAAATTTTCAGGGCACGTTTAATTGTTCAGTGTGGATGGAGCACATGATATGAGGGTGTGCAGGGGTTGGTGGCAGTTGAGAATCAAAACGTCAACAGTAACCAGATCTGGAAGAAACTGTGTGCTCAACTGAAGTGATGAATAATAGCACGAAATTACTATACTGCTCACAAAAATAGGGGATATTTCAAAATGAATATAAGCAGTAAAATATCCCCTAATTTTTGTGAGCAGTGTAGTTCTGGTTTCTGGTCAGGGAGTGGAGGGAGGGACTCTGGGAAAGTTTGAAAGGAGGAACAGCATTTAGGACTAGTTTCTGGCTCAAGTGCTACTGGAAGCTTCTTGGTTTCAAGAGACATTTTTTTCCCTGCTTCCTAAGGTTTTGGCTCCTTTCCCTTCAAGACCCGGAAGGAACTGCAGAGTTGGAAGGCTAAGAGTGAAGCCTTCACTCTCGCTGACCTTAGGCAACTGCCAGAGCTGAACCCACCAGTGCTGATGCCCAATGGGAATGTGGGGACACCCTTGCAGGTCTTTTTGGAGTTGATCCGGGCCTGCCGCCTGCCCCCTCGGATCATCACCCAGCTGCAGCTTCAGTTCCCCAAGACAGGCTCCTCCCGACGCTACGGCAATGTGCCGTTCAAGTATGAGGACTCAGAGACTGTAGAGCAGGAAGAGCTTGTGTACACGGCTGAGGGTGAGGAAATACCCCAGGGAACCTGCATGACAGCCATACCAGCCAGCATCTGTGGAGAACCCGAAGAAGAAGGGGAAAAGGAGGAAGAAGAGTCACACTCAGATGATGTGAGTAAAATGAGCCATCCTGTCCTTGTTGGCAGTTTAGAGAGGCCACGGCATTAATAATACCACTCTTCAATTGTACATTACAAGAACTCTGAACCTGGAGTCCTCAGGACAATTCCAAAGAATTAGAACTCCCTGGCATTAAATGTAATATTGCATTTTCATGTGCAAATATACACTTCCCTTGGGAAGGGGCTAGAACATCTATCAGAAGATTCTTAAAGGGGTCTTCTTTTCATTCCCTCAAGAGGAGGAGAGTCCTGGCCCTGGCCAGTTAGCTCAGTCAGGTTAAGAGCGTTTTCCTGAAACAACAAGGTTACAGGTTTGATCCCCAGTCAGGGACAACACAGGAAGCAGCCCATGAGTGCACAACTGAGTGGAACAACAAATGAATGCTTCCCTTCCCCCTCCCCTCTCTCCCTTCCTCTCGCTGTCTCTCTGAAAATAGAAAAGGAATTAAGCCCTGGCTGGATAGCTCTGTTGGTTGGAGCATCCTCCCGGAGCCAGAGGTTGCTGGTTAGATTCCCTAGTCAGGGCACATACAGGAGCAGCTCCACATTCTTGTCCTCTCTCTCTCTCTTCCCTGTATCTCTCTTTAAAAAAAAAAAAAAAAAAAGCCCTTAACCAGTTGGCTCAGTGGCTCAAGTGTCAGCCCAGTGTGTGGATGTCCAAGGTTGAGGATAGCTTGGCTGGTCTGAGTGTCAGCCTCAGGTGCTGACTATAGCTCGGTTGATTTAAGAGTTGGCCCCAAGCAACATGGATTCCAGTTGGGGTGCAGGATTCCAGGGAGTCTGTCTCATCTCCCCTCCTCTCACTTTAAAAAAAAAAGGAGGGGGCCCTGGCCAGTTCGCTCAGTGGTAGAGTGTCGGTCTGGCGTGCAGGAGTCCCGGGTTCGATTCCCGGCCAGGGCACACAGGAAAAGCGCCCATCTGCTTCTCCACCCCTCCCCCTCTCCTTCCTCTCTGTCTCTCTCTTCCCCTCCCGCAGCCAAGGCTCCATTGGAGCAAAGTTGGCCCGGGCACTGAGGATGGCTCCATGGCCTCTGCCTCAGGTACTAGAATGGCTCTGGTTGTGACAGAGCAATGCCCCAGAAGGGCAGAGCATCGCCCCCTGGTGGACATGCTGGGTGGATCCTGGTCGGGTGCATGCGGGAGTCTGTCTGACTGCCTCCCGTTTCCAACTTCAGAAAAATAAAAAATAAAAATAAATAAAACAACTAAAAAAAAGGAGGGGGTTATTTTAATAAATGAAAATACCAAGAGATAAGATTATCTAAAGAAGGAGAGGCAGAGCTGGCCTGTGACCCAGTTTCCTTCACTGTTTGTCTAACCTCTGTGTGCTTTCATTATGTGGCTGAGAAGTCACCTCTATTTTCTAACCTTAAGTCTGTAGATTGAATACTAGCCTCCACTCTAATTTTTTTTTTTTTTTTTTGTATTTTTCCAAAGCTGGAAATGGGGAGAGACAGTCAGACAGACTCCTGCACGCGCCCGACCGGGATCCACCCAGCACGCCCACCAAGGGCTACGCTCTGCCCACCAGGGGGCGATGCTCTGCCACGACCAGAGCCATTCCAGCGCCTGGGGCAGAGGCCAAGGAGCCATCCCCAGCGCCCGGGCCATCCTTGCTCCAATGGAGCCTTGGCTGTGGGAGGGGAAGAGAGAGACAGAGAAGAAGGAGGGGGGGGAGTGGAGAAGCAAATGGGCGCTTCTCCTATGTGCCCTGGCCGGGAATCGAACCTGGGTCCCCCGCACGCCAGGCCGACGCTCTACCGCTGAGCCAACCGGCCAGGGCCTCCACTATAATTTTAATACCTATTTCTTCTACCTTTTTCTCCAAACTTGGTTATTCACCCATAAAATCAGAAGAGGTGTGATTTGTTAGGAAACTTTTTTTTTTGCCACTGTGGATAAAAAGTAATTCATCTGTGTTCAATGCTCAAAACAAAGAGTTGCTAACACATCTTGACCACATCTGAGTGTTGTACTGTCCTGACTTTTCTCCAGCACCTGTTCTGCAGCCGGGATTCCTGAGGCCCCTTGAAGTTAACCCAGACAGGGGTCCCCAAGATTTCAAACCATGAGTTATCCTGTCATTCCACAAGTCTAGTTAAGCAGTGTAAACTAAGGGGCTAGCACAGGATTCCAGAGATATTTTAAGACCGTTTCCTGCCCTCAAAGAGCCTTAAATCTCATGGAAAAGAGAGCCAATATCTGGAAAAGCTGTATGGGCAAGTGAGCTGGGTTTGAATGCTGGCCAGGCTCTTGGTGTACTATCTTGGGTAAGTCATTTTAGTCCTCTGAAACCATTTCCTCAGCTATAGAATGGGGATAATGATCCTTACCTCACAGGGTTGTTGGGGTGATTAAAGTTGCCAACTAACTTATGTGAAGGGCCTGATACACTGTAGACAATAGATAATATGTAGTTCTTGTCCTTTCTTTTTGTTGTGATATCATGTATGAAAGACTAAACAGTGTGTGCTGATTACAACTGAGACCTTCAGAGACCAGTGAGAGTGCTGTGGGCCTCGGGGTGGGCAGCTCCATGTAGGGTGTAGAACAGGGATCGGGAACCTTTTTGGCTGAGAGAGCCATGAACGCCACATATTTTAAAATGTAATTCCATGAGAGCCGTACAACGACCCGTGTACGTTACGCATTATCCAATAAAAATTTGGTGTTGTCCCAGAGGACAGCTGTGATTGGCTCCAGCGACCCGCAACCATGAACATGAGCGGTAGGAAATGAATAAATTGTAATACATGAGAATGTTTTATATATATATATATATATATATATATTTTTTTTTTTTTTTTTTTTTTTGCATTTTTCTGAAGCTGGAAACAGGGAGAGACAGTCAGACAGACTCGCATGCGCCTGACCGGGATCCACCCGGCACGCCCACCATGGGGCGTCGCTCTACCCACCAGGGGGCGATGCTCTGCCCATCCTGGGCGTTTCCATGTTGCGACCAGAGCCACTCTAGCGCCTGAGGCAGAGGCCACAGAGCCATCCCCAGCGCCCGGGCCATCTTTGCTCCAATGGAGCCTCGGCTGCGGGAGGGGAAGAGAGAGACAGAGAGGAAGGCGCGGCGGAGGGGTGGAGAAGCAAATGGGCGCTTCTCCTGTGTGCCCTGGCCGGGAATCGAACCCGGGTCCTCCGCACGCTAGGCCGACTCTCTACCGCTGAGCCAACCGGCCAGGGCCCTGTTTTATATTTTTAACATTATTATTTTTATTAAAGATTTGTCTGCAAGCCAGATGCAGCCATCAAAAGAGCCATATCTGGCTCGCAAGCCTTAGGTTCCCAACCCCTAGTGTAGAACTTGAGGGATGATGGCCTGACCTGTGGTGGCGCAGTGGATAAAGCGTCGACCTGGAAATGCTGAGGTTGCTGGTTCGAAACCCTGGGCTTGCCTGGTCAAGGCACATATGGGAGTTGATGCTTCCTGCTCCTCCCCCTTCTCTCTCTCTGTCTCTCTCTTCTCTCTCTCTCTCTCTCTCCCTTTCTCTCTCCTTTCTAAAATGAATAAATAAAATTCAATTAAATTAAATTAAAAAAAGGAATTTAAGGGGTGAGGAGGAGTTAACCAAGTGCAGAGCAGGTGGTGAGAGAGAAGAGCAGATATTTCCAGAACGGGGAACGATATGACCAAAAACACAGAAATAAGAGTGAATTAGCCTGACCTGTGGTGGCGCAGTGGATCAAGCATCGACCTGGAATTCTGAGGTCGCTGGTTCAAAACCCTGGGCTTGCCCGGTCCAGGCACATGTGGGAGTTGATGCTTCCTGCTCCTCCCCCCTTCTCTGTCTCTCTTCTCTAAAATGAATGAATGAATGAATAAATAAATTAATTAATTAATTTAAAAAAAAAAGAGTGAATCAGACTTGTCAGGGGAAAGAGCCAGGTATGTTGGGAAACGGGATGGAGAGATGTGTTGGTCAAGGCCTCAAGGCATAATATGAGTTGCATCTTTGAAAATTTTGGGAAAATGATGTTGAGGGGCCCATCTCAGGGACCTCCTGTGCCCTGAGCTGCCCTCCTTGTGGGCATAGGTCAGGAAGGTAAACAGACAGGTTACCTCTGCCCTTCTCCAGGATGACGACCGGGGTGAGGAGTGGGAGCGGCATGAAGCGCTGCATGAGGATGTGACCAGGCAGGAACGTACCACTGAGCGGCTCTTTGAGGAGGAGATCGAGCTCAAGTGGGAGAAGGGCGGCTCTGGCCTGGTGTTCTACACTGATGCCCAGTTCTGGCAGGAGGAAGAAGGAGGTAATGCTGGCACCAGACAAGAGCGGGAGTGATCCAGGCTGCATTTGCTCAAGGCCCTGTGTTCCCCAGGGTGGAATCCCTGGCAGTGGGCCCAAATAAAGGGCCAGGAAAGTGGCTTACCTTGACTATATATGAGAGACCAGTCATCCTTTTTAGGGGTGGGAGAATCAGTGGGGTGAAGAGAAAATGCCCTCCTGCAAATTCTGAATGACCCTCCCAGAGGAGAGATTTAAAACTATTATCAAAAGCCCCAAGAAGCCTGACCAGGCGGTGGCGCAGTGGATAGAGCGTCGGACTGGGATGCGGAAGACCCAGGTTCGAGACCCCGAGGTCGCCAGCTTGAGCGCAGGCTCATCTGGTTTGAGCAAAAGCCCACCAGCTTGAACCCAAGGTTGCTGGCTCCAGCAAGGGGTTACTCGGTCTGCTGAAGGCCCGTGGTCAAGGCACATATGAGAAAGCAATCAATGAACAACTAAGGTGTTGCAACGCACAATGAAAAACTAGTGATTGATGCGTCTCATCTCTCCCCGTTCCTGTCTGTCTGTCCCTGTCTATCCCTCTCTCTGACTCACTCTCTGTCTCTGTAAAAAATAAATAAACTTTAAAAAAAAAAAAAAAAAAAAAAAAGCCCCAAGTGCCCTGGCCTGATAGCTTGGTTGGTTACAGCATTATCCCAAAGCAGAAATTGCTGGTTCAATCCCCGATCAGGGCACATATAGGAACAGCTCCATGTTCCTGTCTCTCTCCCTCGTCTTCTCTTGCTAAAATCAATAAAAATTAAAGAAAAAAAATGTTCTAGAACATATATCTAAGTCTAGATTTAACTCTCAACAGAACTGGGAGTCCTTAGCTCACTCTGACTGATGCTTTTATATACCTGCAGACTTTGATGAACAGACAGCCGATGACTGGGATGTGGACATGAGTGTGTACTACGACAGAGGTACTGGTACTGGGCCAGGGGTTGTAGTACTGGGGGGTGGAACTGGTACCCTGTTCTTACTATGACACTTTACAAGATCCTCTTAGCAGAGGCTGAGACAGGATACCTATTCCCCTGGGGTAACTCACTGAAAAGGTTCCTCTCTTAAGACATCTCTGGTTGAATGCATTAAGTGCTGGTTGTAGGTAGAGCTTTTTTCCTTTCTTTGTGGAGCAAGGACATGTAGGGACAGCCCTCAGAGAGCTCTGGTTATGGTGGGCAGACCCGGGTAGAGTGGGGATCAGTAGCTCATGCTCCAGTTAATCTAGATTCTGCCTGACCAGGCAGTGGCGCAGTGGATAGAGCGTTGGACTGGGATGCAGAGGACCCAGGTTCGAGTCCCCGAGGTTGCCAGCGTGAGCGTGGGCTCATCTGGTTTGAGCAAAAGCTCACCAGCTTGGACCCAAGGTCGCTGACTCAAGCAAGGGGTCACTCAGTCTGCTGAAGGCCCCCGGTCAAGGCACATATGAGAAAGCAATCAGGCCCTGGCCGGTTGGCTCAGTGGTAGAGCGTCGGCCTGGCATGCAGCAGTCCCGGGTTCGATTCCCGGCCAGGGCACACAGGGGAAGCGCCCACCTGCTTCTCCACCCCTCCCCCTCTCCTTCCTCTCTGTCTCTCTCTTCCCCTCCCACAGCGAGGCTCCATTGGAGCAAAGATGGCCCGGGTGCTGGGGATGGCTCCTTGGCCTCTGCCCCAGGCGCTGGAGTGGCTCTGGTTGCAACAGAGCAATGCCCCGGAGGGGCAGAGCATCGCCCCCTGGTGGGCAGAGCGTCACCCCCTGGTGGGCGTGCCGGGTGGATCCCAGTCGGGCGCATGCGGGAGTCTGTCTGACTGTCTCTCCCCGTTTCCAGCTTCAGAAAAATACAAAAAAAAGGAAAAAAAGAAAGCAATCAATGAACAACTAAGGTGTCACAACAAAAAACTGATGATTGATGCTTCTCATCTCTCTCCATCATTCCTGTCTGTCTATCCCTCTCTCTGACTCTCTCTCTGTCCCTGTAAAAAAAAAAAAAAAAAGAATCTAGATTCTGCCTGATCAGGCAGTGGTGCAATAGATGGAGGGTCAAACTGAGGTGCAGAGGATTCAGGTTTAAAACCCCAAGGTCACCAGTTTGAGTGCAGGCTCATCAGCTTGAGTATGGGGTCGCTGGCTTGAGTGTGGGATCATAGACATGACCCCATGGTCACTGGCTTGAGCCCAAAGGTCACTTGCTTGAAGCCCAAGAACGCTGGCTTGAGCAAGGGGTCACTCGCTCTGCTGTAGCTCCCTGGTTAAGGCACATATGAGAAAGCAATCAATAAACAACTAAGGAGCTGCAGCACAGGAATTGATGCTTCTCATCTCTCTCCCTTCCTGCCTGTCTGTCCCTATCTGTCCCTCTCTCTGTCTCTGTCATACACACAAAAAAGAATCTAGATTCTGGAGACAAAAATTACCTGAGTGGGACCTGACCCGTGGTGGCACAGTGGATAAAGCATCAACCTGGAACACTGAGGTTACCACTTCGAAACCCTGGATGGCACATACAGGAAGCAACTACTATGAGTTGATGCTTCCCACTTCTCTCTCTCTCTTTCTCTCCTCTCTCTAAAAATCAATCAATAATTTAAAAATCTTAAAAAAAAAAAGTTACCTGGGTAGGACCTGACGTGGTGGTGCAGTGAATAGAGCACTGACTTGAGACACTTGAGGTCCCAGGTTAAAAACTCCGAGGTTGCTGGCTTGAGCACAGGCTCATCAGCTTGAGCACAGGATCATGGTCGCTGGCTTGAGCCCAAAGGTTGCTGGCTTGAGCAAGGGGTCACTCAGTCTGCTGTAGCACCCTGGTCAAGGCACATATGAGAAAGCAATCAATGAACAACTAAGGAGCTGCAACAAAGAATTGATGCTTCTCATCTCTCTTCCTTCCTGTCTGTCTGTCCCTATTTGTCCCTCTGTCTCTCTGTCTGTCACACACACACAAAAAGCGATCAATGAACAACTAAAGTGATCAATGATGCAACTAAGAGTTGATGCTTCTCATCTCCACCCCCCCTAAGAAAAAATTACCTGGGTGGGGAGAGGAGGGGAAGACCTGGGCTCTAATTCTGTCTCTCATTTGTTTACTCTATGACCTTTCTACACCATAATTTCTTCACCTGTAAGATAGGAGAACCATGGTTCCTTCTCTTGGCAAGCTCCCAATCTAATGAGAATAATAAAGTAATAAAACATCATAAAGATGAATATGTAAGTCTTGTGAGGAGGTCCTAGATCCTAGACACCTGATTTCCCCCCCTCCTGCTAAGAGAGACCCTTCTGTAAACCAGGCTCTGCTTCCTCAGATGGTGGAGATAAGGATGCTCGAGACTCTGTCCAAATGCGCCTGGAACAGAGACTCCGTGATGGCCAGGAGGATAGCTCCGTGATTGAATGCCAGGTGGGCACCTTTGAGCGCCACACCAAGGTGAGTGCTATGCCCAATCCATTGACCTCTTTTCCTTCTCTACCTCCATTCTTCTTTCCTCTTCCCCTGCCCTCCATAAGAGCCCCATCTCAGGCTTTTTGCTTCCCTCTGCAGGGCATTGGGCGGAAGGTGATGGAGCGTCAGGGCTGGGCTGAGGGCCAGGGCCTGGGCAGCGGGTGCTCAGGGGTACCTGAGGCCCTGGATAATGATGGCCAGCACCCCAGATGCAAGCGTGGATTGGGGTGAGTATGGCTAATGGACTTCCTGGGTATTAAACTAGCCTTCAACTAGACCCTGGCTCCCCCTTTCCTCTGGTTTTGGGGTGAGTGCTGAAGACTCCTAGGGGTGAACTTCAAAGCAGAGTTAGATAGAAAAACTAGGTCTGGATCTGCTGGGGAGGGGTCATTCCCCCTATTCTGAGGAGTTTGAATACTTGATGATTGCCTTTAGGGGGTGACTGTAAGTCACAGAATGGTAACTGTTCCAAACTTTGTTTACTATTTAAAATGAAAATATTACCCTTGTTGGATAGCTCTGCTGGTCAGAGCATCGTCCTGATAAACAAAGGTTGCCGGTTCGATCTCAGGCCAGGGCACATACAGGAAGAGATCAGTGCTTCTGCTGCTCTCTCTCCCTTTTCTCTCTAAAATCAAAATAATAATAAAAATTAAATTAAAAAATAAAATGAAAAAGCATTGAGTTCCCTGGTTGCTGGCACTGTTGATGAATGGATAAGGGGGATGGAGAACAAAGATCCAGATCTGAAGGCTCTGCCTTTTTTTTTTTTCATTTTTTCCGAAGCCGGAAATGGGGAGGCAGTCAGACAGACTCTCGCATGCACCTGACCGGGATCCACCGGGCATGCCCACCAGGGGGCGATGTTCTGCCCCTCTGGGGCGTTGCTCTGTTGCATCCAGAGCCATTGTAGAGCCTGAGGCAGAGGCCACAGAGCCCCAGCGCCCGGGCCATCTTTGCTCCAATGGAGCCTCGGCTGCGGGAGGGGAAGAGAGAGACAGAGAGGAAGGAGAGGGGGAGGGGTGGAGAAGCAGATGGGCGCTTCTCCTGTGTGCCCTGGCCGGGAATCGAACCCGGGACTCCTGCACGCCAGGCTGACGCTCTACCGCTGAGCCAACCAGCCAGGGCCAAGGCTCTGGCTTTGGGACAAACCAGATACGCAGTAGTTACTTCCCTGTCCTTTCCCAGCCCTTTTAGCTTGGGTTTGAGAAAGAGCAACCCTCTCACTGAGAGCCCTTTTTAATTCAGCTACCATGGAGAGAAGCTACAGCCATTTGGGCAACTGAAGAGGCCACGTGGAACCGGTTTGGGGCTCATTTCCACCATCTATGATGAGCCCCTACCCCAGGACCAAGGGGAGTTGCTGCTCCGCCGCCAGCCACCCACCAGCATGAAGTTTCGGACAGACACGACCTTTGTAAGGGGTGCCAGCTGTGCCTGGAACAGCTTCTCAGAGCCTGACTGACAGATTCAGGAGCTTTCTTAATCAGATCACTCATAACTGCACAGTGGCAGCCCACTGCCCCGGCCTTATCTCCCAGTGAACCAGGAAGATACCTGGGAGCAGCAATCTGGGAGGTTCCTTCACGGTACTTTGTTCTGAACTTGCCTTTGGCTCTCTACCTCAGGGACAATTTTACAAAAAGCCTCCTGTCCCCCCCTTTGATATTAGGACTTAATGATCTCTCTTCCTTGGTCTAATCCTGGTCCCTGTTTGCACTTGCCCCTGTTGCCTCCCCCAGTACTGTAAAAGCTGGATTGACCGAGGTTATCGGCACAACCTCCATTGGACATGAAAGCCAGAGAAAACAGGGAAAGGATCTGGGAGAGAAGAGGATTTGTGGTGCTCCGAGGAGACAGTCTTGGAGCAGGCCTTCCCACTGCCTCCACCCCTAACCTCCTGGGACTAAACCTTAGAATCTGAGGGAGATGGCCCGGATCTGCGAACGAATAGGAGAAGAAATAAGTTTATGACCAGATTTGCCCAGGCCTGATTCTCAGTTGGTTAGAGCATTGTCCTGAAGCTCAGATTGCCGGTTCAATCTCTGGTCAGGGCACGTAGAGGAACAGATAGATGTTCCTGTTTTTCTCTCTCCTCTCGTTAAAATAAGTAAATAAAAATTTTAAAATAAGTTTATGACCAGATTTCTCTTTCACTTCTAATCTGAGCCTAGAAGAAGATTGGGGAAATCCTGAAAAAGGTTTCTCTGCCCCTCAGGTACGACTCACACCCGACCCAACCCCTCCCTGGGGATGAAAATCTGCGCGCCGCCAGTATCCTCGGCTCCAAGTTGTGTCGTCACCGTGAGGGCGGGACTTCCTCTCCGGGACTCCGCCGTTTCCGACATTGTCCGGAAGTCGGTGCTGGTCTGGTCAATACCCAGCCATTCACTCTCCTTGTATTGATCGGCTCCCTGCTGTTCCTCCTTAGGCAACTCTGGGGGCTCCGCCACCCCCAAAAGTGCACGTCGGGGATCCCATCGCCTTCAGCTCTTGTTTCTGGCGCGGTTGCCCGCCCTGTTTACCCGCTGAGCTTTCCTGATTGCTCACAGGGCTGAGTGCCACCCCATGGCGGGGACCGCTCCGACCACGGCCTTTGGGCAGGCGGTGATCGGCCCTCCGGGCTCGGGAAAGACCACGTACTGCCTGGGCATGAGCGAGTTTCTACGCGCGCTGGGCCGGCGTGTGGCGGTAGTGAACTTGGACCCGGCCAACGAGGGGCTGCCTTACGAGTGCGCGGTGGACGTGAGCGAGCTGGTGGGTTTGGGCGACGTGATGGACGCGCTGCGTCTGGGGCCTAACGGCGGCCTGCTGTATTGCATGGAGTACCTGGAGGCCAACCTGGACTGGCTGCGTGCCAAGCTTGCCCCCCTCCGCGGCCATTACTTCCTCTTCGACTGTCCAGGCCAAGTGGAACTCTGCACACACCACGGCGCTCTGCGCAGCATCTTCTCCCAGATGTCCCAGTGGGACCTCAGGGTGCGTCTTGGGTCGGGCAGGCCCATTTTGCAGTTGAAGGAACTAAGACAGGGAGGACATGCCCCACACCATATCATACAGTGAGATAGAGGCGGAGTTGTTTTGGAGTATAAGGGGTATGATTTCGAATTCTGGCTCTGCCACTGACTCGCTGTATTGTCCTGGGTAAATAAGTTTATTGTTCTGAGTCTCATTTTTTTAATCTGTAAAATGGATGTGTTAGTACCCAACTGTGATTATTGGAAATATGGAAGGAGTTATGTGAAAAATGGCATGGTGGTTGCTGTGAGTTGGGGGCAAAAGTAAGTGAAAGAGTGGAATCAGATGCAGTGGGAATTGAACGAGTTGCCCCCTGGCAGGCTCATCTTATAAAAGAAATGCCCATATCAACTGGGAGAAGGAAATGAGTGTGGCTATTAGAATGAAACAGGAGGAGACTAATGGGGAAGGCTTGCACTCTTTCCTCAGGCATCCTCAATCTGATGGGGGAGACATAGACCTCCCCAGGCCAATCCCATCCTGTCTCTTCCTTCCCAGCTGACTGCTGTCCACCTGGTGGATTCTCACTACTGCACAGACCCAGCCAAGTTCATTTCAGTACTGTGTACCTCCCTGGCTACCATGCTGCACGTAGAGCTACCTCATGTCAACCTCCTCTCCAAGATGGACCTCATTGAGCACTATGGGAAGCTAGGTAAGTGCTTCTGTTTTGAGCAGCCAAGGTGTGGGGCAGTGGCTGCATGGGAGAAAAGCAGAGATCTCAGCTGAAGGAAGCTGCTTCCAGGGATCATGCATGGCCTGGTGATCACAGCCACAGTCAGGTCCTAACCCCTGTCCACTTATTTTGTGCCAGATTATGTTCCGGGGTTTGAGGACAAGGGAGCTAAAGATGGTAATGTGTATTATGAAGGAATTAAAGTTAAGTGATGGGACAGTGAGTGGTGGGGAGTGAGCAGTACCATCTGAGCTGAGACCTGAATGGTGAGGAGCCAGCCGAGGGAGAACTATTCTAGGCAGAGGGACCCTAACAGTAAAAGGCCCTCAGAAAAGAGCTTTTTGTGTTCACAGGGCAGGGGGCAGTGTAGCTGAGATAGTTGTCAGGGGAAAGGTGGTAGGAAATGAGGTCAGAGAGGTCGGCAGGGGCCAGAACTTGTACTATTTAAACACAGAGGAAAGTCATTGATGAATATTAACTGAGGGTATAGCATGAACTGAAAATGTCATTCTGGCTGCTTTGTAGAGAATGAATTAAAAGGGGCAAGAATGAAAACAGCTCCTTTAGGAGATTTTTGCACCAGTCCAAACAGTGGTGGTAGGAATGGAGAAAAATAGATTCAAAACCTGCTCAAGAAATAGGATTTGTTTGTGGATTGGACATGGAGACAGGGGAATTAAGAACAATGCTCAGGTTTCTGATGGAGCCAGTGGACAGATAAGGCTGCCATTTGTCAAGGTGGAAAAGACTGAGGGAAAAGCAGGCTGGTCTGAGGCAGGGAAGAATTGCATAAGGACCCTACGGCTAGCATTTCTTTCCTGCAAAATTAGTGCTATGCTGAGCTGGGGGCTTCATTTCTCTAAATAACATCACTAGCCAAAAAGAAGACCAGCTGAAGTGACCAGCAGTGAGCAGAAAGGGAGGTCGTTGGGAGAGTGCTATGTAGAGGTCTTGTCCAGGGAAGGCCAGCTGGCTACCAGTCAGCGCATGAAGGGATCTTAGCACCTCCTGGTCAATCAGAGTCCTGTTCCATCTCTTGGCAAGCCCAGAAACCCCATTTTACCTATACCCAGATTTATAGTCCTCCCAAGCCCCTCTCCCTGTTTACAGCCTCCAGCCCAGATGGCTACATGGTAGTCTTCAACCTTCTTAGCTCTGACTCTTGATAGTCATCCTCACAGGAGCCTGATAAGTAAATCAGATGAGATGGTTGAGGCCCAAAGACCTTACATGAATCACACAGCTAGTATGTTAGCTTAGGTACATCTAAACCCAAGAGTGTACCTGGCTCCAGTTTCTTAATTCTCATTGAGAAATGTACCTGTCAAGCAACCCAAGAAGTTTGTTGTTGAAGTGCCCAGGACATTCTTCCTTGTAGGCACAGGGGTGTCAGCTTCTCATTAGAGCTGATTAGAACCTGGGAGGCAGAGCACACAGCGTGAGTTGGTCACTCTCTGACAGCCTGCTTCCTTGGTTCATTTTGGTGCAAACCTGCTAAGTAGCCCAACTGCGTGAGTTTTCCAGGCGAAATGGATAGTGCAGGCTCACTTTCCTTCTCTTAGTGGGAAGTCTGTATTCATAAAACTGAGTCACATCCACCCCTCCCCCTCTCCTTCCTCTCTGTCTCTCTCTTCCCCTTCTGCAGCCAAGGCTCCATTGGAGCAAAGATGGCCCAGGCACTGAGGATGGCTCTATGGCCTCTGCCTCAGGCGCTGGAATGGCTCTGGATGCAACAGAGCTATGCCCCAGATGGGCAGAGCATCACCCCCTGGTGGGCATGCCGGGTGGATCCCGGTCGGGCACATGCGGGAGTCTGTCTGACTGCCTCCCTGTTTCCAGCTTCGGAAAAATGAAAAAAAAAACAACAACAAAAAAAAAAACCTGAGTCAGAGACCCCTGAATCATCTAGTCTGATCTCATTTTACATTAAGAAGGAACTGGCCCAGGCCTGACCTGTGGTGGCACAGTGGATAAAGCGTCGACCTGGAAATGCTGAGGTCGCCGGTTCAAAACCCTGGGCTTGCCTGGTCAAGGCACATATGGGAGTTGATGCTTCCAGCTCCTCCCCCCTTCTCTCTCTCTGTCTCTCTCTCCTCTCTCTCCCTCTCTGTCTCTCTCTTTCCCTCTCTCTGTCCTCTCTAAAAATGAATAAATAAAATAAAAAAATAAAAATTAAAAAAAAAAAAGAAGGAACTGGCCCAGAAAAGGAAAGAGATTTACCCAGATGCCACCCTGCTAACGTCCTTAGAGTGTATGCTGGGTCCTGGGTGTGCGACCTGACTCTGAGCTTCTTGAGGGAGGTACCAATCACTGGGGTTTATAGCATTTAATCCTCACAGCAGCCCCACGACGGTACCTGTCCATATAGCTAGTAAATGACAAAGCCAGCAAATGAAACCAACTGTTTTCTTCTTAGTAACTTTATTTCAATCCCAATGTTAAATGAATAAATGAGTGAGGGAAAGAAGACAGAGGAAGAAGGAAAAATATGGTCCCTCCCTGGGGGCTTTAGCCTCATGCCAGCTGCTCTTGAACACTGGTTTCTTTCCTTAGCCTTCAACCTGGACTACTACACAGAGGTCCTGGACCTCTCATACCTTCTTGACCACTTGGCTTCTGACCCTTTCTTCCGCCACTACCGTCAGCTCAATGAGAAACTGGTGCAGCTCATTGAAGACTACAGCCTGGTCTCCTTCATTCCTCTCAATATTCAGGTACCAGGGACTAAGAGGCCTCTTCCCTTGGCTGTCAGCTCTGACAGTGCCTGAGACCTCACCAAGCCAAGGGTACAGGAGGCTTTGAGGGCTCAAGCAATGGTCTTTGTCCTTAGTCCAACTATCATTGGTCCCCTTGGTTTTAGGCAAAGGGGCTCTGATGGGCAGGATTCTAGTAAAGAGAGTGGACCAAACTTTGCCCCTATCTATTCTGTGTTGCCGAGTCCTCTACACATGTTCCCTCTTCAGTGTGAAAATGGATGAGATCAGAAAGTCACTAGCAAGGGCTTGACCAAGGCCAAAGACAGGCTCTTTCAAGATGAGCAACTGCTTTTTGACTTTGCAGAGTTGTATCCAACCCTGTGCTTCTCACCTTTAGCCTACCACAATACCTGGGAAATATCTGTGAATGTTCAATTTTTTTCTGCAGTGGGTGGGCTTGAGCAAACTTCTCTCTTCCCTTTTTAATGCAACCCCCACTTACTGAAAGCTTTCTATGCTAGGCATTGTAATAAGGACTGTAATGAATTATTTTGATCTTTCCTTCCTATTATGTGATTTATTTTATGTGGATGAATAAATAGGTTGGTTACCTGCATATTTAATGGATGCCTACTGTTAGCTAAGTATTATGCTAGGCACTGGGAATATCTTGATAAATGAGTCCGACCTCAAAGGGTGTAGGAGAGGCAGATGAGTTAATATCTTACTAATAGTAAGATGGTTGGATCAGAGCTGCAATAGAGATAATCTAGGGGGCTGTGGTTGTGCACAGAAGAGCTTTATCTGTTCCAATTTAGGTGGGTTGGTGGTCGGAAAAAACGAGAGATGGCCAGGCCTCTGGGAACATGTAGAACTACTCCAGGCCAAGGAAACTGTATATACAGATGCTTCATGAGGCAAGATTGAGGCAAAGTGTTCGGAGACTGCAAGCAGTTTGATACAGCCTCACTTCCACACACCTCGGTTTCACTCACAGAGCTGTTTCTCTCTTCTCTGCCCAGGACAAGGATAGTATTCAGCGGGTCCTGCAGGCTGTGGATAAAGCCAATGGCTACTGCTTTGGGGTCCAAGAGCAGCGAAGCCTGGAGGCCATGATGTCTGCTGCAATGGGAGCTGACTTCCATTTCTCCTCGTATCCTTACTCTCTAGCCTCTCAGCCACAGCCAGTGTGGGGAGACATGGGACAGACTCAGAATGGCTCCATCCACCCTTGTAGGTGCTCTACATAGCAACTGATTTCATGTTGACCAATTGGGCTCCCTGGTGACTACCTTTCATGTGCAAATACAAGTCCCTTAAAACTGGTCCCCAACCCCTGGGCCACGGACCGGTAGCGGTCCGTGGGCCATTTGGTACCGGTCTGCAAAGAAAGAATAAATAACTTACATTATTTCCGTTTTATTTATATTTAAGTCTGAACGATGTTTTATTTTTTAAAAATGACCAGATTTCCTCTGTTACATTTTTTTAAAATGGCCAGAATCCGTCTAAGATTCACTCTTGACGCTTGTCGTGGTCACGTGATACGTTTATCCGCCCCACCCTAAAGGCTGGTCCGTGAAAATATTTTCTGACATTAAACTGGTCCGTGGCCCAAAAAGGGTTGGGGACCACTGCCTTAAAAGGCTTCAGGGTTGGCTGAACATGAGGTTCAACTTCACTCTGTGTATAAGGTAATTGAGGATTATTATAAAGAAGTGAAAGTTGCCTGACCAGTGGTAGCACAGTGGATAGAGCATTGACCCAGGATGTTGAGGCCGCTGGTTTGAAACCCCAAGGTCTCTGGCTAGAGCACAGGCTCATCAACAAGCATGGAGTCGCTGGCTTGAGCTGGGATTATCAAATTGATCCCATCGTCTCTGGCTTGAAGCCCAAGGTCCCTGGCTTGAGCAAGGGGTCACTGGCTCAGCTTGAGCCCCATGGTCAAGGCATGTATGAGAAGCAATTGGTGAACAACTAAAGTGAAGCAACTATGAATTAATGCTTCTCATCTCTGTCTTCTCTCTCTCTCAAAAAAAGAAAAAGACCTGACCAGGTGGTGGCACAGTGGGTAGAGCATCGGACTGGGATGCGGAGGACCCAGGTTCAAGACCTGGAGGTCACCAGTTTGAGCACAGGCTCATCTGGTTTGAGCAAGGCTCACCAGCTTGAGCCCAAGGTCGCTGGCTCGAGCAAGGGGTCACTCGGTCTGCTATAGCCCTTCAGTCAAGGCACATGTGAGAAATCAATCAATGAACAACTAAGGAACCGCAACGAAGAATTGATGTTTCTCATCTCTCTCCCTTCCTATCTGTCTGTCCCTATCTGTCCCTCTCTCTGACTCTCCCTGTCTCTGCCACACACACTCACACACACACACACACACACACACACACACACACACAAAAGAAAGGAAAATCAGCTTTGCTAAGGAATGAGTGTAAGGAAAGCTTCATGGTGGTAATGGCATTTGAGTTACATCATCTCAAAGTGAGGATTTTTTTTTAATAGATTTTATTTATTTATTTTATAGAGGGGGAAAGAGAGTGAGAGAGAGAGAGAGAGAGAGAAGAGGGAGGAGCAGGAAGCATCAACTCCCACATGTGCCTTGACCAGGCAAGCCCAGGGTTTCGAACCGGCGACCTCAGTGTTCCAGGTCGATGCTATATCCATTGCGCCACCACAGGTCAGGATCAAAGTGAGGATTAGCCAGATTAATTAAGAGGGAAAGGGAGCCTGACCAGGCGAAAGCGCAGTGGATAGAGCATTGGACTGAGATGCAGAGGACCCAGGTTTGAAACCCCAAGGTTGCCAGCTTGAGCACCAACTCACCAACTTGAGCTCAGGGTCGCTGCCTTGAACATGGGATCATAGACATGACCACATGGTCGCTGGCTTGAAGCCCAAGGTCACTGGCTTGAGCAAGGGGTCACTCACTCTGCTGTAGCCCCCCAGTCAAGGCACATATGAGAAAGCAGTCAATGAACAACTAAGGAGCTGCAATGAAGAATTGATGCTTCTCATCTCTCTCCCTGTCTGTCCCTCTCTGACACACACACACACACACACACACACACACACACACACACACACGGGAAAGGGAATTCAACACAAAAAGAACTGCATTCAAAGGCATAAGAGTTCAAGATTGTGAGACATGGCTTGGGGGTTGCAAGTAGAAGGGCATGACTTGTGGGTAGGACATCTGGCTGGGCTGGGTAACAGTGATAGGGCCAGATAGATGGGCAGACAGAACACAGAGTTTCATGTACCCTGCTCAGGAGTGTGGGCTTCAGGCCAGAGATTAGACAGGTTTGAGATTATTCTAAGTCAAGCAAGATGGTTCCCATTGACCCTGAGTGATCCTCAGGGCCAGCTTGCACAAGAACAAGGCCTTACCTCCTGAGGAAAAGTGAAGGGGCGGAGGCACAGGTTCAGAGTCAGTTTTTATAGGGGTGAGGATTTTGATGGATGGATCCCTGGATGGTAAAGAAAAGACTAACTTGAACATCACTTGGTGGACTACACACTTCATTTGTAGGATGTCATTCAATCCCCTTTTATAGACGCAGTTGTGGTTCTGAGAGTGACAAGCCTGAGGTTCCCCACTCAGCATGTGTAGAAAGAACAGTTCAAACCTTAGTCTCCCTGTTGTAGAATCTCAACTGCTGACACTGGAGTCATCTAGTAAACAGCCATGGTCAGCCCCTATCACCTAGTCAGGCCCCAGACCCCAGGCCCTGACCTCAGGCCAGCCAGCCTCACAGGGTTCCATCGGCAGTGTCAGGGTCTTTGCCTTTGTGAATCTGATTTGTGTCCTTACTGTTGTCCCAGAGGGGTAGATAATACCCTGTGGCCCAGGCAGAAATTCGTTGTTTTCTTTGAGCTTCCTAGGTTCCCTCCCTTAGTAGAGAAGTCACAAGCATTTCTTAAGTATCTACTGTGTGCCAGGTGCTATGCTAGGCACTCTCTATTCATTGTCTCATCAATCTTCATAACTCTTGTATTGAAAAAAGGATGAGAAAAAGGACGTAGCAGAATCAGGATTTAAATGTCCATGGTCTGGCTCTGAGCATGTGTCATAACAGAGCTGAAGGGTTAGCACTCTGGTCCTTTGATCCTCAGCAATGTGAGGAAGGGATGAATATAGGAGCATTTGAGTCTGGTTGCTTTGATAGGCTTCTCAGACCCAATTGGTCCCTGCTGCCTGAAGCTATAATTATGAGGAAGGGAGGATGGAAGTGCTCTGCCAGACATGGTTGGAAGGTGGACATTGGTGGAGTCAGATCCTGTCCAGACCAGTTCCCCATCCCTGCCCATGTTGTCATCCTTGACACACGCTCCCACAGCACTCTGGGCATCCAGGAGAAGTACCTGGCACCCTCAGACCAGTCAGTAGAGCAGGAAGCCATGAAGTTGTAACAATCTGGCTTCTGGAGAACAAGACACATAACCCAGAGCTGGAGAAAGCTGTGGCTCCCAGTTAGCTGCAGACAGCTCAGCAGGCTGCAGATCCAACAACAGTCCTCTGACGAAGGTCCTTCAACAGAAGCTGACGAAGAGACATCCAGCTCTGCAAAGGACTTCTGGCCAAGCAGAAGCACCCACCACTCCTTGAGTGCTCATGAGCTGTGGGCACTGCCACCAGGAATTCAGCACTGGCTCCCCTCAGACTGTGGTGGGCTGTGCTACAATACAAGTTTATTTTCTTCTATGTTTTGTAGCTTTCAAACTTTCTTCAGCCACTCAAGGAGCTGGGATAGAATGAGTGAGTGCCACCTTCCCTCCAAAGAGTTCTATTTCTTCATACAGGGCAGTATTTCCCCAAAGCACAGGATCATACTAGAGGAATGACACTTATTTTCCAGTGGTACATTTAGGTTAATTTTCAGTTTTAATGGTGATCCTCAAGCTTGAGCTTTCACAGGCAATACTTCCTAGCTAGATCTTAACGTTTTATTTTCATTGTATTTATTTCACAGTTTTACTCTATTTTTGGCAAGTGCTACCAAGTTTCCATTTATAGTAGTGATTAAAAGTTTACTTTAAAAATGAAGTGCATTGTTTAAAGAACAGTAGTAGTAAGTCTATATGACAGAAGGGTGTGGCAAATATTAAGATGGTTTTAAAGTTGGAAATACTGGTGTTTGCTTTTGCTTTTCTTGCAACTGTTTGGATGCAGTTCATATTTTCAACCAATAGGTGGCAACCCAGGCTTATTTTGCAATTGTAATTTCAAGGCACAAGGGAACAGAAGGCAATTGTGCCACAAGTCTTATTTGCATATAGTCGATTCTGTTAAACACAAGTGAAGGGCTTAGCATTTTACAAAGTACTTTCACACACATGGTCCTCATGTCATTCACACAGAAACTCCCAGAGATAGGAACAAGATGGGGACTATTACTAAGCCCCTCTTTACAGGAAGGAAACAGAAAGATGAGCTTGAACTTCAGCTGGCCTGGCTCTCTCATAGTCCACTTTGCTGACTTCTTCATTGTGAATACTTACTGGTGAAAAGTCACCGTCCCTATCCCGCAGTATTTGAGACCAATTGAAAGGAAGATTTTAGGCCCTGGTGGTAGTATCAACCAGCATGTGGAAGTCCCGGGTTTGATTCCCAGTCAAGACACACAGGAGAAGTGACTATCTGCTTCTCCACCCCCCCCCCCTTTCTTTCTCTTCCCCTCCCACAACCATGGCTCAAACGGTTTTTTTAAATTTTTTTATTTATTAGTTTTAGGAGAGAGAGAAGAGGGGGAGGAATAGGAAGCATCAACTCCCATATGTGCCTTGACCAGGCAAGCCCAGGGCTTTGAACTGGCCTCAACATTCCAGGTCGACGTTTTATCCACTGCGCCATCACAGGTCAGGTGGCTCAAGGCGCTGAGAATGACTCCATGGCCTCCACCTCAGGCACTAAAATGGCTCAGTTGCTAGGCAATGGAGCAGCGGCCCCATCGCCCCCTAGTGGGCTTGCCAGGTGCATCCCAGGGGGTCAATGCAGGAGCCTGTCTCTGCCTCCCTGCCTCTCACTTAATTAAAAAAAGAAAGGAAGGTTTTAGACACCTGTAGAATATTAGTGAATCATAAATCAAGAGAAAGATAGGTCACTGGTGGTTTGAGCAGTTTAAGAAAATCTAGTCTGAAGTAGCATTGAGATGGGAATGACTGAACTTTGCTTCCTAGTTTGACAACCAGAGCACAGTGGAGCATCATGAGGAGGCTCCTATGGCTGGAACAGTATGAAAGCAGCCAGCCTCCACTCCCACATCTGGCCTTCTAGGGGATAATAATTAGGTGCTGCTTCCCCAGCCTCTTTCATCTGTGGAGTTCAAAGTACCTCACTCTTAGTAACACCCTGCATAGTAGGTGGGGAGTATCAACAGAGCAAGCCAGGGAAACTGAGGCCAGGAGACACAGCCTAAAGTTGGCTGTGAGTCACCTATGGGGCCTGGAGCCCAGGAATCCTGACACCCAAGCAGCTGGACAAAGCCCTAATTAGAATGAGGATGGGTGCTATGTTTTTTAAATAGTACCAATAGCTGTGGTCATGGGTTTTGATGTTTACCTCATCATGGAGGCCGTGGCTGTCTCCAAAGCAAACAAGTTGGAAAGAGCTGTCATTCAGAACTTTACGGGCTCTCCAAGCACCCTCAGCATTTATTCTCTCCAGTCATGGAGTGGAGAAGGGTGGAATAATCCAAAGATTTATTTTAAGGTGTTGGCATGACAGCAAGGATGTTTTCTCCTCCATGAAATGTAGCTCTCTCCACCTCCCACTGATAGAATGATTGTCATGTTGGGGAGAGGATGATACAATGCAGAAAAGATGAGCGCTAACCCTTCAGCTCTGTTCCAGGTGATAATCTGTTCGGCGTGAAATGTGTAGGCTAGGGCAGTGGTCGGCAAACTCAGTCAACAGAGCCAAATATCAACAGTACAACGATTGAAATTTCTTTTGAGAACCAAACTTTTTAAACTTAAACTATATAGGTAGGTACATTCCTTATCGAGGTAGTGCCCGCATGTGGTATTTTGTGGAAGAGCCACACTCAAGGGGCCAAAGAGCCACGTGTGGCTCACAAGCCGTGGTTTGCCGACCAGGGGACTAGGGAAATGACCATCCCCCAGTATGGCTGGGATATGGCAACTGCCCTTAAGATTTCTTCTTTACCTTTATGATAAATATAGCAATTTTTAAAACTTGGAAAATAAGCAAATTAGACCCACAATTTCATAACATAAAAATTAAAATATAATTTATGTTTTATATTTAAATGTATGTTTTGTACATTTTCTACACATGCAGAGGGATAGTTATAGCATTTATATAAGTGAGATATGTTATAATTGCTTTGTAACCTGCTTTTTTCAGTTGACACTATTTCATGTAATTAAAAACACAAAGACCTTTTTAGTGTTTACATGATAATATTCTGTGGTATGGCTTTAACATTCTTACCTACTCAAAGTCCCATACAGTCTATAAGTCATTACCAATTTTTTGCTATTGTAAACAGTCCTGTGCCTGACCTCTGGTGGCGCAGTGGATAAAGCATCGACCTGGAAATGCTGAGGTCGCCGGTTCGAAACCCTGGGCTTGCCTGGTCAAGGCACATATGGGAGTTGATGCTTCTAGCTCCTCCCCCTTCTCTCTCTCTGTCTCTCCTCTCTCTCTCCCTCTCCTCTCTAAAAATGAATAAATAAAAAATAAAAATAGTAAACAGTCCTGTGATTAACATCTTTGTATGCAAGTCTTTGTCTGAGTCGACTTTTTACAGTAAAATCCTAGAAATGAAAAAGCTGATGTTTTCCAGGTTATCAATTCATATTGCCAAGTGTCTTCTACAACAGTGTCAGTTTAAGGCACACAACACAATCAGCAGTTCCAAAAAAAGTGCCACTTTACATCTCACAGACACTTCCTGAAAGTGTCCGTCTCCTCCAGACCTTACCTGGCAAATTGTGAATAACTTCTAGAGGGAGGAAGGCATGTCTGAGTGCCTTAGAAGGGACCTTCTTGGTCATCTCTGCTAACCACTGACAGTAGGAGAGATGTATTTCCTGGCTCTGAATGGGAGCCCCAACAGTTGCAAAATAGTGTTTGGAACTTATCAGAGACCACAGTTAATTGGAAAGTCTTCCATTCCAAAGAGGCTTAGGAGTGAGGGTGATGGCCTGAAGTCCACTGTGCTGATGCACAGCCAGTCTGCTCTCAGCTGTTTCTCAATTAACAAAATGCTCACCCCAAGTTGGCTGAGGAGAAGACTGATCCTATAGTTTATGGGAAGGTCGATCTTGGAGATTTTTCTGTCCTTTCTCATGGCTCCTGAGAAGGGACCAGTAATGACTTCAGACCCATCCCAACATTACCAAGGACCACCTAGTTTCTGAAAGCAGTGGGAAGGCCCAACTACCCCAGACTCCTCGAAGTTTTCTAGCAAACTGCCCCTTCCTGTCCTTGCCCTTTTCTTCTCTCTTGATCCTTTACCCAGCCTACTCTGAGCTGCCCACCTCTATTTCCAGTCCCCTTTAGAAGGAAGCGTCCCAATTAACATATCTCTGTGGCATCAAGCCTACTGAGGACGGAAGTCATAAGTCTCATTTACAACCAATTGTGTTCTTCATTTCTGGCAAGGGAGCAAATTTCAGAAAGCCCCAGAAGTTCAGGTGCCAATGTACCTTAAGACTGAGAAGCAGTGAGGAGATGGACCGGGGATTAGGAGCCCAAATAAGGTGAAAAAACGATGAGCATTTGTAAAAATGCTCTGGAATAGAATACACAGGAAAGTTTTAAATTTCTTTCCTCTTCCAAAACCCTGAATCAGTTGTGGAGGAGGGAGATGAGAGGCCTCTTCAAAGCCATCCCAAATAAACAAAAAATCTCAAGAAATTAGGCCCTGGCCAGTTGGCTCAGTGGTAGAGCTTCGGCCTGGCGTGCAGAAGTCCCGGGTTCAATTCCCGGCCAGGGCACACAGGAGAGGCACCCATCTGCTTCTCCACCCCTCCCCCTCTCCTTCCTCTCTGTCTCTCTCTTCCTCTCCCGCAGCGAGGCTCCATTGGAGCAAAGATGGCCTGGGCGCTGGGGATGGCTCCTTGGCCTCTGCCCCAGGTGCTGGAGTGGCTCTGGTCGCGACAGAGCGACGCCCCGGAGGGGCAGAGTGTCGCCCCTAGTGGGCGTGCCGGGTGGATCCCGGTCGGGCGCATGCGGGAGTCTGACTCTCTATCCCCGTTTCCAGCTTCAGAAAAAAAAAAAAAAAAAAAAAACCTCAAGAAATTGCTTACAGTGCAAATACAGCTCTCTTCCCACTGATTGGTGGCCTCTTCCTATATCTTAATCTAGAGCTTCCACATTGCTACCTGGAACCATAAACAGCACAGAAGGAACACAGGGACATGGGTAAAATTTCCCCATCTCATAAAGCATACTAGTGGTCACATAATCAATCTATTCTGAATTAAAAATCAGTCCCCTCTACACTCAGACAAGGAAATTTCAGGTTAACCTTAATCTGGAGGAAGAAAGGGGAGAAAATGTGTCTTCCTCCCACCCTCCTTTCTCTTTCAACATCAATTTCTTGAATACCCATATACACCATGGTATACTATTCAGCTAGAAAAAATGATGACATCAGATCACTTACAGCAGAATGGTGAAATCTTGATAACATTATGCAGAGTGAAATAAGCGAATCAGAAAAAAACAAGAACTGCAGGATTCCATACATTGGCGGGACATAAAAGCGAGACTAAGAGACATGGACAGGAGTGTGGTGATTACTGGGGGGGGGGGGGGGGGGGTACAAAGAAAACTGGATAGAGGGTGACGGAGGACGATCTCTCTTTGGGTAATGGGTATGCAACAGAACTAAATGACAAGATAACCTGGAAATGTTTTCTTTGAATATATGTACCCTGATTTAAAAAAAAAATTTTTTTCTTGAATACCACAATCTGATTAAGTACCGTATCTAGCCACGGGTTGAAGACTCCATGAGTTCAGAGTCTGAGATCTCCCCTTTTATCTCTAGACAAATAGAGTTAAATTTCCCAACAAGCAGTAAAAAGATTGGGTGGAGATGAGAGGTGAATCAGCTTGACACCCCCAGGGTGACATACCTGTCTACTGCCCCCACAGACATTCCTGGCTCCTGACTCAGTGGGTAGGAGGGGCTGGGGTGGGGGTAGTTCTGAGAAGTGGGGGACCTACCCTGCAGAAACCTGCCTTCCTCACTCCATATACACAGCAAGGATTGGGGGGTGGGTAGATCCTGTGAACCGGGTGAAGAATTGAAAAGGAACGAAGGACATAACCAGAATAAGGAAACCTTAACTTGGTGAATGAGTCGGGAAATTGGTCCACTACACAGTTTTTTATCATTTAAGATCATTCCTCTCATAAAGCGTTGGCCTGGAATGCTGAGGTCACCGGTTTGAAACCCTGGGCTTGCCCGATCAAGGCACATATAGGAGTTGATACTTCCTGCTCCTCCCCCATTCTCTCTCTCTCTCTCTCTCTCTCTCTCACTCACTTTCTCACTCACTCTTCTCTCTAAAATGAATAAATAAATAAATATATATATTTTAATACTTTTTTTTAAGATTTGTTCTATTCATTTTTAACAAAATTTTTTTTCATTTTTTTTTTATTTATTCATTTTTAGAGAGGAGAGAGAGAGACCAAGAGAGAGGAGAGAAAGACAGAGAGAGAGAAGGGGGGGAGGAGCCGGAAGCATCAATTCCCATATGTGCCTTGACCAGGCAAGCCCAGGGTTTCGAACCAGCGACCTCAGCATTTCCAGGAAATATATATTTTTTTAAAAAAGATCATTCCTCTCTACCAGGCCCTGGGGTGGTATTAGAGTGAGAATAGAGTAAGACTTTCTTGATTCTTAGGAGCAGGGCAGCATAGCATAATATGGTTCTTTTCAAACTATTTTTTCTTTTTTTGTGACAGAGACAGAGAGAGGACAGGAAGGGAGAGAAATGAAAAGTATCAATTGTTTCTTGCAGCTCCTTAGTTGTTCACTGATGCTTTCTCATATGTGCCTTAACCAGAGGACTACAGCAGAGCGAGTGACCTCTTGCTCAAGCCAGCGACCTTGGGCTCAAGCCAGCGACCTTGGGCTCAAGCCAGCGACCATAGGGTCATGTCTGTGATCCCACACTCAAGCCGGATGATCTCACGCTCAAGCCAGATGAGCCCGCACTCAAACTCGCAACCTTGGGGTTTCAAACCTGGGTCCTCTGCGTTCCAGCCCAACACTCTATCTGCTGATCCACTGCCTGGTCAGGCTCTTTTCAAACTTATTTTTAACTCACGTAACTCCAATATACATTACAAACATATGTGTGGCTATTTTAGCCATGTGTGGAAACGGGAAACCCCGACCACTGGGCTCCTGCCCTGTGGCAGCTTCTGGGGAACTCTCTGAACACAACTTGTCAATAGCTGTTGTCATTTAAAAATCATGAGTCAAATCCATTCTGCTCCCAGATTATTTAGCTATATAGAGCCCCATTCTCTTTATCTGCAAAACAAAGATGATAACAGCAATGAGGCCCACTGCTACTGCTACAGTACTCTGTCCTCTAGGAAGAAGCAGGAGTGGGACACTGTTGGCCAGAACAATCTCGGTACAAGTTTCTAAAATCAGGTTTTCCCAAAAAGGCACTGGACATCTGCACATTGGACGTATGTGTATATAGGAGTATCTTGTCTTTCTAGAAGGAGCTCCAGAGTGGCCTGCCAAGCCCAATGCCTTGGTATCCCTAGGGTGTCTGGTTGGTTCTGAGAAGGCACGTTGAACCCAATGCCTTGTTCTCCATCACCTACTCCTGTAGAGCTACAGAGCCAATTAAGAGTAGGTATCTGTAAGCCCTGGCCGGTTGGCTCAGTGGTAGAGCGTCGGCCTGGCGTGCAGGAGTCCTGGGTTCGATTCCCGGCCAGGGCACACAGGAGAAGTGCCCATCTGCTTCTCCACCCCTCCCCCTTTCCTTCCTCTCTGTCTCTCTCTTCCCCTCCCGCAGCCAAGGCTCCATTGGAGCAAAGTTGGCCCGGGCGCTGAGGATGGCTCTATGGCCTCTGCCTCAGGTGCTAGAATGGCTCTGGTTGCAACAGAGCAACGCCCCAGATGGGCAGAGCATTGCCCCCTGGTGGGCGTGCCGGGTGGATCCCGGTTGGGTGGATCCCGGTCGGGTGCATGCGGGAGTCTGTCTGACTGCCTCCCCATTTCCAACTTCAGAAAAATACAAAAAATAAAAAAAATTAAAAATTAAAAAAAAAAGTTCTTTAAAAAAAAAAGAGTAGGTATCTGCCTGACCAGGCGGTGGCGCAGTGGGTAAAGTGTCGGACTGGGATGCAGAAGACACAGGTTCGAGACCCCGAGGTCGCCAGCTTGAGTGCGGGCTCATCTGGTTTGAGCAAAAGCTCACCAGCTTGAGCCCAAGGTCGCTGGCTCAAGCAAGGGGTTACTCAGTCTGCTGAAGGCCCGTGGTCAAGGCACATATGAGAAAGCAATCAATGAACAACTAAGGTGTTGCAACGCGCAACGAAAAACTAATGATTGATGCTCTCATCTCTCCATTCCTGTCTGTCTGTCCCTGTCTATCCCTCTCTCTGTCTCTGTAAAAGGAAAAAAAAAAAAGAGTAGGTATCTTGTCTAGAAAATTTTAGGTTGCAAATTTTCCCCATACCATTCAAATTCTTAAGAGAGGAAGATCTTTGCAAGCCCTCAAAACCAGCTATATTTCTATTTCCACAACTGAGGACCTGGCACTAAACCAGATTTCCAGCATGGAAGGATGGTTTGGGTTTTTGTTTGTTTGGTTTTTAGATTTTTTTTATTGATTTTTAGAGAGAAGAGAGAAAGAAAGGCAGGGAGAGGAGCAGGAAGCAACTCATAGTTGCTTCTCACATGTGCCTTGACTGGGCAAGCCTGGGGTTTTGAACCCGCAACCTAGCAATCCAGGTTGATGCTTTATCCACAGCACCACCACAGGTCAGGAGAAAGGATGGTTTTAAAACTAAGTTCTAGCCTGACCAGGCAGTGGCGCAGTGGATCGAGTGTCAGACTGGGATGCGGAAGGACCCAGGTTCGAGATCCCGAGGTCGCCAGCTTGAGTGTGGGTTCATCTGGTTTGAGAAAAAAGCTCACCAGCTTGGACCCAAGGTCACTGGCTCGACCAAGGAGTTACTTGGTCTGCTGAAGTCCCGCGGTCAGGGCACATGGGAGAAAGCAATCAATGAACAACTAAGGTGTCGCAATGCGCAACAAAAAACTAATGATTGATGCTTCTCATCTCTCCGTTCCTGTCTGTCTGTTCCTCTCTCTGTCTCCGTAAAAAAACAAAAAAATTAAGTTCTATAAAAAAAAAACACCAAAAAATCCCTAAATTCTTCCTGGCCAGGTGGAGGCGCAGTGGATAGTGTCTGACTGGGACACAGAGAACCCAGGTTCGAGACCCTGAGGTTGCCAGCTTGAGTGTGGGTTCATCTGGTTTGAGCAAGTCTCTCCAGCTTGGACCCAAGGTCGCTGGCTTGAGCAAGGGGTTACTCAGTCTACGGTAGCTTCATGGTCTAGGCACGTATATGAGAAAGCAATCAATGAACAACTAAAAGTGCCACAACGGAAAAAAAAATTGTGCTTCTCATCTCTCTTCCTGTCTGTCTGTCCCTATCTATTCCTCTCTCTGACTCTCTCTCTGAAAAAAAAAAAAAAAAAGAATAAATCAGTATTATAAAAATAAAAAAACCCACCAAAACTAAGTTCTGAGCACCTTCCTGTACCTAGACCTTGCTGGAGAACCTGTAGGAAGAGAGAATGAATAATAGGACAAAGTTACTATTTTTAGAGAGCTCTCTGAGGAGACAAGAAATAAACCCAGGACATAGCTGCAAACCCCAAGATAGAATCAGTAGATATGAAATCATAACAATAAGTGTACCTATATAAACAAAAGGAGTTGGCAAAATAGCACATATTCAAAGCTCTGTTCTATGTGTTAAAGGAAGAGAGAAGCTGGTTAGTCATGTTTTGACCTGAAGATGGGCTTTGAAATTTGGAAAAGGTTATAACAGTGTGCTCAAGTGGAGAGGATAATGGGAAGGGGAGAATGGTCACTATGAAATTTCCAGTGGAACCTGACTGGTATTATGACCTGCTTGGCCTTCTGGGGCTGATTTTTAAGACAGATATAATTCACATACCATAAAATACATCCTTCTAATGTGTACAATTCAGCCTGACCTGTGGTGGCACAGTAGATAAAGTATCAATCTGGAATGCTGAAGTCACCAGTTTGAAACCCTAGGCTTGCCCAGTCAAGGCAAATACAAGAAGCAACTACAGTGGTACCTTGAGATACAAATAGACCAACATACGAATTTTTCAAGATACGAGCTGCGACTTGGTCCGTATTTTTGTTCGAGAACCGAGCAAAATTCCGAGATACAAGTCGTGATTTGGGAAGCTCCCGCTAGTTCACACACGGGTCCAGTATCAGTAGTTTGATATACGAGTTGACTGACTTATGAGCTCAGTTATAGAACAAAGTAAATTCGTATCTCAAGGTACCACTGTACTATGAGTTGATGCTTCCCGCCCCTCCCCCACATATCTCTCTCTCTCTCTCAAATAAACAAATAAAATCTTAATAAAAAAAAGAACCAGCCTAACCAAGCAGTGGTGCAGTGGATAGAGCATTGGACTGGGATATGGAGGACCCAGGTTCAAGACCCCGAGGTCGCAGGCTTGAGCGCGGACTCATCTGGTTTGAGCAAGGCTCACCAGCTTGGACCCAAGGTCACTGGCTTGAGCAAGGAGTCACTTGGTCTTCTGTAGCTCCCCACATCAAGGCACATATGAGAAAGCAATCAATGAACTAAGGTGCCGCAACGAAGAATTGATGCTTCTCATCTCTCTCCCTTCCTGTCTGTCTGTCCCTCTCTCTAACTCTCTCTGTCTCTGTCACACAAAAAAAAGAAAACACCTCCCCCAAAATAAAGAACCAAAAAAAAAAAGTGTACAGTTCAGCCTGACTAGGCGGTGGCGCAGTGGATAGAGCATCGGACTGGGATGCGGAGGACCCACGTTTGAGACCCCGAGGTTGCCAACTTGAGTGCGGGCTCATCTGGCTTGAGCAAAAAGCTCACAGCTTGGACCCAAGGTCGCTAGCTCGAGCAAGGGGTTACTCAGTCTGCTGAAGGCCCGCGGTCAAGGCACATATGAGAAAGCAATCAATGAACTAAGGTGCCGCAACGAAGAATTGATGCTTCTCATCTCTCTCCCTTCCTGTCTGTCTGTCCCTCTCTCTAACTCTCTCTGTCTCTGTCACACACAAAAAAGAAAACACCTCCCCCAAAATAAAGAACCAAAAAAAAAAAGTGTACAGTTCAGCCTGACTAGGCGGTGGCGCAGTGGATAGAGCATCGGACTGGGATGCGGAGGACCCACGTTTGAGACCCCGAGGTTGCCAACTTGAGTGCGGGCTCATCTGGCTTGAGCAAAAAGCTCACCAGCTTGGACCCAAGGTCGCTAGCTCAAGCAAGGGGTTACTCAGTCTGCTGAAGGCCCGCGGTCAAGGCACATATGAGAAAGCAATCAATGAACAACCAAGGTGTCACAACGAAAAACTGATGATTGATGCTTCTCATCTGTCTCCGTTTCTATCTATCCCTCTTTCTGACTCTCTCTCTCTCTCTGTCCCTGTAAAAAAAAAAAAAAAAGTGTACAGTTCAGTGTTTCATACATATTCACAAAGTTGTGCAAATATCCCCACAATTTAAATCCAGAACACTTCATCACTCCAAAAGAAATTCCATACCCATTAGCAGTAGGACTGAAATTTCTAAAACGACTTATCTAGGCCAGAAAAAGATGGCAAGAAATGCTCACTGAAACCCCACTCTGGGTAACAGTAAGAAAGCTTTACTGAGCCCTGGCCGGTTGGCTCAGTGGTAGAGCATCGGCCTGGAGTGCAGGATTCCCGGGTTCGATTCCCGGCCAGGGTACACAGGAGAAGCGCCCATCTGCTTCTCCACCCCTCCCCTCTCCTTCCTCTCTGTCTCTCGCTTCCCCTCCCGCAGCCAAGGCTCCATTGGAGCAGGGTTGGCCTGGGAGCTGAGGATGGCTCCATGGCCTCTGCCTCAACCGCTAGAGTGGCTCTGGTCGCAACAGAGCAATGCCCCAGATGGGCAGAGCATCGCCCCCTGATGGGCATGCCGAGTGGATCCCGGTCGGGCGCATGCGGGAGTCTGTCTGACTGCCTCCCTGTTTCCAACTTCAGAAAAATAAAAAAAATAAAAAAAATAAAAAGAAAGCTTTACTGGCTCTGTCTGGGTAGCTCAGTTGGTTAGAACACTGTCCCAATACACCAAGATTGTGATCCCTGGTCAGGGCACAGACAAGAATCAACAAATGAATGCATAAATAAATGAAATAACAAATTGATGTTTCTCTCTCACACTCTCTAAAATCAATAAAATTTTTTAAAAGACAGCTTTACAGAGATTTAAGAAAAAAAAAAACACGTCAAAGGTAAAAAGGTCTGGGACCTTCATGGTCTGGTGCCTAAGCCAGCTCACATTTAGCCATCTGATTTGATGATGCTCCAATCCAATCCAATCCACACCATATGCTTCTGAAATCCTTCAACACCAACATGCTCATTTCTTTCTCCATCTATGGCAACCCTGAATGCTAGAGAGAGTAGGCAGTCAGAGGCTGAGAAAAAAGAAGTTCCATTAAAAGAAAGTTACCAGACCTGTCTGGTAAGAGAAACCAGGTCACTTTCAGAGCTGAAGGGGAGTCACTTACCTTAGCCCGGAGTCTATGCCTGGTTTGGAAATCCAACACACTTCCAGGAAAGGAGGGGAGAAAACAGGGGACTGAGAAGGCATTGCAGTGGTTCTGCCAACTTTCTCTGTAGAATTACTTTGATAAGAGCAGTTCAAGTGGCTCTGGTCATGCAGAGCGACCCCCCGGAGGGGCAGAGCATCGCCCCCTGGTGGGCAGAGCATCGCCCCTGGTGGGCGTGCCGGGTGGATCCCGGTCGGGCGCATGCGGGAGTCTGTCTGACTGTCTCTCCCTGTTTCCAGCTTCAGAAAAATACAAAAAAAAAAAAAGAAGAGCAGTTCAATTTTGAGTCCCATGGGTGTGGCCAAACTGGGACTCTGGGGAACCTGATGAGGCTAAACTGACTTCCCCCAAACATGCCAGGTGGAGGAGTGACCACTTGATGTCAGGCCAGCATTCCCAGGTGGCCCAGTGAGCATGCAGGTCAGCTTCAGCAGTAAAACTGCTCCTTGGGACTAGGCCTGACTGATGATTCTGCTTTTGGCACAGAAATGCTGGAGAGCCTGACCTGTGGTGGCGCAGTGCATAAAGTGTCAACCTGGAATAGTGAGGTTGCCAGTTCAAAACCCTAGCCTTGCCTGACCAGGCGGTGGTGCAGTGGATAGAGTGTCGGGCTGGGATGCGGAGGACCCAGGTTTGAGACTCTGAGGTCTCCAGCTTGAGTGCGGGCTCATCTGGTTTGAGCAAAGCTCACCAGCTTGGACCCAAGGTCACTGGCTCGAGCAAGGGGTTACTCGCTCTGCTGTAGCCCCACGGTCAAGGCACATATGAGAAAGCAATCAATGAACAACTAAGGAGCTGCAACAAAGAATTGATGCTTCTCATCTCTCTTCCTTCCTGTCTGTCTGTCCGCCTGTCCCTGTCTATCCCTCTCTCTAACTCACTCTCTGTCTCTGGAAAAAAACAAAAAAACCCTAGCCTTGCCTGGTCAAGGCATATATGACAAGCAACGAATTAACAACTAAAGTGAAGCAACTATGAGTTGATACTTCTCGCTCCCCACCCCACCCTTCCTTTCTCTGTAAAATCAATAAATAAAATCTTTTTTTAAAATGCTGGATAGCCTGACCAGGCAGTGGTGCAGTGGATAGAGCGTTGGACTGGGACATGGAGGACCCAGGTTCGAAACCCTGAGGTCACCAGCTTGAGTGTGGGCTCATCTGACTTGAGCATGGGCTCACCAGCTTGAGCACGGATTCACTGGCTTGAGCATGGGATCATAGACATGACCTCATGGTCACTGGCTTGAGCCCTAAGGTCGCTGATTTGAAGCCCAAGGTCCCTGACTTGAGCAAGGGGTTACTGGCTCTGCTGTAGCCCCCCCAGTGTCCATAAAGGTACATATGAGAAAGCAATCAATGAACAACTAAGGTGCAACAATTATGAGCTGATGCTTCTCATTTCTCTCCCTTCCTGTCTGTCCCTATCTATCCCTCTCTCTGACTCTGTCTCTGTTAAAAAAAAAAAAATGCTGGATAAATCCTAGGCTATTGATGCTAGAAGGGTTAATGATAGCCAACATGTACTATGAACTACTTTAAGTGCACTTAATTTCTCAAACCTCACAGCATCTCTTAAGAGGAAGGTACTATTTTTTAATCCCCATTTTATAAAGAGGATATAAAAATAAGGGTTAAGAGCCTTGGCCAAGGCAGGCTGGGAGTCAAACCCAGGCAGCTTGACACCAGAACCTAGATTCTTCAGGTTTCATTGGAAAGCTTTTAGTTTAAGCCCCTTTTGATGCAGAAGGGAAAACCGAGGCTCAAGGAAATAATGGCTTTTCCAAGGCCTCACAGCCAAGTGAGGGACGCAATCCAAGCCTTCTGACCGCCAATTCAGGGCTGCCTGGACTCTGGTTTGTGGTGAGGGCCACTCGGTGGCCTTTTCCCAGCTGGCGTGCCAGCAAGGCACTGCAGGTTAAGTAGATGACTCAAAGGGAGGGAACTGCTTTTTCCGCACCGCCCTGTCCAGTTGCTCTTAGGATACCTAGCTCTCGCGCGGGACAGGTAGCAACCTGCCTGAGTGAAACCCGGAAAGCGCCACCCCTGGAGTTCGACAGGAGGCGTGGTTGTCTCAGTCCCGCAGGGGCTTTTCGGGACTCGCAGAACCAGCAGCGCGGCGCCGCGCGCGCGCCCGCCACTCACTCTCCCATTGGCCAGTACGCCGAGCAGCCGTCTCCTGTAATTGGATGACTTCGACCTCAGGCCCGCCTCCAGCCCGAGCCGTGGAGGCGGGAACGAGTGAGGCAGTCGCTAGGCCGGGCGTGGTGCACCTGGAAGTTGGGGCAGGAGTCCAGGCCGGTCTCAGCGCCTCGAGCCTCCTCCAGCCGTTTTCATTTTAATCCCGTCTGCGAACGTTGAGAGTCGTTCCCCTCTCCTCAGAGCTGGACTTTAAATGACGGCGTCACACCCCTTCCCAAGATCGTACTTGCCGCCTCTCAGACCTGAGCACCTGATGTGACTACCCCCCACTTTCAAATCGGGGGTGCTCAGTGCTGCTCACTATAGCATATTCATGCAGCGCTGTCCTCAGACTTCATACCTGAGACTTCAGTGGTTTCCTATCCTCTCAGATCTGAGCTCTTCAGCAGAGGAGGCTCAGAGACGCCTTTGAGCTCACCTGACACTCCTGGGACCAGACCGGTTTGTTTGGGGCCTGATGGAGACAGCCCGACTGCCAGCCTCTCACCTGAAGTCACCGGCCCCAAGTCTTGCCTGCGGGTGACTGAGCCAGCCCCATGGGATGTTAGAGACCTAAATAAGCGGTACAAAATCAGGGTTTCTGTAAATCATACACCAATCCCAGTCCCAGCCCTCCACCAATAACTGGAAAAGACAGGAGGAGTGTCATGGGGGAACTTTATTGAGAGGAAACATGGTCACACCCAGCAGATATACTTTCCCTCTCTAACACACACACACACACACACACACACACACACACACACACACACACACACACACTCATCTCCAGCCTCTGCCACAGTCCAGTTCTCAGCCACCAGTGTGGGACACTCCTCAATTCCTAAGATCCAGAGGCAGCAGGGACAGGTGGGAGTCCAGTCCGGGGAAGAAGTGGCCAGGTTCACTGATGGGGTCTTGAAGAGGGGGTGCAGAGAGCAAGGCTGGGTGGGATGACCACCGGTCAGGAACACCCAACTGCTGCAGAAGGAGTGGGACCCAATGGCTCTAGGTGGCCTCAGCTCTGCTGGTCCCTCTCTGCAGCCTCTCTGAGCTGGGGCAGAGCACTCAGGGTGAAGGGTCGGGCCTCCCACCCCATACTAGTCCCCTCTGCTGGGGGTGGAGGACTGGATTGGGCAGGGCAGGGCAGGAAGGGCAGCTGGTGGCTCAGCTCTGGGGCTCCTCGGGTGCCTCGCCGCCCTCTTCCCCAGTGTTGTCGGCCGTCCACAGCGTCAGGTTGTCTCGCAGCAGCTGCATGATGAGGGTGCTGTCTTTGTAGGAGTCCTCACTGAGGGTGTGCAGGTCAGCCATGGCCTCGTCGAAGGTAGTCTTGGCCAGTGAGATGGCCTCCTCAGGGCTATTGGCGATCTCGTAGTGGAAAACGGAAAAGTTCAGGGCCAGGCCCAGGCGGATGGGGTTGGTGGGTGGCATCTCCTTCTTGCTGATATCCATGGCCTCCTGGTAGGCTGACCGGGCAGAGTCGATGATGCGCTTCTTGTCTTCACCGGTGGCCACCTCAGCCAGATAGCGGTAATAGTCGCCCTTCATTTTCAGGTAGAAGACCCGGCTTTCGGCGTCACCAGCCTCCTTGATGAGGTGGGTGTCCAGCAGGCCCAGCACAGTGTCACACACGCCCCGGAGCTCAGTCTCCACCTTCTCCCGGTACTCTCGTACCTCTGGACCCTTCTCCTCTGAGGCCTCCTCATTGCTTTTCTGCTCGATGCTGGACAGGACCCTCCAGGCAGCCCTCTGGCCACCCACCACATTCTTGTAGGCCACGGAGAGCAGGTTTCGCTCTTCACAGGATAGCTCCTCACCTTTTTCCACAGCGCTCTTCATGAAGGCCGCCATGTCCTCATAGCGTTCGGCCTGCTCTGCCAACTTGGCCTTCTGGATCAGACTTGCTCTCTCCATGGCTGTGGGGACAGACGGGCAGGCACTGCGCTAACTGGCTGCCTCAGGACCAAGCTAGATTCTGTGCCTCTCCTGCTCCCTGCCTGCCTTTTGGCTGGATGGCCTGGCCCAGAGCAGGGTGGGGAGGGAGGGGCAGAGGGCGGGACCGAGGACCTGGACCTCCCTCCCTCTCCTCTTCTCCACCCTTTCCCGCTCTTCCTTAAAGGTAAAAGGGCTGGGATGTGGGGTGAGTCATCAGGATAGTTAGTCAGCAGGAGAAATTTGGGTGGTCCCACCTGCATAGGCACCTTTCCCTGCTCCACGCTGCCCCCTCTTGTTCAAGGCTTCCAATACACGGGTGCCCACATTAAGTAGATGCCCCAGTTTCCCAAATCAGGTTCTTCACTGTGTCCTTCCATGGGCTAAGGATGGCTTTAGCCACATGGCTGCTTTAACCACATGGATGCATCAGCCTGGGCAGACCCCATAAAGCCATGTGCAGGCAGATGGGGTTATTATTCCTGCCAGATAGGTTCCTCCCTAAGTTTAGGGGAGATCATTCAAGTTTAGGTAGGGCTCTACAGTTTCCCAAGCACTTTTGTATTCACGACCTAATTTAACCCTGCTGCATCTCTGTGAGGTGGACAGGACTGCGACTACTACTCCACTTTAGAGAGGAGTACTAAGGCTCAGAGGGGATGAGATTTCTCAAGGTCATTTAGCTACTAAGTCCCCTGCATCCTACTTCCTTAGGCTTCTCCTCCATCAAGGCCTCTGATGTGTGAGCTCCAGGATGTATTTAGAAGTGAGATCCAAGCTTTTTGAAATGATTCTCTACAGACCAATATCTCTAATGAATACAGATGCTAAAATACTAAACAAAATACTAGCAAATTGAAATGGTTCTATCCCCCATGCTCACCCTTTCTCAGGGTCCTGTCCCCTCTGAGCTCCCAGAATGCACAGGTGGCAGCTTTCAGGGTGCCACTTAATGAGGTATTTAATGAGCAGCCTCTGACGCTCCAGCCTAGCCATTGTAATTAGTCACCCAGTAGATTTGTTGGACACCTTTCCCATCACAACACAATTTTCCCTTTCAAGTTAGTGGCCTGTTGCCACTTGTTTGAGGACTTACCCTCTGGCTCTCCACACCAGGTCACCTGCTCCCCCTCCACGCCACCGCCATCCCCTATCAGTGGGGATCACAGAGGGTGGGGGCCCAGTTTGCTGGCTGTCCCACTTTCCTGCCTGACTCAGCTCACCCTCTGTCAGAGGCTGGGAAGCAGGCCACCTGGGTGCTCAGCCCAGTTTGGTTCCCCAGGGGGGGACGCTAGCAAACGAGGAGAGAGACAGGACCAAAAAAAAGGAGGTAGCAGTGACACATACCATTTTGTTTTATGGGGCAGCTGAGTACTGCCTCCCACAACCTGCCTCTCAGAAGTTTTCCTGACCCTTTCCTTTGACTATACTCCACCTCTGACCTCTGGCAGAGGCCTCAGAGATGGAGAGGTCTTTGTGGTCAACGTTCTGTCCCTGTTAGATGGGGTACTGTTCTTGTGTCAGCCAAGAGTTTCTTTTGTTAAAAGTGTTGGCATTGTGTCCATAAAGGTAGGTTCCTGCTTATCTGCCCCACCCCTAGTTAAAGCTCAGACGGGGCTCAGGGGTGGGGCTCCGCTCACTGGGATCCAGCCATCTTAATCCTTTAGCCAGGACCATTTCACAGGCCTGTCCCTCCCAGAGTTCTTCTTGGTGTCTGAACAACCATTCTCCCCCTCTGGAAGGAGGGAGGCTTAGGCCAGCAATCTGAGGCAGGCCCAAAGGGGAGATCTGCCTTTTAGAAGGAAAAGTAGAGACATATCTGGGTTGATGCTACAGGTTTTCCAAGGAAGGAGAAGGGATTTTAGGCTTGATACCCCACAGGCCTTGCTCAAATCAGACAGAAAATGATGGAAAGGAAATACACTAAAATACACCTTCCAGAGCATATCTTTACATAGTGAGACTGTGAGCAGTTTTGTTTTTTTTTTTCCTTTTTCTAGTCTTTTTTTTTTTTTTTTTTTTTTTTACACAGACATAGAGAGAGTCAGAGAGAGATATAGATAGGGACAGACAGGAACGGAGAGAGATGAGAAGCATCAATCATCAGTTCTTCATTGCGCGTTGTGACACCTCAGTTGTTCATTGATTGCTTTCTCATATGTGCCTTGACCCTGGGCCCTCAGCAGACCGAGTAACCCCTTATTCGAGCCAGCGACTCTGGGTCCAAGCTGGTGAGCTTCACCCAAACCAGATGAACCCATGCTCAAGCTGGCAACCTTGGGGTCTCGAACCTGGGTCCTCCACATCCCAGTCCGATGCTCTATCCACTGCGCCACCGCCTGGTCAGGCTTTTTCTAGTCTCTTAAGTTACCAATTGTGAATGTGTATTATTTTTCTGAGAGACAGAATAGCCAGTATCTTTGGAATCAGACCAGCTGGGTTCAATTCTTAAAAGCTGTTGTAGCCGGATCAGGCGGTGGCGCAGTGGATAGAGTGTCGGACTGTGACGCGGAGGAACCAGGTTCGAGACCCTGAGGTCGCCAGCTTGAGCGCAGGCTCATCTGGTTTGAGCAAAGCTCACCAGCTTGGACCCAAAGTCGCTGGCTTGAGCAAGGGGTTACTCGGTCTGCTGTAGCCCCACGGTCAAGGCACATATGAGAAAGCAATGGATGAACAATGAAAGTGCCACAACGAAAAACTGATGATTGATGCTTCTTGTCTCTCTGCGTGCCTGTCTGTCTGCCCCTATCTATCCCTCTCTCTCTGACTCTCACTCTGTCTCTGTAAAAATAAGTAAATAAATAAAAATTATTAAAAAAAAAAAGCTGTTGTGGCCTTTGCCAAGTGACTTAACATCTGTGAGCCTCAGTTTTCTGAAGTGTAAAATGGGGTTTGTTGTGAGGATAAAATGAGTTGATGGAAAGCAGTTGAGTGGATGATAACTTATTCTCATGTAAAATCCAATCAACTTTATTATTATAAACATATATACTCACAGTATGAACATGAAGCTGAGGCCTATGAAATGAGGAAGGGCCCCAACACCAGGCCTCGGCCAAAGACTAGAGCCTGCCTAGCTGGGTGTCCACAAGGGAAAGAAGATTGATAAACCATGGTCAGATATGCTCACTCAACACTGTGTCTTCCTTCTCCATCTTGGACATTCCTTCGGCCTGTGCAGGCCCTGGGCCCTCAAGGACCTTCCTTTGACTAGTCATCGAACTAAGTCATGGGGGAAAGCTGGAAATCCCAGAACAGCATAAACCTGGGAGGCCAGGCCTGGCAATTTTGGAATGATTTCTGTCTGTAGGGAGGGAACATTCTTTTTTCTACCACTTAAGCTAGGAGGCCTAGTGGTGGTACACACCTGCAAGCTTCATGCCCTCAGCACAGGCCTGGCAAAGAGAAAGGAAGCCCCTTCACTCCTCCTCCTCCCCTGCTGAATATGGGGGCCAGGCTGCCTGACATCTCCTGCCAGCTCTGGCCTGTTGATTCTGACTCAGTTCCTGTCTCAGGCACCACCCTTTGCCTCCAGGCCTCCATTTCCCAAGTCCAGAAGCCCAGGCAGACAGGAAGCAGCAGGCCCCAGCAGGGTACCGAGTTCCACGGCAGCCGCCTGAGTCAGCAGGACAGAAGCTGGAAAGGGGCTTTCCTTATCCTGCCTACTACCTCCCACCCTTCTGTATAGCATCCGTTCTGACAGCAGGCTTGAGGTCTGTGGTCCCATGGACAACAAATCCTTCTTAACTGGTAAACAGCTTTGAAGGGTTGTGGCACAGAAGGCAGGCAGCAACTAGTGACTGTTTATCTCCACTGAGAACAGGTCACCGGGCTCTGATTGCAGCAGGAGAGATTCAGGTTAAGATGCCAGGAAGAACTAGGAAATTTTTCCAGTTTTAGAATGATCAGACTAAACAGGTGACTGGAGGAAGCTATGGCACCCTCTCCTTCTGACTAGTTGTAAACTAGAGTTCAGTTACCCAACCAAGAGCTCGCTCTACTAGTTGCCTTTGGGGTAGGGGGAGGGGGATTAGATTACTTTTAAGTGACTCAGCTGAGACTTTTCTTCCTCAAGGCATTGCTGTTTAGAATATCCCAGTCTAGGACATGGTGTGGAATTTTTGGAAAGAAAATGGAATGAGTTCAGGGTGTGGGACTGCATTCCAGCTCTGTCTTAAGGCCTTGGGCAGATTTCTGCCTCTGGGCCTCAGTTTCCCTGTTGGTACAAGGAAGCCCCACAATCATCTTTTAATCCTCTGCTGGCTACAAATGATACTCTTTAATTTTAGGGTTTCCCTGTGAGGACCCCTCCTCTTTAAGCAGCCATATTCATTCTTGGGGTAGTGCAGAAGTGTCAGAGGTCAAGGCAGAGATCAGGTTCAATCCTGAATATGCTACTTTATCAGCTGGAAGACCCTGGGCAACTCTTTTGCCTTCCTTGAGCCTCAGTTCCCTCATCTGTAAAAAGGCTGACAGGACCTTCCTCATACTTTTGGGTGAGAAAACAGGCCTGGCACTTGTCAAGTCCTTGCTAAATAGCAGCAGTAGTTATTTCTTTAGCTCTTAGCACACTGTGTGTATATCTTGATGTGGGGAGGCATCTAGGAGAGGGAAGGCTCCGTGAGAGTTACCCTGGGCTGGGCTCAGTTCAGGGGTGTGACAGCCCCAGACTGGAGGCAAACCCTCTGTCCCAGCCTAGGCTGGGGACTTTCAGAGGTTAGCAGTCAGCTAAGGCTTGAAGGTCTCTGGAAATGAGACTGGGAGTTCTGGAGGGGCAGAGTGAAGAGGACGCTGATCACTCTTCCTGTGTCACTTCTGGCTTTGCTGTACCTTTTTGAAATCTCCAAAGGGCACAGATCAGCTGGAACAAAGCTGGCAGCTGTAAGCCAGTGGTTCTCCGGCATACTTATTGCAGACCCCACCCCCAGACACCAAAATAAAGGTGGCACCAGACAGCCAAAGGTATGGCAAGAAGAGGGAAATCTTTATTTTGGTTAAAAAAGGTACAGGACAGCAGACAAGCAGCCCCCAGCCATGGGCTGAGCGGATTTCTGAGGCCCAGCCTGGTTTCCTTTAGTTTCTCTGACGAACAAGGGGCTGTCAGAGCTAGCTCAGTCCCTCAGGGCCTGGAGCAAAGGGTACAAGCATCCTCCTTGCAACCTACCTACTCCGGGTGCTGGGGGGTGGCGGGGCCGTGGGAACAGTGTCAAACCAGTTGTGCTTAAAAGTTACCAAACTTGTTCAGCAGCGTCATCAACCATCAACACCCCAGACAGCTCCTGAAGAAACCTGCTCAGCTCGACTATGGCCATGCCTGATTCTGGGGAGGCAGGCTGTAAGGCAAGATTCCTAAAGTCTTGACACCTTACAAATCTGGGGAAGGGGAAATAAGGTGGAAGAGGGGAGGGCAAGTTTTAGCATAGTGTTACATTATTGTGCTGACAGCTGCATATGGCTTTTCTACACTCTGGCCAGCATGGAGTGGGGATGGGGGCAAAGAGGCCAGCCCCTGTCCCCTATGGGAAAACCCTAGAGAGCACACAGGTGGGGTAGGCTTAGGCTTGGGGGTAGACCCTGTAGGCACAGATGGTGGCAGATGGGCCACAGGTTAGGCAGGTGGAGGTGCCGGGTGCCTGGCTCCCCCCAGGCCACTCCTGGAGAGGCAGAGAGCAGCGGTCCTCAGGAGGTCCTTAAGCCCCCGCACACACTGGAGATCCCGGCAGGACAGCAAAGAAGGAGAAGAGAGAGGATTAGCAGGATTGGGAGAAAAGAGGAAGCCTGGAGGGGTGCCATAGCACCTGCCTCTTCCCCACAGAAGGGCCAAGGCTCAGGCAGCAGGCAATGAAGCAGGAGAGAAAACAGGCAGGTGAGAGAAAGCTCAGCAGGGACAGAAAGCCAGGACACACTGTTAGTGATCAAGGGCCCTACACACCAGGATGCCACCAGGACAGGCCCAAGCACCTCAAAGCAGGTACGCCATCCTTTCCCCATCCTCACCCTTCACCTCCTGTGCTGTTGGAGAGCTGCTGTGCATGGAGCTACCTCCTTATCTGGAGGGGGGCTGGGCTCTTGGCCCTGACTCCACACCCCATCCTTCTGCTCAGGCGGGAGCCCTGGGGACCCTGCCACTGCCAGCACACACACCACACCACACACCAGACAGATGAATGGGCTCCATGGGGTTGGTGAGGCATGCGATGAGGATGAGATAGTGTGTGAGGGGAGCGGGCAGTGCTGGCTGACGGGGGAGATACGGTCTTACCAGCTAACCCTCTGCAAAGAGGACTGTTAGCTCCCCTCAGGCTGTGCAGGAGATGGCAAAGTCCTGACAGGTGTCCTCCTGGAGGAGATACCAGAGAGGTGGGCCAGTGTTACAAGGTGTCGGGCTGGGCTGGGCTGGGCTGCCTAGACTGGGGTGGGGGCCAGGAAGGCTCCAGCTCTCAAACTGAAATCTGTCTCATAAACATTTTCTTAGCTGAGCAGTCACTGGGGTCAGAGTAGAAAGACAGCAAAGAAGAAGAACTTGGGGGTCTCCAAGCCCCTGAGGCAGAGGAAGGTACAGGGGAGAAAGAGAGGACAGAATGGCCTCTTCTTACACGCCTTTGGGGCCTCCCGCAGCCCCCTTTGTTCGGCCCGCAGCAGACAAACTCCCGCCAGGAGAGGAGGATTTTAGCCAGGTAGATGGGCTGCCTGCCTTTTCTCTCTCTCCCCAGGAAAGATCAAGTTTGACTGAAAGACTAGATGGCTGCCATTTGGGACCTCAGCAAAGGAAGAGCAAACAAAGCAAATCAACTCTTAAAAACAAATGTTTTATTACAAGCAGGAACAAAGAATACTGGCTTAAATAAAAGGCAGATGGGAATCCCCTCCTCTAGCCAACTGCCTCCCCACCTCCCAGTGCCACTGAAGCGTGGCCCGGGCACCAAGGTGCAGCGGCGCTGTTTCTCCCAGAGGGGACCCTCTGTGGCTGCCACTTTTTGGCTGCCTGTGACTCACTAGCCTCTGGAGCAAGGAAGGGCAAGATGAGGGAACTTCCTATGTCACCTTCCAAGGACTTCAGCCCTCTTGAAGGGCCAAGGAGGGACAATTTCCTTACACTGCTCACAAAAATTAGGGGATCAGGAAACATGCAGATGCTCCAGTACTTTCAGCCTTTTGTATCGTGCATTTTCACCAATGAAATAAAAGTTGGTTTTGTATCGTATTTGCATAATTGAACAACTTTGACTTGTTTGTTTTTCTGATGTTCTTGTTTAGTAAAAAAAGATCAAATGCTTTTTTTTTTATTGCTTCATATTCATTTTGAAATATCCCCTAATTTTTGTGAGCAGTATATTTTGAGAAGAAACCACAGCTTCCAGCTGCAGAGAAATATCCTCTGAGTTTCCGGCCTAGATTTAGGTCAATCCTCACTTGCCTCTTGGCCCACCCTGCTCCTTCCTTCCTTTTCTCTGGACTGGAGTCCTGTTGGCAGACACTCCCTGTCCTCTAGCCCCTGGCACTGGGTCCCAAACTCAGGGCTTGGAGGAGGGGGTGTGGCTTGTAGGATGGCAGCCACTCCCAACAGCCATTACCCCATCCACCACACCCAGCCTGAGCCTGTTTAGGCAGATCCCAGCTGGACGCCTGGCCTGGGGGCTGGGTGGCAGGGGTGGGGTATGGGGTATGGGTGGCTGAATCCCAGCCCCTGGCTGTCTGGAGTCCCTGCAGGAAGGAAAGGTAGGAGGATTGGGACTGAGCCATGGCAGGAGTCCAGGGGTCTCTTGTAACAATGCACACGTTTCCTGTCCCCATGGCTCAAGCTGCTCCTGCTGCTGCTGGCTGACACTGAAGGGGGATGGCAGGGAAGGGGCAGCCCAGGGAATGTGGGGAAGTAGGAATCAGCCATATTTGTACAAGGGAAAGTATGCGCGCGCACGCGCACGTGCACACGCATGCATACACACACAGCCAGGTCTCCTGCAATAAGCTTATTAAAACCAACTTGCCTTCTGATAACCCTTAACCTGGCACTACACAGACAGCAATGTGGCTCACTTTTTTCTTCTTCTTCCATTTAAAAAATGCTATGTAGAAAAGAGGTCTATAAAATTGTGCAAAATAGCCAGCATTAATAAACCCGTTTCAAGTATTGCCAGCCAGAGTATAACCGACCCATCCCAGACCTGACTTGGGAGAGAGATGGGGGGCCAGGCTGGGAGCCCATAGAAAACTCTCCATGGGTAGAGAAAGGGCAAGGCCTCCACTTCCTAGTGTGCTGCCCAGGAATCATGCAGGAGCTGAGGTCTTGGGTGCCTGACTGGCTGGTTTGGCTTCCTGACACAGGCTGCTCCTCCCTCCCCCTGCAACTCTTCTCTACCTAGAACCCAACTCTATCCTATTGGCAAACTCCACACAGAAAATAAAAACTAAAGAAGAAACAATGACCATCACTAAGAGAATGAAGGAGCTCACAAACCAAAGCAGCCCACGGAAGCATCCTCTCCCACAGCCCACTGTCCAGGGCTGACTGCTCACGGGTCCCACTGCATTCCAGGACCCCGGGTCAGCAGGGCTCAGTAGCTTCCCCAACTGGGAGGCGTCACTCAGTCCACATGCTCACTCACACAGGGCTCGCCCTAGCACAGAAACTTGGTGTGGACCATTGGGCAGCCTGGCCCTGGCCTCTAATCTGTCACTCCTGCCACTGATCCAGCTGGGGGATCTCAGGCCCAAGGCCATGGGAACCTGGGTTTGGGGAGCAGAGGGTACAGCCATGGAACAGTGTGGGGACAGCGCACAGGGTGGGAAATAAATATGAAAAGACTTGAGTCTTTGGCGGCTCTGCTTCCCTTGGGTGGCATGGGGAGGGTCCCAGCAGGTGTGGAGGGCAGCCGGTGAGTGCGGAAGGGCAAACAGGCCAGCAGATGGCAAGTACTGAGCCAGGTTCAGGGGTGGCCTCCTACCATGCTGGCATCGGGCTTGGCTCCGCAGGCTGGTTCGTCACTTCTGATGGGTGAGGGCAACACGGTGTCAGACTGCACAAATCCCCTCCGGTCAATCAGGCTTCCAAAACACAAGGGGACACGTGAGAACCCTGCCCAACACCAAAGCTCCAGACTAGGGGCTGGATGGCAGAATCCACCACCCAGCCAAGGAAAGTCCAAGCCCTTAGAAAGCCTGAGGAAAAGGGAGCTGTTCTCCTGCTGGGGGCTCAAGACTTCTCCTTCCAGAAGGGCCAGAGCTCTCTGCATTCTGGACAACTGGCTTTTGGTCACAGAATTCATGCACTGTTAATTCAAACTGAGCTACTTTCTGTATGACTGCCAAGAAGCCAGGCTGTAGGTAAGGGGAAAGTAAGAATAAAAGGGCATTTGAAGATAGTGCAATTCTTACTGTCTCTTCCCTGAGAGGCAGGATTGGTGGGAGGAGAAGGGGACAGTGTGGGAAGTCTTGTTCCCACAGTGTCCATTGCAATTTAGCTCCTGGTCTGGTGCTCTGCCGCCCCCTGCTGTCAAGATCGATGGGGTGCTACCTAGCTGGGCTGAACCACCAGGGCTTTTTTCCACCAGGAGGGAGAATGAAGCCCCACACAGTCCGGCCATCAGCACCAGAAGGGTAGCATTGCCCAAACGTGGCCAAAACATTAATTTTGGTTATCCCTGTGGATTAAGATTACAGGTGAGACCTACTACTCTTCTTTTTTATATTGTATACTTAATTATTTTCTACAATGAGCACATGATTAAAAATTCCAATTCTCAGTACTGGCCAGGTAGCTCAGTTGGTTAGAACATCGTACCGACGTGCCAAGGTTGCAACTTCGATCCGTGGGTCAGGGCAATGCAAAAAACAACCAGTGACGGCATGAATAAGTGGAACAACAAGTCAGTGTTTTTCTCTCTGTTTCCCTTCCTCTCTCTCTAAAAATCAATACATTTTTAAAAATTACAATGCTCTCTAGAACTTCTTCATGTGACAAACGTCCTGAGTGCATTCAGCAGGGGGCGGTGGACAGGACTGATATGGGAGGAGAGGTCTGCAGATTCCAGAACCTCTTGGAGAGGTGTAGACTCACCGGGTCACCCCCGTCTCACCTGGGAGGTAGCGGGCCGCAGAGTACAGCACAGCAATTGGTGATAACACTTTTATGGCTGTAGGGATTGACGGAGGCCTCACCACCCCTCTTGCTGGACCACGAGCCTTTGATCTGTAAGCAGGAAGGAGGTCTGCCTCAGGTACCTCCCTTTGCTTCTCTTTTCTGGGAGGGACATCTAGAGGCAGGGGAAATTGGTGAATTCTGGAATCAATTCCACCTAGACTATTAGAGGAAACACGTTTATTAAAGGGAAACTGGAATCAATTCCACCTAGACTATTAGAGGAAACATGTCTATCTTTTTTTCTTCTTCTTCTTCTTCCTTTTTTGGAGGGGATATGTCTTTAACCTAGGACATTGAGAGAGAATGTGGGGAACTTTTGGGGTCACCCAGTAGAGGGGGAGGAGGCCCCAAACAGGACAGAAAACAGAGTAGAGCTGAAGAGAAACCTCCAAAAGAAACTCTTTGGGTGCATCCTCCTTTCTCTGGCCAGCCACCTAAGAGGAAGGACAGGACAAGGGCACAGGCTTCAGGCTGCTTGAGAACTCTGGCTCTGCCACTGACGCAGGGCATGACCCTGTACAGAGCACCACTGCTCTTGAGTCTCAATCCTCATTTGAAAAACAGAGAACTCTCTTGCCTGACCTGTGGTGGCGCAGTGGGTAAAGCCTTGACCTGGAATGCTGAGGTTGCTCATTCGAAACCCCAGGCTTGTCCAGTTTAGGCACATATGAGGAGCAACTACTATGAGTTGATGCTTATCACTCCTCCCTTCCCCCTACTCTTCTCTCTCAAATCAATTAAGTAAAACCTTAAAAAAAAAGTCAGAGGGAACTCTCTGATACTAACTCTCTGGTAGCAATGTTGGAGCAGCAGACAAAATTTTCTCCATCTCTAGAACTGTAGAGCCAGCGATCAAAGGCACCAAGGAGCTTAGCAGTGAGGGACACCTGACACCAGCTTGACGTTAACCGAGATTTCTAAACTTATTTGGCTATATCAATCCTTTGTGCTGAACCCCTAGTAATATCCCACAGAACCAGCACCCATGAAACCACACTGGGATATGCTGGCTGATGTCATTTCTGTTCTGTACCCATCACCTAGCACATGATACCCTATCATAGGTGCTGTTTCCTCAGTGAGAAGCTGTGGTCAAGGGATGTATTTTCTGTTGGTAGTTGGGCCTCTTAGTATCAGATGCGGCCCTGGAATGGATGCTCTCATTTGCTCTTTTATTGTTTGAGAGAATAGGAAGGGGAGGTCAGAGCCCTGGCCCAAGGCTAGCATACAGTGAGTACTCAAACAGTGCTCTTTGGGGGTCTGTAAGGCAGCAAGTAAGGAGGGTTGATAGACCCTCACGGTCCTGTCCTCCTCAATAAGGAAGCCTCAGAGAGCCTCAAGGACACCTGAGAATAGTCACATCTCTGGTGGCTACAAGTGCAGCAGGGGCACAGTGAGCATGGCCATGGCTTCTGGGCAAAATGCTGGCTCTGTCCCTTCCCGGCTGTGTGACCTTGGGGCAAGTCACTCAGCCATCAAATAGAGAAAAACTATCCCTATTCCTTCTGCCTCAGAATTGGCAAAAGGACCCAAAGAAATGATAGGAACAGAAAGAACTCTGGAAACAATAATGCGCTGGCCAAATATAATGACTAATGACTGTGGTGGGGTGAGTGCTGCTTTGTGGGTTAGGGAGGAAGCATCCTGGAGACGCTGGGAGCCGGCACTGAGGGGCCAAGGCTGCAGGGGCCTCGGAAACCTGCACTGGGCTTCCCAGGGCCAAGTCCTGAGCACGAAGCGGGGGGGGGGGGGGGGTCCTGGCTGCCTGTCATCTCCACCCCGTTTCCCAGAAGGCTGAGAGGCAAGGCTGAACTGCCGCCACCCCCACTCCCTCAACCCTGCCTCTTACTGAGGGTCCTGCCCAGGAATGAGCAGTGGCCTCAGCCTTACTCACGTCCTCGTTAGTTGTCAGGTTGGAGGCGACGAGGTAAGTATGAAACCCTGAGAGGCCCAGGATGGACCAGATGGAGAAGAAGCATATCACCAGCTCCAGCACAGTGGGCAGGGCGTCAAGGACCCACAACGGGGATCAGAACTGGGAGCCTCCCCCATGCCTAGGATCGAGCCACACCCAGCCTTTCTCAACTATCCTTCTCCAGAAAGAAAATAAGTTGTAACCTTCCTATGGCCCAGTCACCAATTCTCAGCAGGATCACCTCCTGGGCCCCAAAAAGAGTTAGTTCGGGAGCTCCCCTCCAGAGTAGAAGAAGCCCAGGGAGATGGATGGTAGAGGAAACTGAGGGTTCCAAGCACCAAGAGCCATGGACATGATGGGGTCCAGGGAGCTGGGTGTCTTAAAGGAAGACAGGGACTGTGGCTCCTGGAAGTCCCTGGCCGCCTCATCCCCACAACAGCCCAGTTAGGATCAGCTCAAGCCTGGGCATGAACAGAAGCAGTTGGTATACTGGGTTCTAGAGGACCAACACAGGCTCTCCACCAGGCCCCTCTGTTTACAGGATGAAGTGTGGGGACCCACCCCGATAAAGGGGCCTCGGTTCCCAGCAGGGTGTCCACTAGTAGACAAAAGGTAAAGGATATCTCGCTGGTGTCTCCCTCAGAGTGGAGAGGAAGTTGCTGTTCCGAGAGCCTGGGGAGTAAGAAACAGGAGAGGGCACAGCTCAGAGGGACAGTGACCACAGCCCCTCAGCCTGGCTGAGCTTGCTGGCCCGCCCTGTGCCCATCCCGCTCCCACAGCCTACTCACGCAGTGTCAGGTGGGTGACCACGCAGGCGAAGATGAAGGCCGTCAGGAACGAGAGGGAGAGAATGAACGCATAGAAGAAGCGGTAGTTCCGTCTCCCCACACAGTTGCCCACCCAGGGGCAGTGATGGTCAAACCGTTCTGGAAAAGGGCCGGGGAGAAGGGTTAGGCCCGGCCTGACGAGCACAGGTGTTCAGAGGCCGCACACCACCGCTGGGGCTCTCCTGCCCCTCACGCTGCACCTGCAGCTCATAGTTCCTCAGACACACCCTGCCCTAGTCCTTTGAGGGCCGGTTCCCACTGCACACACATTCCTCCCTGACTTTTTCCTGGTGAAGGGTAATTCCTCCTTCATGTTTTAGCTACAAAGCCACTTACAGTGTGTCCGTAAAGTCATGGTGCACTTTTAACCGTCATAGGGAAGCAACAAAAGACGATAGAAATGTGAAATCTGCACCAAATAAAAGGAAAACTCTCCCAGTTTCATACCTATTCAGTGCAGTTCGATGTGGGTTCACACACAGATTTTTTAGGGCTCCTTAGGTAGCTATCCCGTATAGCCTCTACAGACTCATCACTGACTGATGGCCTACCAGAACGGGGTTTCTCCACCAAACTGCCGGTTTTCTTCAACTGCTTATCCCACCGAGTAATGTTATTCCTACGTGGTGGCGCTTCGTTATAAACGCGCCGATATTCATGTTGCACTTTGGTCACGGATTCGAATTTAGCGAGCCACAGAACACACTGAACTTTCCTCTGTACCGTCCACATCTCAACTGGCATGGCCGTGGGGTGCTCCGCTGTATACACGGTGTTGTGTCATCATCTGCACATGAGCACATGCTGCCACATCATCCTACAGAAACTGGAAGGGTTTTCCTTCTATTTGGTGCAGATTTCACATTTCTATCGCCTTTTGTTGCTTTCCTGTGACCGGTCAAAAGAGCACCATGACTTTACGGACACACTGTATTTAAGAAAGCATCCTCTGACCTCAGACAAGGCAAGAGTCCCCTGTCACCCGCCCCATTGTCCTGGCACTTATCTTTGCAGGACTTTGCCCATGGTATTTACATACTTATTTACAATTAGTGGCCTGGCCAGCTACCTGGCTTGACTGTAAGCTCCATGGGGGGTGCTGTATTGGCCTCCCATTGAGCTGCATCCCAGGGTTCAGCAGTGTCTGGTACAAAGAAGATTCGCAGAAAGTACTTGCTGCCTGGCCTATGACCCTGGCCACACACCAAGAGCCAATGGCCCCTCTCCCTCGAGCTAGATCTAGAGGCCCAGGGAGGGAGGGAGGCCACTATGTAACCAGTGGAGAACTGGCATCAGAGGCCTGGTCAGAGGAATGATCTTATACCAACACCATGTCCCCGGCGGCAGGCTCACACCCAGACTGGTGAGGAAAGTCCCCTGTGGGAATATGGGTCACACGCCTGTTGCCTCATACTAAGGCCAGCACCCTTTGCAGGGGGTGGGTGTGGCAAATTCTCATGGATGACTGACACCCAATGAGTCACCCACTCCACTGCCTGCCGTCATGGGGTGTTCCCTACTGTTCTCTTGCTCAGGAAGGCTGAGCCAGCATGATGAGCTCAATGCCCTGGGGACTGTGCACAGTCACCATGGCTCAGCTCACCTGGGTCCTCTTGCACAGAGACACCCTCCAAGGGGCATACTCTTAGTCACCATCAGAGTTGTTTGGCCTCTGGTGAGCAGAGAGAGGGGACAAAACAGCATCCGGTTTCCTAGCAACTACTGCAGTGGTGGGTGAGCAGCTTAGCTTCCAATCCCGGCTACATCCTCTCCACCTTACCAGCTTCAACTCCTCTGTTCCCAGATCCTTGTCCCTCCCAAACCCTGGGAATCAGATCAAAGTCTTCCAGGATAGCTGGTCCTGGGCACCGATGATAGAGCATTCTTCTTCTGGCCCAAATGTATCTAGAATATTACTGCTCTAGTTTCTAGATCCTGGTACCTTGGACCTGCTGAGGACCAGGCTGAGGCCTGGGAGAAGAGTTCAGGGCCTCTCTGCATTTTCCCCACACTCCAGAGCTGCGGGAAAGAAACCCACCAAACCTGGACTGAAGCTAAGACACCACGTGGATCACACTCAGAGCCCACTGGTCACACTCAGGTTCCTTCTTTTTTGTGTGTGTGACAGAGACAGAAAGAGAGACAGAGAGAGGGGAGAGGGACAGATAGGGACAGACAGACAAGAAGGGAGAGAGATGAGAAACATCAATCATCAGTATTTCGTTGCGGCACCTTAGTTGTTCATTGATTGCTTTCTCATATGTGCCTTGACCGTGGGCCTTCAGCAGACCGAGTAACCCCTTGCTCAAGCCACAAGCTGGTGACCTCAGGATTTTGAACCTGGGTCCCCCGTGTCCCAGTCCGACGCTCTATCCACTGTGCCACCACCTGGTCAGGCCACTCACGTTCCTTCTCAATCTGAGCAAATCTGAGTGAACCAGACTTCCTGCCCAGCCCTGAATATTTCTGACACCCCACCAGCTGCACATGACTCCTATCTCCATCTCAGGGCTCCCCACTTACCCACACAGTTGTCACACACACTGCAGTGTGAGGTCCGGGGTGGCCGAAACATCTTGCAGGTGAAGCAATACTTCAACTTCACCATCTGCCCGTTGATCATCACCTCCCGGGTCCGAGGCGGTGGCCGGTATGTGGAACTGCCTGTGTTGTCTGAGGATGGGAGGAGAGAAATATGGGGATGTCCAAGCCTGGAGCCAGGACCCCCAGCTGGGGGAAGCCACCACTGCCTGGCAGGGACAAGAGGAGTCTCAGGGAAACTTCCAGGGAACAATGTTAGGGGAAATACCAACCTAACGTGGGGACAAATATTAAGAACTGCTACCACTTACTGAGATTGCTATGTGTTAAAACTCTACACACCTGCTCACACACAGTGGGCCTTAATCAACTAGGAGAAGGGCTATCAGAAGGAGACCCCAGTTAGACTTAGTGAGGTTTATCTGTATCTGTTCAAGCCTAGATCCAAGTTCCAATCTCCAGGAGGTTCAGGACAGGAAGGGACAAAGAAAACAATGCTATGAGGAGCCTGACCTGTGGTGGCACAGTGGATTAAGCATTGACCTGGAACACTGAGGTTGCCAGTTCGAAACCTCGGGCTTGCCTGGTCAAGGCACATACGAGTTGATGCTTCCTGCTCCTCCCCACCTTCTCTCTCTACTTTCTCCTCTCTCTATAAAAATGAATAAAATATAAAAATTTTAAAAACCCCCACCTTGCCTGACCAGGTGGTGGCACAGTGGATAGAGCGTCAGACTGGGATGCTGAGAACCCAGGTTCGAGACCCCGAGATCGCCAGCTTGAGCGCGGGCTCATCTGGTTTGAGCAAAAAGCTCACCAGCTTGGACCCAAGGTCGGTGGTTCGAGCAAAGGGTTACTCAGTCTGCTGAAGGCCCGCGGTCAAGGCACATATGAGAAAGCAATCAATGAACAACTAAGGTGTCGCAATGAAAAACTGATGATTGATGCTTCTCATCTCTCTCCATTCCTGTCTGTCTGTCCCTGTCTATCCCTCTCTCTGACTCTCTGTCTCTGTAAAAAAGCAACAAAAAAAAACAAAACAGAATGTGGGACATCGACAAGACCACTGGCCTGATCTCCAACAAAGTCAGTCACTTACAAAAAGAGAAGGGAGATAGTTCTAAGTTAGAAGAAATGTAGGAGAGTGGAATAAGTCAATGTTTCTCTCTCTCTCCCCTTCTGTCTCTCTCTAAAAATCAATAAATACTTTTATTATTGTTTTAAAAGATTCTCGCTTGACCAGGTGGTGGTGCAGTGGATAGCACATCAGCCTGGGACACAGAGGACCCAGGTTTGAAACCCTGAGGTTGCCGGCTTGAGCGCAGGCTCACCAGCTTGAGTGCAGGGTCGCTGGCTTGAACATGTGATCACAGACATGACTCCATGGTCGCTGGATTGAGCCCAAAGGTTGCTGGATTGAATAAGGGATCACTGGCTGGAACCCCCTGGTCAAGGCACATATGAGAAAGCAATCAATGAACAACTAAGGTGCTGCAACAAACAATTGATGCTTCTCACCTCTCTCGCTTTCTTTTCTGTCCCTCCTCTCTCTCTCACTAAAAAAAAAAAATCTTCTTAAATTTTTTAAATGTTTATTTTATTGATATTTAGAGAGAGAAAGGGAGAGAACAGGAGAGGTATGAGCCCTAACAGGGATCGAACCGGCAACCTCAGCACATCAGGACAATGCTCTAACCAACCAAGCCATCCAGCCAGGGATATTTTAATTTTTTTTAATAAAAAATATTTTAAATAATAATAAAAACAAAAGAGAGATAGAAGATGTAAACAAGCAATGCATGATCCTAGACTGGATCCTGTTTTGAAGAACAAAACACAGCAACAAATGACGTTTGGAGGGTAACTAGAGAAAAATGACTACAGATTAGAAATTTGGGAACTATTCATTTTCCAAGATGTGATCATAGAAATGTGGTTATGTTAGAGGCTGTCCTTGGATTTTGAAGAACATGTTGTAATATTTATGGGTAAAGTGTCTATGATTTACCACAAAATTATTTAATAAGAATTACATTGGCCCTGGCCGGTTGGCTCAGTGGTAGAGCGTCGGCCTGGCGTGCGGGGGACCCAGGTTCGATTCCCTGCCAGGGCACATAGGAGAGGCGCCCATTTGCTTCTCCACCCCCCCTCCTTCCTCTCTGTCTCTCTCTTCCCCTCCCGCAGCCAAGGCTCCATTGGAGCAAAGATGGCCCGGGCGATGGGGATGGCTCCTTGGCCTCTGCCCCAGGCGCTGGAGTGGCTCTGGTCGTGGCAGAGCGACGCCCCTGGTGGGCAGAGCGTCGCCCCTGGTGGGCGTGCCCCGGTCGGGCGCATGCGGGAGTCTGTCTGACTGTCTCTCCCCGTTTCCAGCTTCAGAAAAATACAAAAAAAAAAAAATAAAAATAAAAATAAAGGCAACATTGCAGTGCTGTGAGGGAAGATGGTCTTCCCCAGTAAACAATACAAGGTCAACGGGATATACAAATGGGGGAAAATACATCTGCACTCCTGTCTTCCACCAAACACATGTTCAATTCCAGATGGTTTGCAGCTCTAAACGCAGATGTTTTGGATTTATAAAAAACAGAACTTCATGTGAATGAAGCAAAGATTTCTTAAATAAGACACAAAGGGGCTGCCCTGGCCGGTTGGCTCAGCGGTAGAGCGTCGGCCTAGCGTGTGGAGGACCCGGGTTCGATTCCCGGCCAGGGCACACAGGAGAAGCGCCCATTTGCTTCTCCACCCCTCCGCCGCGCTTTCCTCTCTGTCTCTCTCGTCCCCTCCCGCAGCCAAGGCTCCATTGGAGCAAAGATGGCCCGGGCGCTGGGGATGGCTCTGTGGCCTCTGCCCCAGGCGCTAGAGTGGCTCTGGTCGCAACATGGCGACGCCCAGGATGGGCAGAGCATCGCCCCCTGGTGGGCAGAGCGTCGCCCCTGGTGGGCGTGCCGGGTGGATCCCGGTCGGGCGCATGCGGGAGTCTGTCTGACTGTCTCTCCCTGTTTCCAGCTTCAGAAAAATGAAAAAAAAAAAAAAAAAAAAGACACAAAGGGGCTAATCATAAAGGAGCAATTTGCTAAACTGCATTATATCACAACTAACTCCTGTTCATCTAAAGATACTATTTAAAGACTGAACAGGGCCTGACCAGGCAGTGGCGCAGTGGATAGAGCATCGAACTGGGATGCAGAGGACCCAGGTTCGAGACCCAGAGGTCGCAAGCTTGAGCGCGGGCTCATCTGGTTTGAGCAAAAAGCCCACCAGCTTGAACCCAAGGTCGCTGGCTCCAGCAAGGGTTACTCAGTCTGCTGAAGGCCCGCGGTCAAGGCACATATGAGAAAGCAATCAATGAACAACTAAGGTGTTGTGACGCACAATGAAAGATTAATGATTGATGCTTCTCATCTCTCTCCGTTCCTGTCTGTCTGTCCTTGTCTATCCCTCTCTCTGACTCATTCTCTGTCTCTGTAAAAATATATAAATAAATAAATAAATAAATAAATAAATAAAAAGACTGGGCCCTGGCCGGTTGGCTCAGCGGTAGAGCGTCGGCCTGGCGTGCGGGGAACCCGGGTTCATTCCCGGCCAGGGCACATAGGAGAGGCGCCCATTTGCTTCTCCACCCCCCCTCCTTCCTCTCTGTCTCTCTCTTCCCCTCCCGCAGCCAAGGCTCCATTGGAGCAAAGATGGCCCGGGCGCTGAGGATGGCTCCTTGGCCTCTGCCCCAGGCGCTAGAGTGGCTCTGGTCACGGCAGAGTGATGCCCCCAGAGGGGCAGAGCATCGCCCCCTGGTGGGCGTGCCGGGTGGATCCCAGTCGGGCGCATGCGGGAGTCTGTCTGTCTCTGCCCGATTCCAGCTTCAGAAAAATACAAAAAAAAAAAAAGACTGAACAGGTGACCTTCAGAGTAGATGATATGTACAATTCTGAAACAGGATAAAGAATTTGTATCCAGAACATATAAAGAAGTCCTATAAAGTCATTAGGAAAGCCTGACCTGTGGTGGCGCAGTAGATAAAGCGTCAACCTGGAACACTGAGGTCGCCGGTTCAAAACCCTGCACTTGTCTGGTCAAGGCACATATGGGAGTTGATGCTTTCTGCTCCCCCCTCCCACCTCTGTTCTCTCTCTCTCTCTCTCTTTCCTCTCTAAAATGAATAAATAAAAAAAGGAAACAAAAACAAAAAATAGAAAAAAAAATGTATTAAAGTCATTAAGAAAAAGTCAGATAACTGAATTCAAATGTGGACAAAAGACTCAAACAGGAATTTCATAAAAGAAGCTGTCCAAATGACTAATAAACACATGAAAGTGTGCTCATACTCACTAGTCATTGGGGAAATGCAAATTAAAACCGCAATATGGTACCACTATACATGTACCAGAATGGCTAAAATGAAAAAAATATTAAATTCAGTGTTGGCAAAAATGAAGAGCAACTAGAAATCTCAATTTGACCACTTTGGAAACTGTTTGGCAACAACTATGAAAGTTCAACATATGCACCCCCAGTAATCCCACTCCTAGGTGTCTTCCCAATAGAAAAGTACATGATTTGATGTGAACAAAAAGACATACACAGAATGTTCAAAACAACAATTCTCATAACAGCCAAAAGCTGGACCTAACCAAATGTCCATCAATAATAGAATGGGTTTTAAAACGTAGCATATTCACACAATGGAATTATAATACAGCAATGAGAATGAGTGATCCTTAACTAGGCACAGCAATACATATGTATGAATCTCATTAACATTGTGCAAAATGAAGAAATCACACATGTAAGAACACAGAATGTTCAAAAACAGATAAAAGTAATCTAT